>NC_056727.1:423396542-423444499 GCF_019279795.1 Protopterus annectens | reverse complement strand
TGGGAGTTTTTTTTGCCTCTGCTGAAAATTGGCTTTTGTTCCAAGTCAGACTTTCCTGGTTAACAAATGTTAAATAAATAAAAATGACAAGCATTTGAATTTCAGACTTCATATTCTTCAGAAAGTACATTGTAACACAAAACCTTTTATTCTAAGTTTATAAGATGGATATATGAAATTTGTCTTGATTTTTGGGACTGTATTCCCCCATTATTGGCTTCATCCAGTTTTTTTGTGCTAAGATTGAGATCTATGGTAAGAACTGAATTCATTGAATATGTTTGGGGGCTGTATTCCCCCATTACTGGCTTTGTCCAGGTGTTTTTGCTAAGAGGTTGACAGCTATGGTGAGAACTGAACTCACTAAATAGTAGCCATATAAGTTTTAGTCTTCTTCCCTTTTACAAAACAGCTGATTTGACATAGTGGTATGTTGCTCTGACTGTTTTTCACAGGGTCCTGGGTTCAAGACTTGGCAGTGAAATGCATGGTGGTAACACAGCATTTTATTCTAGCAACTTTCCAACATTATACAAGCAATGTTTAAAATGTGTCCCTGGTTTTTGGGCTTTTGTCCCCCCGCAATACATTTTGGCTTTTTCCAGATTTCTTGTGCTGCAAAGTTCAGAAATACAGCTGAGTGCTGAGTAGATTTTACAAAAAGCTGAGAGCTGCAGGGGGGCAAAACTTTAGTGCTGCTTATGCTGTATTTGCTTGCATTGTTAATAGGACAACATATAGTGTACTTGTGTTTAATGCCGAAGGCTGTGGGTTTTACTCCCACAGTATGTAAATGCATTGCTGATACTGTGCTGTGTTGCAAAGGGGGTTGATACTGCAGTCCTTCTTGGCAAAGATACCTAGTAGCTATGAACCTGTTATTAGTTTGCCATCCATTCCCTATTGCAATATTACTAGCTTATCATTTTTTTTTAGTGTAACACAGGCAATTTATTCCTCAAGGGCAACATGCACTTTATTTGTAGATGAAACAATGGCACTTGCTCACTAAAGCAATTATATAAGTCAGCACTAAAAAAATAAAAGCACTACACCCTCACAAACTCCCCTTGAGTACCTTGTTCCCCAGTGGCCCTTTTCTTTCAATTATAAAGGAATTCCCAATACTATTCTAGCATGTCCAAAGGTCAGTTGTCAATCTCCTCTCCGGTTCAGCTAGTGAATCTGGGAATCTTGAGGCAATGTTACAACTGCATCATGTACACAGACAACCCTCTCCTCCTCCCAACAAATTCCAACATATGTGAGAGATGCAGCCATATAGCCAAACTGGAGGCTAAGCTCTCTCAACTCAGTACTGGCGTAACCAGTCAGGAGGAGAAGGAAACCACATTCACTACAATTCCAGTCTCACATAGACCTACCACGACAGCAGACCAAACACATAAACACACAAAAACATACTCAGAGGCTCTAAATAAAAATCTGCCTAAGCAGTAGAGACCTCCAAAGCAGACACCCAAGCAACCGCTACCCCAAAACAAAACACGTGCAACACATACCTCACAAAGCCAGTGTGCCGAACAGTCACAGCCCTTAAGGTTAAACACACCTGATACACTTATAATAGGTGACTCTACCGTCAGGCACACTGATGTCCCACTCACCAGGCTGAACAAGGAGAAGGTCACGGTGAGTTGCCTGTCGGGCGCTAGGATCTGTCACATAACACAAGCACTCAGGTCACTCCAAGGCAAGTACAAATATGACTCGGTCGTTGTCCATGCTGGTGTGAATGACCTGAGATGTACCTCCCTGGACTGTATGAAAAGAGACATAGAGGAGCTCTCTGAGCATGTAGCCCAGGCCGGTATGACCCTGACCTTGAGTAGCATCTTACCCTCACCAAGAATGATGCCACAATATGAAGACAAGATGATCAATTTCAACAATTGGCTTAAGTATTGGTGTCATTCAAATGGGATCCAATGCCTGTCAGCCTGGGATGACATGCTCGACAAGCCACGATGCTTTGCTAGGGACGGTTTACACCTGTCACCCCTAGGCTTTTGGAAATTGGCAAAGGCTCTTGCTACCCCCATAGTGCCTTTTTTAGGCAAGGCTCAAAAGACAAACCCACCTCCATAGGTATCACAAGGGATAAGAAACTAAGAGTAATGCTACTCAATGCCAGAAGTCTAAACCTCAAGATGCATGCACTTGAAACTCTCCTTAGCATGGAGAACATCAATATCTGTGCAGTAACAGAAACCTGGTTCAAGGCTCCCGAAAGCACCCCAACACGACCAGGTTATACCTCATACCATGCTTTTCGGCCCCAAAACTTGGACCGAACCAGAAAAGGAGGGGGAGTATCAATATTCGTCAAAGATACCCACACCTCCAGGTTGGTGGCACAGCACGAAGCATCAGAGACTATCCATGTGCAACTAACAGTGGGTAAAACTGCCTTCCAGTTTATAGCCTGCTACAGACCACCCTCCCAAACCAAGGAACCCCACTCGGCCTTCCTGAGAACACTGGAAAATATGAAGGTCTCTCTAAACACCATTATATTGGGCAACTTCAACTACCCAAACATAGACTGGGAGCATTACTCTAGCTCCAACACCCTAGCTCAAAGGTTCCTATAATTTGTAAACTCAAATGCTATGGAACAACTTGTTACCACTCCCACAAGAGGGGAAAACATACTGGACCTGATCATCACCAACATGGGGACTATATGCTCCAGACCAGAAGTGTATCCCTCACTGGTAAGATCAGACCATAAACTAATCTCACTGGATATTCACATCCCAACCCCACCCCCTGCCCAGAAAACCACAGTGAAAATCTTCTCTAAAGCAAATTTCACACTCCTCAAAACCAAGGTGGAATCCTTCAGATCCCCCGGGCCTGTGGAAAATACTGCCCAGACCGCAGAATCCTTTATAAACGCATTCTATGAACATCTTCAGGAATGCATGGATCATGCAATCCCAAATAAAACCAAGACCCAATCCTCCAATCCTCCAAAGGCAGACGTCCTGTATGGTGGACCCCAGCCATAAACAAACTATACAACAGAAGGAGGAAGCTACTACATGATAGAGCAAAATCCCAAAAAGGGAAGGCATCTCTGATCAGTGTTAGCAAAAAACTGTGGGCACTCATAAATTCGTCTAAGGCCAGCTTCGAGAGAAAAATTGCACAGGACACTAAGGATAATCACAAGGCTTTCTGGGCGGCACAGTGGTGCAGCGGTTAATGCTGTCGCCTCACAGCAAGAGGTTCTCTGGTTCGATTCTCGGCTAGGGTGCCTTCTGTGTGGAGTTTGCATGTTCTCCCTGCGTTCGTGTGGGTTTCCTCTGGGTACTGTTCCCACATTCTAAAGACATGCTTCTGGAGCATTTCTCCCCGGGCCTCTGCTGAAAACAGGATCTGTGGAACCTAGTCAGACTTTCCCGGTCAACAAATGTTAAATAAATAAATAAAAAAAATAAAATTTAGTTATGTTAGGAACCTAGGTGGGAATTCCCAGATATGCACAGAATTGGAACAAAATGACAAAAAATACACCGAACCCACAGACATTGCCAACATCCTAGCTGACAGGTTCAGCGCAAACTTCTCCCCCCCCTCCCCACCAAAAGGGCAAATATCTATCCCAGCAGAGTGCTGCCCCCCTGACATTGCAGATGCTCAGGTAAGAGCTGCCCTCTCCAAAGCAAAAAACACAGCATCAATGGGACCAGACAGTGTCCCGGGCTGCATCCTACATGAACTCCAAGAAGAGCTAAACCCAAACATAAAACTACTGTTCAATCTCAGCCTTAACACAGGATATGAGTGGTCCCTCCCCACAAAGGTGGTGCCTCAACGGATCCTGGAAACTTTGGTCTGCAAAGCTATGGAAAGGATCATCATGGACCTCATAAATAGAGATATTGGGGACCTATAGACACTGGATCCTACCCAGTTCGTCTTTGTTAAGGAAAGATCCTGCCTCTTAAACCTGGTCAATTTCTTTGAAACAGTCACCAAGGCCATTGACGAGGGGAAGGTGGTCCACACAGCCTACCTGGACCTCGCAAAAGCCTTTGATACAATACCCCACTCGGGCATTATAGATAAGCTCACCAGCTTAAATAAAACCCCCTATGTCACTAGATGGGTTGCAAACTGGCTCAAGGACAGAACCCACATGGTTAGAATTGCTGGAGCCATGTCAGACTCCAAACCAGTTACAAGTGGCGTCCCACAAGGCTCAGTCCTGGGACCTCTCTTGTTCGGCATATATTTCTTGGAGGTACAGGCCAACACGGAAGGACTGTGGCTGACCAAGTTTGCAGATGACTGCAAACTGGGCGCCATAATTGACTCTCCAGCCGACACAAGCATCCTCCAAAAGGGACTCACAGAAATAGACAACTGGTGCCAGAGCCATGGCCTCAAACTAAACGCCAAAAAGTGTATAGTCATCCCCTTCGGCAAAAACAAAGTGCCCACAAATTACCACATATGTGGTAATCCATTAAGTACGGAAGAATTAATTAGGGACCTATGGACCCAAGTTGATAGCAATCTCTCATTTGACAACCACGTGGTCAAAGTGGTTAGAAAAACATTTTATATAGCCCACCTAATCATGAAGGTATTCACATCTAGATCAGGGGAGGTCATCATGCCTCTTTACTCATTCCTCATCAAGCCCATAATTGAGTATAATGCCCCTTTTGGGATGTACCTTACCAGACAACTGCAGCAACTGGAAAGACCCCAAAAGTACCTCACCAAGAGGATCAAAGGGCTCAAACAAATGCCATATGCTGCCCGGTTAAAGAAACTCCAGCTCTACTCAGTGGCATACCGCCTGTTCAGAGGCGATCTGTGCCTGACATATAAAGCCATGTCCAACCCGGAATTAATGGACATGCTGCACCTCAGAAAATCCAAATCCCATCGAGCTACGCGCTCAAGAGACTTGAACCTTAGCACTGAAATAAATAGGACATGCTGGAGGGACAGATTTATAACCCAGAGGCTCCCTTCACTCTGGAATAAAATCCCAGTCCAGGTAAGGCAGAGTCCCTCATTGACTCTCTTCAAGAGGAATCTTGATGAGTGGATGGGAGATCGTAGGTTTATCCCGGGTATCACTTCTGTGTCACTGTTAGACAGAGGCACAGTATACTAACCTCGAAAAAGGGCATAGCAAAATTAATTTAAAATGGGTGGCGAAAGCCAAACACACTCTGGCTAGGCTTATAAATGCCCTAGGGCAGATAGCCTAGTATGAACCTATGAACCTATGAACCTATAAATATAATGTTGTTTGCTAGCAGCAACCTCTTTATTAGTTACAGATCTCTTTAATATGGAATTATTTAGATGACTTTTACTTCTTCAGAGATTGTGCATATTTACTGATACTGGTGGACTGTAGAAGTCTGAGTAGACTTTTATGATGTAAATGTTCTGAATTGGGCAGTTTTGTCATTATTGGTGCATGCATTGTGTTTCATTGTTTACTGGAAAAATGGTCAAAACAATACATTTAAAACACCCTCTAAAACTGCACTGTATTGTACAAGGAATATCATTTTATACAATCAGGATGGTGAATCAAAGAGCATGTGTATGTTTCGTGTGCAAGGTTCCTGTGATTTGAAAGCAGCCCAAACTCAAAGTGAATCTTTTTCTGCCACTGGCAAAATGCATTTTCTTTGAATATGGGGTTCAATGCTGTTTCAATGAATGTGAGTTTTAAGGGCAGAGAAGTTTTAATGTTAAGTATGTTTTCATTGTAAGACAGCATTGCTTTGTTTAGCAGATATTTTATTTGTGTTTGTGCTGTAAAATGCTAAATTAAACTTTCAAATGAAGTCCAGATCATCACAGAAGTAAAGCAGTATGCACATAAGTGTTTATGGTAAATGGGGTAAAATAGCCAAGTAATGGTTCACTGGAATGGCTGCAGGGGGGAGGCTCCATTCCACAATGATTTTGTGAGGGGGGAAGTGCAGCAAACTCAAAGACAGCCCCAGCTGAACTATACTTCTCAACTGTCCAGATTTTTGCAGAATGAATAGATTTTTGCTTCTTATTTTTGGTTTGTTCCTCATAAAATTTGTGGTTTTCTGGCAAATCATTTAGGAATTAAGTCACTAAATAATGACAGAAACTGAATTTTAGACTTCATAACCTTCAGAAAAATGCATGCTAAAGCAAGGCACGTTACTCTATCAACTGTCTCAGTTTATACAAGAGCAAATTTTAGTATTGCTTATATGTTCCCCCAATATATTTGGCCGTGTCCAGATTTCCTGTATTAACAGGTTGAGAGGTACGTGCAAATAAATTGGTTTATAGAATTAGGCATATTCAAGCCTCTCAACTGTCCCCGATTTTGGCTCAGAATGTTGCTCTTGCCCTAATAATTCCTCCGCAAAAATGACAATTTTGAAAGAAAACATGGAGGGTTTACAATTAATAAATAACTGTAATAATCAGTGTTATAAATTACTTTTATTTCAGAAATGCATGTAAATTTTTTTATTTTGTCAGCTGCTCAAGTTAGCAGTACTAATATTAAAAAAGTGCCCCTTCTTTGACAGGTTCCCAGCTGTATTGTGTGGCTATTTTATATTTTTGCATCACATTTTTGGTCTGTTTTTCATAAAATTGTGTTTTTTTGGCAAATTAGTGGCAAATCATTAAAGACGGTTATTAGAAAATAATGACAGACAATTCACTTTCATATTTCATACCTTTCAGAAAATTCATACAAATGCAAGACCTACTATTCTATTATCTTTCTAAGTTTATAAGAGCAATATTTAAAAATTGTCCTTATTTTTGGGCCTTTGTCCCACTTCTATGTATGGCTTTATCCAGATTTCTTGCTCTGAGGTTGAGAGGTATGACAAATGTGTTAGGGCCATCACAGTCAGCCAGAGACATTTCAAATTGTGATATACTTGTTGCACCCCACTCCCCCATGTAGTGACTCTGGATGTGTCCAAGCAAGGCAAGGAGCAGTTATGCAGTGCAGATATGCAGAGTAACCCCCCCACCCATCCAAGGTAGACACAAGTACCACAGTGGCTTTTCATCTGTCCTTGATTTTGCAGAATGTTCTGGTTTCTGTCATATTATGCTTATTATTATTATTCAGAAAGTGCCTGTTGCTCTATGTTTAAGTAGCAGTGCTTTAATGACCATAAGGTAAGCCTGTCTATGTTTGTAAGATGCAAGTAAGCTTTAATAAGCATACTGTTAAAGAATTACCAACATTGAAAGCCTTTCTGTTGTTGCCATGCAGGGAATACTTACATAACTAGATAACGTATAAGCCTTGAACATTGAAAAGTATATGACAGTATTTGTAATAAAGGACAGGATTACATTATTTTAAGAAGCTCATTACATTTGTTGGAGACTTGCAGTCACCTTTGCAGGCTTTACCTGCAAACTAAACAGAATGCCATTCTATCGTGTGTGGTCCATAACCTGTGCAGAAATCCTTTAAGCAATGTATCTTGAGCTTGCTTCTTGTTTGCTTTTTCATTTTTTACTTTGATCATATTTTCCCCATGAAACAAGTAGATAGTAGTTGGATAAGAAACATTTTTATAAGTGGGGGTATCACAAAGATTGCTACTTTCAGCATGTTACTTGGTACTTTAATAAAGCTGAATATAAATTATAATTAGAGCTGCAGTACAAAGAGAAGTGGTTTGAGTTGAGTGCTGCTTGTTTTTCTTATACTTGATTTTCACTGGCATTCCAGTAATGTATTTAAAAAGTAATTTATTTTTTCATGCATCATAACCTTTTTATTTCCATCTAGATATTAAGTAAGCTGTCATGCAGCCAATGCATTGACATATTTTTTTTCTTCTACACTTCATTTTGTCTTGAATGGTCTCTCATAATGAAAGTTTGGCACCCAGGGCAGTGTATTTAATTAAAGTTACAGTTTTTGTGGTTTTTGAGCATAGCTCCTCCCTTTTCTAGATGGCCACACCCATTCCCATTGACTCCACCCATTCAGCTGTCTCCTGCAGCCCCCTTTGATTTGAAGTCACCAGCCGTCACTGACTCAGACTCTTGGGACAAAGACATACACAGTTCCGTGACACACCTGTCATTCTGTAACACTACCACCAATGTACCATCAGGCAACAGAGATACACAATGTGTGATGTGTAGCCCTGATACATCCCAGCATACAGTACCTGTCATGGCCCAAAACAACTGCTATGGCATAACACTACTGCACTACAGAAAAACATGTAAAGGTATATAGTCACTCTGTGCATCATACACATATATACAGGTCCCCACATCGATGGCATGGATAGCAGGGATGTGGCACAAGTATCATCACATCCACAGGGTGTGGTGTAGGGTTGACAGAGGTCTATGATGTGCCATACAGTTGGCAGCATGTGTGAGCCAGGAATGGGTGCTGGTGCCATAGGCTATGGAGAGGTGCTGTGTATGTCTGTAGTTGACCTGCATGTGACAGTGGTGTTGGAGTGTGTGCACATACACAGTCAAGTTCAGTGCTAGCACTGCATGTGTGTATGATGGACAGCTGTGGACTGTACATGATAGAGTGGACACTTCATCTTCTCTGATTAAGGACATGGGAACTGGCTTCTACATGAGTAGCATGGGTAGCACCATGCCCAAGGTCAAATGCAGTGCTAGTACCTGATGGTGACTGCAGTCTGCTGAGCCTGTACCCCCCATGGGACAGCCGAGGACCACATGCCCATGGCCTGTCATGTTGTGGTGCATGGCCTGTCATGTTGTGGTGTGGCCAGCACACATCTCTCTGTAATGCTGGAGGTACTGCCACTATGGAAACATGAGTGAGTATGGCCACGTGGACTCCTAGCAGATGGTGTTGCTGGCCTATGTCCACATATCTGATGCCCAAACACAGCCACATGTTCCAGTACAGACAATGTGCACTTAAAAACAGACACTGTCTGAGCCCACCATCTTTCCACTACAACAGTGAAATGTTCAATGGTGTCACCAGTCCGGTAGAGGAATTCATGGATGTCAAACTGTGCTGCATCCATAACCCTAAAAATCCTTCTGGTGTTGCATTCAGCTCATGCCTGTGCCTCTATGGCAGCCTGAAACATGCGATGACTGACCCATGATGTGACACCTGCAACAGGAAGTGGAAGGGCAGCAATGCTCCTTTGAGCACCCCTGTCAATCTGCCTGTTTGGGACCTCACCAGCTCTGTGGCTATGGCCAGTGTGTACACTCACTAATGCCATAGTTCTCACACTGTCTTGTCCTGTGCCACCACCTTCTGACTGTCCAATATCTGTGGCCTCTGGTGATTGGGTATGTGTGGGCATACTGACTGTGTGCAGAGACAATGATGGCAGAAGTGGGATGTCAACCTCTGTGGCAGATTCAGCCACCAACAGCCCCACCTATGCCTCACTATGGCCATCATCATCATCAGAATCTGATGAGACACTGACATCAGATTGTGAGGGGGACAGACTCCAACCCCCCCTGTTCAACGGTGAGAAGCAAGACAAAAGCAGTACATTACCACCAGCACTATTATGTGTGGTAATCCACACAGACTCATACAAATGTGGATCCACAACTACATTACATTTCCCACATCTTCTCATCTCTGCACAACACACACACTCACAACACCATACATAGACTACCCAGGCCCTGTATAACATGCACGTCACCTACAACTGGGTAATGTCGCCAGTTCAATACTCCTGTGAGGTATGCAATATGACTGTGTATGTGACAGAACTACACAAATGATATGCCAGTTGTAGTATCACTGCCTCAGTTATGGACCTTCTCCCTTCTGTGTTCGAATGGGCATCTTGGAGTAATTGCCTCATGTATAGCAGGCTGCATAGTTGGTCATAACTATAAGTGCAAACATGTTAGTATTTGTACAATTACACACCTGTCATTCCCTAGGCTATGCACTGTAGTTAACTGTGCTCAAATGAAACATACATTTATTCTACTCTAGTTTAGCACAACAGTTGTGCAAAAGGAAAAATGGCAGACTTAACATTCAAAGGTTATATCTGATCTGACAAAACAACAGTATCACACTTACCAGGTACAAGACTACGGACTCTGGTTGCACCTGACATACCTGTGAAAAGATGAGGGAGAGGCATTGTCAGCAACACCAAATGTTGCAGTGTTACAGGGTGATATGTGCATATATCCACATGTACAGTAGCTAATGTGATACTGGCTATATTGGTAACATTCTGAGTATGTGTGCACAACTGTGGGTAAAAGGCAACCCCTGCCCCTCCAATGCAGATAGACCTGACACCAACGTACTGGTCTGTAGAGCCTGCCACAATGACTGCTAATGTATTATACTGGTGAACACAGTCAGCTTACCTGGACGTCCCTCTGATATAGACGCTGTGGCACCCACCTCCAGGATGTATGGCGTGATGGTTGGCTGGGAGCTGTGGGTTGATCCTAGGTTTGTTAGGAATTCCTCTGTGGCTGAGAGTGGTTGTTCTCTTGCAGGCCCTCCACCAGTGGTAGCAAAATCTCTGGCAACAGCAGCTGCCCTTTGACATGCAGCACTGACCATGTCTGTGGCCCATTGTCAAACCTGCTTGTAGGTCTTGTCCTGTTGGCTAATATCATTAACAACCCTCGCAAGGTTGGCCACAATGCTGCCCACTGTTCATGATTGTGGTGACCCCATGACAACAGAATATGATGGTTGAGTCTGAGGGCATCCAGTATAGCATTGTTTTTTGAAGATGAAAATGAAGGATGTCTCCATTGGTACATCATTCCTGCAAGACAACAAGAGAGGAACACAATACAGAACCAGATAAATGGATGTCCATTATCTGCAGACCCTACATACCCATGATGGCCTGCATTATCCACTGCACCATCACACGTTATACCTCACAGCTGGTGACACATTACATGTGTGTCTGTCACCAAGATAGTAGCACTACTGTACTGTGACAGATTCTGCTGTATGTATCTACAGGCATCACTGCAGTGTACTGTGGTGTGCCCTCTACAGGCAAATCCCCACTAATATGTAACATAGCCACTGTCAGACAACTAGCAGTGTACTATTTCAGCAACTATATGGGGATAGTCCAACCACACCAGTGTGCCACAATGACAGACAGCAATGCAAACCTGCAGTTGTATATGCTCCCTGTAGGCATTATGCCCATAACTATTCAGATGTTTGCAGAATGTCACCATGTTTGCCTCATAGCGGTGGTCCTTCTTGTACAAATCTGTGCATGTCTGACAAATGGTTGTTCACTGATTGTTGGTTGCTGTCAGAAAACTGACACAGAATCTGTCACTTGTCAGACCCCTCAGACAACACTTATGCTACAGTAATATCTGTTACTCTAATCACATTACTTTGTCTGGCCAATATGTATACTCTGTCACTGACTTTGGGCCTTTGTCCTCCCATTATATATGGCTTTGTCCTGATTTCGTATTGTAGGAGGTTGAGAGGTATGTTAGGTATAGCTCTCAGGCAGACAGGGATGAATGCCCATGAAACAAGGACTTAGCCAGAGTACATCAGGGAGATTCAGGGACACTTTTACAATGTTAGTACTATTTATGTGTGACAATGACAGACTGAGAGGAGGTGAATTACAGTACATTATTTGATGTTACAGAGTGTGCACCCTTAATTATTATCACTATATGTCTTACGTGTAATCCACTATCTTTCCTACAACAGCCAACTGTTGTAGTAAGGCTTGACAGGGACAGACCAGAGATGTGAGTCAAAGCAGAGACAATTGATAGGCATGTTTGTAGGTGTTGGACAGCAGAGTATCACCATATCATTATCATAGATCTAAAACAAGCCTACTGTTTTAATCCCTAATCCCCATACCTCTAACCTCCCCATACCTCTAACCTCCCATCTGCATCCCTTTTATGGAGAAATGTAGTACATACTTGGTAGAGTGATGTATTCTTTTTATTTAAGCATTTATCTGCAAATGCTTTGCACATACGCTGTCTGTGTGAGTAAAACCACACACAAACCTGTTCCCCATAAGCAGTTGCTTGCCTTTTGTAGGTAATGCGCATTAAAAGGTAATTGTCTGTGCACCAATCTGTGGCTCAAGAATTGATAACTGCATCCAAAACAGCTGAATTGCACTATCCTTAGCCAAGGACATGGCACCACAGTGCTATATACAAGGCCTTCATGTACGCCTTGGCCCCTTTCTTAGTTGTTGAGATGGACATTACTGAGGTATGAAGACTACAGCATCACAGAGGGTAAGTACAAATACTGTCTACTGTAGAGATGTATGAAGCATGTCCACAATTTTGCCTCATATATTTGGTCAGTGTCCCATGGCAGTGTGGTCATCTGGCAGGTCAGTGGCAAACATTGTGGGTTGAGGTCAGAATGGGGAGAGAGACATGTTAGTATCATACTTCATAACTGTCAAAATATGCATGGTAATGCAGTAGCTGCTATTCTATCAAATTACTATCTTTGTAGGGGCACACTGTGAAACATGTACCTTTCTCTAGGTCTTTGCTCCCCTTATGTATGGTTCTGTCCATATCCCTTGTTATAGGGGGGGTTGGGTGGAATGGTTGGTCTGTAGAAGGTACCTTAACATACAGTCGTGTATGCTACAGGCTGCAGGGGGAGTGTGAACACTTTGGAAGCCTGCAAGCTGTATGTGTAACTGTGGCAGCTGTGGCTTTACAGCATACCAAGGCAAGGGTACCCATTACTGTCCAATTGAGGCATTTGTTTAAGGTACATCTGTTATGCAACAGTGCCAATAGCAGAGTAGTAGGTGAGACAATAGTTAGGCTATCCGAATGTGTGCAGTGTGTCCCTACCTGCAAGCCTGTGACTTGCAAAACTGGGTAGTTTATAATTCAATAACAATTAACTATGGGGATTAAAACTGCATGAGTCAGTCATTATTTGCTGCGTTCACAGCAATGTAACTGAAGTGCAACACACTGCATTTGAACCCAGGACTGTGTGTGGAAAATATTCTTTATGCAAGACATTTAACAAGCTGAACCACCGATTTGGTGCTGTAGCAAATGTATTTGCCAGATATATGTGCTGACATACAGGCTGTGGCATACGTTGTCTGCATCCCTCAGTATGAGCATGGCTTTCAAAGGTATTTGTTCTGCAGCAGAGTCCCATTTGAATATATGCACTCTGCCACTGACACCTTAATAGGTGTGTTTGTAAGTAAGCAGCACAAAAGTCACAGAATGTGTTCCTTAACATCCAACCTGCCCTTCATTTGTTGGCAACTGCATATGATATTATTTCCACTTAATGTTCTCACACATTTTAAGGCAAATGATATAGAATGGCTTACATGCTGCATGTCTCGGATTGCTGGTCAGATAAATGATGAATGGCCAACAAACAAGAGGAGTCAAGACAGTCAAATAGTAAAGAGGAGAAGGGAAATACTTGCATCACACCACCAGTCTTACATAGACCCATTAAACCAGCACCTGCAAAAAACACACATAAATACATGAAAACATACTCAGAAGCTCTAAATAAAAATCTTCAAAACCAACAGAGACCTCCAAAGCCAACATCCAAGCAACCTCCACCCCCCAACACAAACCATGAAACACATACTTCACAAAACCAGTGTGCCATGCAATAACAGCCCTTAAGGCAAAATAACATACCCAACATACTAGTAATAGGTGACTCTATAGTCAGGCACACTAATGTCCCACTGACTAGGCTGAATAAGGAGAAGGTTACTGTTAGCTGCCTGTTGGGTGCCAGGATCTGCCACATAACACAAGCACTCAGGTCACTCCAGAAAATGTACAAATATGACTCTGTCATTGTCCATGTTGGTGTAAATGACCTGAGCCATACCTCCCTGGACTACATGAAAAGAGACATGGAAGAGCTCTCTGATCACATAGCCCAGGCTGGTATGACCCTGACCCTGAGTAGCATCCTACCCTCACCAAGAATGATACCACGGTGTAAAGAAACAATTCTTGATTTCAACAATTGGCTAAGTTTCTGGTGTCATTCAAAAGGGATCCAGTGTCTGTCCACTTGGGATGACATGCTTGACAAGCCATGCTGCTTCGCTAAAGACGGCTTGCACCTGTCACTCTTAGGCTTTTGAATACTGGCCAAGGTTCTTGCCACCCCCATAGTGCCTTTTTTAGGCAAGGCTCAAAAGACAAACCCACCGTCGTAAATAGCACAAGTAACAAAAAACTGAGGGTAATGCTACTCAATGCCAGAAGTCTAAACCTCAAAATGCACGGACTTAAGGCAATCCTCAGTATGGAGAAAATCAATATATGTGCAGTAACAGAAACCTAGTTTAAGGCTCCAAAGAGCACCCCAGCACTACCAGGCTAAAACTCATACCTAACATTTCGGCCACAGAACCCAAACCGAAATACAAAATGTGGGGGCGTATCCATATTCATCAAGGATACCCACACCACCAGGTTAGTGGTACAGCATGGGAAATCAATGCTCCATACCTATGGTCACCCCCTCGTTAGTCAGGTCTGACCATAAGCTAATCACCCTTAACATCCACATCCCACCCCCACCCCCCAGTAAAGAAACCACCATAAAAAACTTCTCCAAAGCCAACTTCATGCTACTCAAGTCAGAAGTGACAAACTTCATGGCCCCCATGCAGACAGGAACTGAAAGTTCAACTGCTGAATCCTACACTAAGGCACTGTATGAGCACATCCACTCATGCATGAATCGTGCCATCCCAAATAGAACCAAAATGCTCTCATCCAAAAAAAGGAAGCCAATCTGGTGGTCCCCTGCCATAAACTAACTTTACAACAAAAGGAAGAAACTTTTGCAGAAAAGAGGAAAATCCCAGGATGCAAAAAAACTCCCTTACTAGCCTCAGTAAGAAACTGAGATGCCTCATAAAATCCTCCAAATCTAGTTGCGAAAATAAAATTGCCAAAGATTCCAAAGACAACCACAAAGCATTCTATAACTATGTCAAGAATCTAAATGGCAATGCTCAGATCTGCTCTGAGCTAAAACAGAATGGCATTAAATATACTGATCCGAAGGATATTGCCAATATCCTGGCAGATCGATTCAGTGCCAACTTCACCCCCCTCTCACCCCCTAAATGGCCCATCTTAATACTAGAAGATTGCCAAATTCCAGTAATAACGGCCACACAGGTACAAAACGCACTCTCTAAAGCCAAGAATACAGCATCCATGGGACCAGATGACATCCTGGGCTGTGTACTACATGAACTACAATATGAACTGGCACCTCACCTAAGTGTCATGTTTAATCATAGCCTCACCTCAGGTTTCGTGCCCATTGAGTGGCACAGAGCTACAGTTATCCCAATCCACAAGGGAGGATCCACCTTGGATCCCGGAAACTACCGTCCCATCAGTCTGACAAGCCTTATCTGCAAGGCCATGGAGCATATTATCATGGAACTTATAAACAAAGACATTGGCAACCTTCAAACACTGGACCCCACCCAGTTTGGGTTTGTGAAGGGCCAATCTTGTCTCCTGAACCTGATTGACTTCTTTGAATCAGTCTCCAGAGCCATGGACAAGGGTAAGGTGGTCCACACAGCCTATCTAGACCTTGCCAAGGTCTTTGACACCATCCCCCACTCTGGAATCATAGATAAACTTACTAAGTTGGGCATTAATCGCTATGTCACCCAATGGGTTGCTAAATGGCTTACTGATAGAACCCACACTGTAAATGTAGCCAACTCCAAATCCATCTCCAGACAAGTGCCAAGTGGAGTACCTCAGGGTTCAGTCCTGGGGCCGCTCTTGTTTGGCATCTACTTCTCTGAAGTACAGGTCAACACTAAGGGACTCTGGCTAACAAAGTTTGCAGATGACTGCAAACTGGGAGCCATTATTGAATCCCCAAATGATGTGGATACTCTACAAAAGGGCCTTACAGAAACAGATGCTTGGTGCCAGAGCCATGGGCTCAAGCTCAATGCCAAGAAATGTATTGTTATCCCCTTTGGGAAAAAACATGTATCCATGAATTACCATATAGGTGGCAGTACACTAAACACAGAAAGTGTGATAAGAGACTTAGGGACACAAGTGGACAGTGGTCTCACCTTCGATAACCACATCGCCACAACAGTCAGGAAATCCTTCTATGTGGACACCTCATCACAAAGGGCTTTACATCCAGAAAAAAGGAGGTCATTGTCCCACTGTACTCATACCTCATTAGACCCATTATAGAATACAACGCCCCATTTGGTATGTACCTCTCAAGACATCTGCAACAACTGGAAAGGCCTCAGAAATACCTCACTAAAAGAATCACAGGCCTAAAGCAGATGCCCTACGCTGACCGCCTTAAAAAACTCCAGCTATACTCTGTCGCATATCGTCTACTCAGAGGCGATCTCTGCTTAACATACAAGGCCATGTCAAACCCAGAGCTGTTGGACATGCTACGCTTAAAGAAATCCCAATCCCTCAGAGCTACACACTCCAGGGATCTAAACCTTGTCATCACAATAAACAAAACATGCTGGAGGGATAGGTTCCTGACCCAGAGACTCCCCAGACTCTGGAATAGATTGCCCATACATGTCAAGCAGAGTGCCTCTTTGGACCTCTTCAAGAGGAACCTTGACGATTAGATGGGAGAAAGGAAATTCACCCCAGGGATCACATCAGTTACCCTGCTAGACAGGGGTTCAGGAAAGTAAATAATGTGGGAAGAAATAGCCAGGGAATTGTTATGGCTTGGCTTGTATAGTCCCTAGGGCTGATAGCCTAGTACCAACCTATGAACCTATGAACCTATGAGCACGATGTTTCAGAGATCATCCACGTGCAACTAACAATGGGCAAAACTGCAATTCAGATTTTAGCTTGTTACAGATCACCAACCATATCCCAGGACCCCCATTCCATGTTTCTGGAAACACTAGGAAACACAAAGGTCCTACCAAACACCCTAATATTGGGTGAGTTCAATTACCCAATCGTTAGCTGGGACAACTACTCATGTACTAACTCCCTTGCCCAACTTTTCCTAGAATTTATGAACTCAAACTCCCTGGTTCAACTGTTCAGCACTCACACTAGAGGTGACAACATATTGGACCTGGTCATCACCAACATGGGCGACCGGTGTTCTACACCGGAGGTCAACCCCTCACTGGTTAGATCTGACCATAAAAAAATCACTTTGGATATCCATATTCCACCCCCACCCCCGGACAAGAAAACCACCGTGAAAAACTTTTCAAAAGCAAACTTCACGTTACTTAAGACCGAGGTGAAAAGTTTCAAGCCCCCATGCTGAAGGATAACACTGTCCAAGCTGCAAAATCCTTTACTAATGCATTCTATGGGCAGCTACAAGAATGCATGGATCATGCCATCCCAAGCAAAACCAAGACTCACTCCTCCAAGAAAAGGAAACCAGTCTGGTGGACTCCTGCCATAAACAAGCTATACAATAGAAGGAGGAAACTAGTACAGAAAAGAGTAAAATCCCAAGAAGGGAAAACAACCCTGATCAGTATCAGCAAGAAACTATGCTCCCTCATAAAATCATCCAAGGTGAGCTTTGAAAGAAAAATTGCCAAGGACTCCAAAGATAACCACAAGGCATTCTTTAGCTATGTCGAGAATCTAAGTGGCAATGCTCAAATCTGCTCAGAGTTAGTGCAGAATGGCACAAAACACACTGAAGCGACTGATATCACCAACATCCTGGCAGACAGGTTCAGCACAGACTTCATCCCCCTCTCACCCCCAAAAGGGCCCATAACCATACCAGAAGAATGTAGAGTCCCTGAAATCACAAACACTCTGGTTAAAACAGCCCTCTCCAAAGCCAAAAACACAGCATCAATGAGACCGGACGGTGTCCCTACACAAGCTCAAAGATGAACTAAACCCTCACCTAAACACACCGTTCAAACTCAGCCTCTCTACAGTCTACATACCCATAGAGTGGCACATAGCAACGGTTATTCAACTCCACAAAGGTGGAGCCACAACAGACCCCGGGAACTATCGCCCTATAAGCCTAACTAGCTTGGTCTGCAAGGCTATGGAGCGCATCATCATGGAACTCATTAACAGAGACATTGGGAACCTCCAAACACTGGTCCTTACCCAGTTTGGCTTTGTTAAGGGCAGATCATGCCACCTAAACCTGGTGGACTTCTTTGAGACAGTTACCAAGGCTATAGATGAGTGAAAGATGGTACACACAGCCTACTTAGACCTCACTAAGGCCTTCAACACCATTCCCCATTCTGGTATCATAGACAAGCTCACCAGCCTGAACATAAACTCCTATGTCACAAGATGGGTTGCCAACTGGCTCATGGACAGAACCCACATTGTGAGAGTTGTGGGAGCTAAGTCCGACTCTAAACTGGTTACAAGTGGCGTTCCCCAGGGCTCAGTCCTAGGAACCCTCCTGTTCAGCATATACTTCTCATTTGTACAGGCAAGCACATGAGGACTATGGCTGACCAAGTTCACAGATGACTGCAAACTAGGGGCTATAACTGACTCTCCAGCTGACACAGACATCCTCCAAAAGGGTCTCACTGGGACGGATACCTGGTGTCAAAACCATGACCTCAAGCTAAATGCCAAAAAGTGCATAGTCATTCCCTTTGGAAAAAACAAAGTACCCACAAACTACCACATAGATGGTAGTCCCTTAAATACGGAAGATGTAATAAGGGATCTGGGGACCCAAGTAGATAGTAGTCTCACCTTTGATATTCACATTGCCAAAGTTGTTAGAAAATCCTTCAACATGGCCCACCTAATCACAAAAGGGTTCGCATCCAGATCAAAAGAGGTCATTGTGCCCCTCTATGCATCACTCATCAGACCCATCATAGAGTACAACGCCCCATTTGGGATGTACCTTACAAGACACCTGCAACAGCTGGAATGACCACAGAAGTACCTCACCAAGAGGATCACTGGCCTCAAACAGATGCTCTATGCAGCTCGACTGAAGAAACTCCAGTTGTACTCGGTTGCATACCACCTACTCAGAGGTGAACTCTGCCTGACATACAAGGCCATGTCCAATCCGGAATTGATGGACATGCTCCACCTAAAGAAAACCGTATCCCCTCGAGCCACATGCTCTAGGGATCTAAACCTCACCACAACAATAAATAGGACGTGCTGAAGGGATAGATTCCTGTCCCAAAGACTTTCCATGCTTTGGAACAAGATCCCAGTCTATATTAGGCAGAGCTCCTCGCTAACACTCTTCAAAAGAAACCTTGACGAGTGGAAGGGAAACAGAAAGTTTACCTCGGGGATCACTTCAGTGGCTGTGCTGGACAGAGGCACAGGGAACTAATCTAAGGGGGCGGCGAAAGCCAACACATTCTGACTAGGCTTATAAATGCCTTCGGGCAGATAGCCTAGTACCCACCTATGAACCTATGAACCTATAAACACAGAAATGTAATGCAGAGCTGCATATTTGCAAGTAATAATCATGACAAGTTGTGTAATCACTAGGTGCACTACATCCAAAAGTAATACATGTGCAAATAACACTTGCATGGTTTGATATCAGTGTAGATGCTGTTGTTGGTTGAGTGCATATTGATTTAAGCTGTTTGTTGAAAAGCTGCTTGTGTGGCAAAGATGGATAAGCCACCCATCTGGTATACTGGAGTGACAGTTCTAATCCAGACCTATGTAGAAATATCTCATGTGTACTAACATTTTCTAATGTGCATATCCTAGATTCTAGTGTGGATGTCATAGATTATTTTTCTTCAAGTACCTCTCCCATTTTTTTCTTTGTTTCTATACATCCTGTGACTTGTGTGCTGCTTACTTACATTTCTAACCTTACATCTCACATTCTGTAGATTTATCCTGAAACATCCTGTGGAAGTAAGGCAGCCTGCATTGCTGATGTGTTTTCCTTCTCCCAAACACTAATCATTCACAATTGCAATCCATTAAATACAAACACTGAGGGAGTGCCTGCACTATGTTTGAATCTCTTGTTTCTATCTTTTTTGGGGGGGATGCACTGTTTGCGTGGTGCCCCACTTAGCTCAAACTGGACAACTGGCTACAAAAGACCCAGAGAGTAAATAACAGTAACTGGATGCATTCAATTAATATTAGTAGGCATCGTGCAAACCTGCTCACTAAGTGACGTTGCTTGGTGGTTAACAGCAAGACCTTAAGAATGATTAGTAAAATAAGAAATGTCATGTATCTAGCCCAGCAGTTGCAGGACCTACTAGGTAAAGCAGGAGAACATGAATTGGTGTTGATAATGGGTGACTTGAATGCACATATCGGGACAAACAGAAAAGGATATGAGGACTGCCTGGGTCCACATGGGTGGAGAAAAAGGAATAAAGAAGGAGAAGCCATTCTAGGCTTCTGTCTGGCAAATGACTTGATAGTAGCCAATGCATGTTTCAGAAAGAGGGACAGTCACAAGATCACAGACGAGAGTAGTCAACATGCAACTCAGGTAGACTTCCTCCTAGTAAGGAAAAGGCACTGGGATAGAATCCATGATTGCAAAGTCATCTCCAGTGAAACAGTTTGCCCACAACATAAATCACTAGTTGCCAAAATCAGCTGCAAGCAATGAGCAGAGAAGGCTCTAAGGACAACAGAGACTAGTCTGAAGACCTGGAAGTTGACTGGAGAGAAAGTAGAACAGTTCAAGGAATTACTCAAGGCTCTAGCACCCTGAGAAGAGGAGGAAATAGGTGGAGTTGAAGAAGAATGGCAGCACCTAAAAACAGCATGTGTTAGGACCACAGAAAAGATATGTGGTCGAGCCAGGTATGGAAATAAGGTACATAAGGAAAGCTGGTGGTGGAATGCAGAAGTCCAGGAAGTCATCAAAAGAAAGAAGGAGTGCAGGAAGAAGTGGGAGATAGAAAAGACTGACGAGGCTAAGAAGGACTACTGGTTGGCTAACAAAGAATCTAAGAAAGAAGTTGCAATAGCAAACAATAGGGCTAGTCCAGAGGGCATCAAAGGTAGATGGAAGGAGTATTTCCAGCAGTTTCTGAATGAAGAAAACCCCACAGTAGCTGTACTGCCCTAGAAACAGCCTATGATGAGAGAAGAAGAGGAGCCCACCCTAGAAGAAATAAGAACAACACTAAAGAAGATAAAGTCAGGGAAAGCAGCAGGTTCAGATGAGGTCACAGCAGATATGATATAAATGCTGGGTGAGATAGGGGAGAAATGGCTCCTATGGGTACTAATAGCAGTGTGGAGAGAAAGGCGTATCCCAGATGACTGGCGAATACGCATACTCGTGCCAGTGTACAAGAACATAGGGGACATCCACAACTGTGGGCAGTACAGAGGTATCAAACTCCTACCACATTGCATGAAAGTTCTGGAAAGGGTAATTGATAAATGGGTACACAGAGTAGTAGAATGTAAGATGGGAGATGAGCAGTTTGAATTCAGATCAGGATGCAGCACAATTGACCCAATGTTTGAATTAAGACAGATACTTGAGAAGAAGCTAGAGATGAGGAAAGAGTCCATCTGGGCATTCCAAGACTTGGAGAAAGCATATGACAAGTTCCCAAGAAAGCTGATCTGGGCAGAACTGCAGTAGTTTGAAGTCCTAGAAACATTGTTAGAATTAGTGCAGGCTATGTACAAGGATCCAATGACTCAAGTACGAACAGTGTTCAGCCTCACAGAGGCATTCCCAGTGGGAGTGGGTGTACATCAGGGTTCAGCTCTGAGCCCACTGCTGTTCATACTGGTGATGGACTACATTAGCAAACAGGTTGGAGGGGAGGGATCATCAAATCTGCTGTATGCAGAGGATGTGGCAGTCAGTGGTGGCTGGTGACTTCAAATTAAAGTGGGGCTGCAAGAGACAGCTGAATGGGTGAGGCCAAATGGAAGGGGTGTGGCCAATTAGAAGGGGTGAAGCTATGCTTAAAACCACAACTGGAACTTTAATTAAATACGCTGCCCTGGGTGCCAAACTGTCATTACAAGAGTCCAATCAAGACAAAATGAAGTATAGAAGAAAAAATATTTCAATGCATTGGCTACATAGCAACTTACTTAATATCTAGATGAAAACACTAAGGTTGTGAGGCATGAAAAAATAAATTACTTTTTAAATACATTACTGGAATGCCAGTCAAAATCAAGTATAAAAAACTAGCAGCACTCATATCAACCCACTTCTCCTTGCACTGCAGTTCTAATTATAAATTTATATTCAGCTTTATAAAATTACCAAGTAAAATGCTGAAAGTAGCAATCTCTGTGACACCCCAACTTGTAAAAATGTTTCTTATCCAAAAAAGACCTGCTGCCTGACAACAACTATCTACTTGTTTCATGGGGAAGACATGATCAAAGTAAAAAATGAACAGCAAACAAGAAACAAGCTCAAAATAAATTGCAATAAGGGTTACTGCACAAGTTATGGACCACACATGATAGATTGGCATTCGGTTTAGTTTATGGGTAAAGCCTGCAAAGATGACTGCAAGTCTTCAGCAAATGTAATGAGCTTCTGAAAATACTGTAATCCTGTCCTTTATTACAAATACTGTCATATACATTTCAATACCTAAGGCTTATATGTTATCTAGCTATGTAAATATTCTGTGCATGGCAACAATGAAAAGGCTTTCAATGTTGGTAATTCTTTAACAGTATGCTTTTTAAAGCTTACTTGCATTTTACAATCTCCAACAAGCTTACATGATGGTCTTTAAAGCACTGCTACTTAAACACAGAGCAACACAGCACTGCAACAGCATGCATTTTCTGAATAATAAGAAGCATAAATCGACAGTATAAAAATATGACAGAAAACCAGAACATTCTGCAAAATCAAGGACAGATGAAAAGCCATAATCATACTTGTGGTCTGCCTTGGATGGGGGAATACTCTGCATACTTACACTGCACAACTGCCACATCCAAAGCCACTACAATGGGGAGTGGGGTGCAACAAGTATGTCACAATTTGAAATGTCTCTGACTGACGATGATGGCTCTGACATTCATACCTCTCAACCTCAGAGCAAGGATTCTGGACAAAGCCATACATAGAAGTGGGACACAGGCCCAAAAATAAGGACAATTTTTAAATATTGCTGTTATAAACTTAAAAAGATAATAGAATAGTAGTAGGTCTTGCATTAGTATGAATTTTCTGAAGGGTATGAAATCTGAAACTCAAATGTCTGCCATTATTTTCTAAACTTCAGTGTTTCATGATTTGCCACTAATTTGCCAGAAAACCACAATTTTATGAAAAACAGACCAAAAATGTGATGCAAAAATATAAAATTGCCACACAATACAGCTGGGAACCTGTAAAAGAAGGGACACATTTTTAATATTAGTACTGTTAACTTGAGCAGCTGACAAAATAAGAGCATCTACATGCATTTCTGAAATAAAAGTAATCTATAACTCTGATCATTACAGTAACTGTAAACCCTCCACGTTTTCTTCCAAAATTGCCATTTTGCAGAGAGATTATTAGGGAGAGAGCAACATTTTGAGCCAAAATTGGGGACAGTTGAGAGGTTTGGATATTCCTAATTCTATAAAGCAATTTATTTGCACTTACCTCTCAACCTCTTAATGCAGGAAATCTGGACAAGGCCAAATATAATGGGAAACATGCAAACAGTACAAATTACTCTTGTATAAACTTAAGACAGTATCCAGAATAACAGGTCTTGCTTTAGCATACATTTTTCTGAAGGTTATAACGTCCGAAACTCAATGTCTGTCATTATTTAGTGACTTCATTCCTACATGATTTGCCAGAAAACCACACATTTTATGAGAAACAAACCAAAAATAAGAAGCACAAATCTATTCATTCTGCAAAAATCTGGACAGTTGAGAAGTATGGTTCAGCCGGGGTTGTCTGAGTTTTCTGCCCCCCCCCCCCGCACAAAATCATGGTCGAATGCAGCCATTCCAATGTTCCATTCCTTAGTTATTTCTTCCCATTTACCATAAACACTGCAATGTGCATAGTGCTTTACTTCTGTGATGATTTGGATTTCATTTGAAAGTTTTATTTTGCATTTTACAGCACAAACCCTAATAGATATCTGCTAAACAAAGCAATGCAGTCTCACAATGAAAATAGTCTTAGCACACAGAGTATACACATGCTCTTTGATACACCTTCCTGATTGTATTAAATTATATTCCTTGTACAATATAGTACAGTTGTTAGATGACGTTTTAAATTTGTTGTTTTGAGCATTTTTCCAGTAAACAATGAAACAAAATCCATGCACCAATAATGACAAAACTGCCCAATTCAGAACATTTCTATCATAAAAGTCTACTCAAACTTCTACAGTCCACCAGCATCAGTAAATATGCACAGTCTCTGAAGTAAAAGTCATCTAAATAATTCCACATTAAAGAAATCTGTAACTAATGAAGAGGGTGCTGCTAGCAAACAACTTTATATTTCATTGTTTGATCTACAAATAAAGTGCCTGTTGCCCTTGCGGAATAAATTGCCTATGTTACATTGAAAAAATGATAAGCTAGTAATATTGCAATAGGGAATGGATGGCAAACTGGTAACAGGTTCATAGTTACTAGGTATCTTCACCAAAAAGGACTGCAGAATCCACCCCTCTTTACAATACATACAGTATCAGCAATGCATCTACCTACTGTGGGAGTAGAACCCACAGCCTTCTGTATCAAAAGTAAGTATACTACCTGCTGTGCTATTAACAATGTTAGCAGACTTAGCATAAGCAGCACTAAACTTTTGTTCCCCTGCAGCTCTCAGCTTCTTGTAAAATCTACTTGACACTCAGCTGTATCGCTGAACTTTGCAGCACAAGAAATCTGAAAAAAGCCAAAATTTTTTTGGGGGGGGGGCAAAACACCAAAAAACAGGGACACGTTTTAAACATTGCTTATAAAATGTTGGAAAGTTGCTAGAATAAAATGCTGTGTTACCATCATACATTTCACTGCCAAGTATTGAACCCAGGACCCTTTGCAAAATAGTCAGAGCAACATACCACTGTGCCAAATCATCTGTTTTATGAACGAGAGGAAGACTGAAACTTAAATGGCTACCATTTAATGAATTCAGTTCTCACCATAGCTATCAACATCTTAGAACAAAACACCTGAACAAAGCCAGAAATGGGGGAATACAGCTCCCAAACATATTCAGTGAATTCTGTTCTCACCATAGCTCTCAACCTTGGCACAAAAAACCTGGACAAAGCCAATAATGGGGGAATACAGTCCCAAAAATAGGGACACATTTCAAATATCGATCTTATAAACTTAAAAAAATTGTTATAATAGGTTTTGTGTTACCATGTACTTTCTGAAGAATATGAAGTTTGAAATTCAAATGCTTGTCATTTGTATTTATTTAACATTTATTAACCAGGAAAGTCTGACTTGTAACAAAAGACAATTTTCAGCAGAGGCACAGGAAGAAACACTCCAGACGCATGTCTTTGTAAGATGGAAGGACACCAGAGCAAACCCACAAAACACAGAAAGGACATGCAGACTCCACACAGAAGGCACTGCAGCCAAGAATCAAACCAGACAACCTGTAGCTGTCAGGCAACAATGCTACCACTGCACTACTGACTGCGTTAAGAAACAAAAATGCAGACACCACAGATTTTATGAGGAACAGAACAGAACAAATATGAGGCAAAAATCTGCAATCTTTTTACAAATGGTGGGTAGGGAATTCAAGCTGTTGCTCCTTGGGACCAAGGTACAGGGTTCAAGCCTTATTCTCTACCCACCACCATGTAGCAACTGGGGCATTTCACACACACACACACACACACACACACACACACACACACACACACACACACACACACACACACTGGGTATAAAAAGTGCACACACCCCTGTTAAATCATTTCAAACTTTTCCTACCTTCAGTGTGACCTATAACCTGTACAATTCGATTGAAAACAAACAAATCTGTTAGGGGAAAAATATAAAAAATAAAAAATGTACAATAAGCTGGTTGCATAAGTGTGCACACCCTTAAACTAATACTTTGTTGAAGCACCTTTTGATTTAAATTATAGCATTCAGTCTTTTTGGGTACACACATGCCATCAGTTATAGAGACTTTGATCAACCCCAAATAAAGTTCAGCTGTCCTAGCGGGATTTTCCTGACATTTACTCAGTTGCCTGCTACAGCAAAAGCCATGATTCGCAGGGAGCTTAAAAAGCAGCAAAGGGATCTCATTGTTGAATGGTATCAGCCAGGAGAAGGGTCCAAAAACATTTCCACAGCATTGGATATACCATGGAGTACAGTGAAAACTGTCATCAAAAAGTGGAGAAAATATTGGCCAACGGTGATGTTGAAATCCTAGAGAGGGTACTGTAGTGGAGAATTAGCTGCAGTTTTGAAAGGGACTGTGAAATATAGAATTTATAGCTCTAAATGTAATTATGTTTGCAAAAGTGATCTGCATATGTCATGTGATACACAACTTTTTCTAGAGTGTTCTGTCAGAATATATACCTCAATGAGCCATCAAAATTTAAAGCTGAAGTTGGGAGAGCAGAGACCCATATGTTCAAGACTTGTGGAGCAGGAGAATTCAAAACACAAAGGCATTTTCATTTTTTTTTTTAGCTTTACTATACTAACATTGTATTCAACAAGGACCAAGACTGACACACAACAGAAAATTACTAAAGAAAATTAAACAAGGAGTGGCATTTGTAAAAGAAAAACATCTCCAGGATGTGCCAAGTATTGGCAGAATGTTCAGACTTGTAAATCTAACAAGTGGAGGGGGAAGATGTACTTCAAAAATGGCGCACAGACTAACAACATGAAAAGAACATGGAGGAATTAAATTAAGATGGCATACTATACTAAGTGCCATATTATTTATAAATACTACTTTTATAGCCCTTGTATTAGATGCATATCAACATTTTTGTATTTTCCATCAAGCTCAGTCAATCAATTATCACTCAAGTATGGTAACGTGTGTATATATATATATATATATATGGTGTTGATGTATTCTACAAACTGTGGAAGATCAGCCCGACAACAGGCATGAAAAGTAATCCTAAAACTGATGAGAGCCTTCCCAAGCAAAAATAACATTACTATACTATTGTAAAAGTGCAGCTTCTGTTAGTCCCATACATTCTGGAAAATAGGAAAAACTGGAAATCAAAACTCACCACCTCAACTAGCAGAATTTCACTAACAGAAATCCAGCAATGTAAGCATAGTACAAATAACTTTCAGCCTGAGGGGAGAAGTGTCACACACACACACCAAACAGAGCTCACCTGCTGTAGAATATCCAGTCCAACGGAGCAGTAAAACCCAAGTCACCCACGACACACACACTAAATGGAATGGAGCACAGTCCAACGGAGCGGTACAATCCAAGTCACCTGCGCAGTGAAATCCAAATCCAGCCCCGCGAGATCTCAAAACTCACCTCACCTCTCTCCTGATTGGTCCTGCCTGCAGATGAAGCAGTCTGGAGCTCCTCTGTTCTGTGTGGTCATCACTGCACAGACTCCTAGGCATCTGCGGGGCAGAGATGCCTTCCCCTCTATCAGGACTGCTGACAAAGGCAGTCTGGAGTTCTGTCTGAGTTCCCAGTGTGTGCGCACATGCGCGGAGTTCCAGGACTCATGATTTTTTAAATGTTTTTGTTTTGTTTTCTTGTCTTTACTTTTTTGTTTTCTTTTTGCTTTCTAGGTGGGGAGGGCTACAGTCTTGCAGTTCTATAGCATGAGCCACCCCCGGTGGCAGTGCAAGCAGACTCTGAGCTAGAACATCACCAAAGGATAGGAGAATGGAATGCAAATCTGAAGGCACATGGGATGAAACTAAGCACAGATAAGATAGCGGTAATGACAGCAAATTGGGGAAATCAGAAGAAGCTAAGACTAGACATAGAAAGGAAGATAGTGGAACGGGTAAATAGCTTCAAGTATCTGGGAGGGGTAGTTGAGGAGAAGGGTAGCCTGAATGAAGAGGTCAAAGTTAGAATCAGAGGGGCTGCAACCAACTGGCATAGAGTATCAGGTGTAATCTATGACAGAAGGATGCCAAAGAAGTTGAAAAGTAATTTGTACAAAACAGTGGTATGAATAGTATTACTGTATGGTAAAGAAACCTGGGTAGTAAAGGCAGAACACTTGAGGAAGCTAGAGGTGATGGAAATGAAGTGTCTGAGAAAGGTCGTAGGATCCACACTGTGGGACAGGTGAAGAAATGACATAAGAGCAGAAGCCAAAGAAGCTCCAATTGCAGAAAAAGATCAAAGAGAACAGATTATGATGGTTTGGGCACACATGTAGAAAAGCAGAAGACAACCTGGTGTGGAAGACTTGGGACAGACAGGAAGAAGGTAAAAGGATGTGAGGATGCCCAGCAAAGAGGTGGATGGATTGTGTAAAAGAAGATCTGCGACAGTCAGGCATGAGTGTTGAAGAAGGCAGGAGTGTGGTACTGAATTGAGAAAACTGGCGACAGTTAACACAATACCCGGACCCATGTAGAAAAATTGGAAAAAAGGGGACTGATAATGATGAGGATGTATCTAGTCCTGTGGTGGTAAGTGTAAGTGTAGGGCTGGAGTACAGATGGTCCTGGGTCCTAGTACAGGGTGTGCTACCTTTGTTTTACTGTTGTGACATTACAGTGAATAACAATGAACTGCAACATAGACAGGCATTTACTCAGCATTCTTATGGCAACAGGTATAAGTGTAGAACTAACATCACATTGTCCTGGATTCAAATACAGCAAATTCCATATGGATATGCTGCCGTTCCACTTCCCATTACAGTCACTTTCACTTATACCACTTGACATGGTGTAGCTGATATTAATTATATGAATGAGGGCTGAGGCACTAGTATCATGTCAGTTATGTATTCATTTATCTATGTATTATCACATTTATTCTCAAATGTATGACTGTGGGTATATTGTGCACTATATTCCTATAAGTATATGTCTGCTATCTGGACTGCCATGGCCTTCCCATTTGTCTAACATACATACACAACTGTTACATCAAAACTGTACATCAAATAATCTTGAATTTGCTTTCCTTGCTACTGTTGTACTCTACTTAGAATTGTGCAAAAATGGTGCTCAGAGGTGCACACTGTGTTTGCATGATGCCAAGCGGTGCGCAGAATTTTCAAACAGTATGTGTACTTCCAGTAAATGCGATGACTGGAATTGGTGGGAAAACATCATTCCCCATTGCTCTAGATCATGGCAGACATGTCAGGTGTTTTTGGGGTGTCAGGTTTAGGGCACAGAGCCAGTCCAGGAGTCTAACATTTTTATTGGACTCCTAGTTAAGAACCACAGTGCCAAGCTTTTGCAGGGGGACTATTCTGGCCCTATTATAAGTCAGAAGCTTGGGATAGTTTAGCCTGCACTGTAATCAGTGCCACTGCTATTCCCCCACACTGGTGAACAATGTAAGCATAACTACAGTGACCTCCAGAGGAGGAAGAAGGATACCCTCAACCATTGGATCTGGGAATACAGGACTGCAGACATCCCACACCTGTTTAAGTTTCAACTACAGAGAGTGCTTGTAAGACTTAAAAGCTGATTATAGGCAAGACTGATATTCACGATGGTATTTATTTATTTATTTACATTTGTTTACTGAGATAGTCCAACTGGACACATGTCCATTTACAGTGGAGGCCTGGGGAGAAAAGCTCCACATTCAGTACAGAAAAACAAATAGTTGAACAATTTGATAACAATATGATCATCTATATAGAAGCAAAAAATTGACAATAGATAAAAATACAACTTTTGGTGGAAAAAGAAAATTTGACACTAGATAAAAAATACAACTTTCGATACAGAATTTTCTACAGTTTTTACAGTATTCTATTCTGTTTTTTTTTCCATGGCTGCCAGGGACTGTGATGTGAAAGTACGAACCCATGGGTCTAGATGGCCAGGATGTAAGAAGCATGTGATATGTATGCAGCAGAATAGTAGTGTTATTCTAGAATTAAAAGTTAAAAATAGCTTTTCTGGTATTTTATAGAGTTGGATTAAACTGAGGATGCATACCTCAACTGTGAAAGCAAGTTATGTATGCATTAGTCTGCTGCACAAAGAGTACAATATTAGACTTTAGTCGGAAGTTGTGGGTTGAAAGACCACACTTACCAACTATTCTAAATCACATGAAACATGACCTATCAGGGTCTCTAGAATTACTATTTAACTGTAGCCACCCAACAGGTTTCATGCCTCATGAATGGAGAAAGGCAACAGTCATCTCTCTGCACAAAGTTGGCCAATCTACAGGCCTATAAGTCTCACTAGTCTTATATGTAAAGCCATGGAAACAATTGTCATGGAGATGATCAACAGAGAAATAGTAAACATCCAGACACTGGACCCAATCCAGTTTGGTTTTGTCAGGGCAGATCATGGCTAGTCAACCTGGTGGACTTCTTTGAGAAGGTCACGAAAAGTAATGGATGAGGGCACAATTGTTCACATTGCCTACCTTGACCTGGACAAGGCAATTGACACAATACCCCACTCAGGCATTGTTGACAAACTCAAGAGATTAGGTACAAACCCATATGTCACCAGGTGGATAGCCAACTGGTTCTCAGACTGGACCAAGGAAGTTAGAATTGGGGAGTCCACCTATACAAAGAGGTCAATCACAAGTGGAGTCCTTCAAGGATCACTCCTTGGACTGCTCCTTTTTGGCATTTACTTCTGTGAAGTCCAGGCCAATGTCAATGGTCTCTGGCTGACTAAATTTGCAGATGATTACAAATTAGGAGCAGTCATTAAATCTCACACTGACACAAATCTTCTCCAGGAGGGGCTGACACAGACAAACAACAGGTGTCAGAGCCATGGACTAAAACTAAATGCCAAGAAATGCATAATAGTATCCTTTGGGAAGTCATCCATTCCTGGTAACTATCATATTGACAAAACATCCCTTAGAGATGTCCCAATAGTCAGGGACTTAGGAACACACATAGATAGTAATCAGGCCTTTGACCATCATGTGTTTATAGTGGTGAGGAAATCATTCTATGTTACAGAACTTATAAACAAAGGTATGACATGTAAGTCCAAGGAAGTCATTGTTCCACTGTATTCAGCATTCATCAGACCTATCATTGAGTACAGTTCCCCCTTTGGTATGTACCTAACCAGGAATATCCAGCAATTGGAATGTTCATAGACATTTCTCACTAAAAGAATACAGGGCATAAGTAAAATGTCCTATCCAGACCATCTCAAGGCCCTATCCTTGTATTCTGTCTACTACAGGCTTTTGAGGGGAGATCTCTGCCTGCATAAAGGCATTGTCAGACCCCACTCTTATGGACCTCCTGCATATCCACAAAACAAACAACACCAGAGTTACCCATTCTAAAGACTTAAACATTGCCTTTGATATAAATATGACCTGCTGGAGAGATAGGTATGTATACTAGAGACTACACTGTCTATGGAACAGGTTCCCCTATCCATGTGAAGCAGAACTCCTCCCTGATACAACTGAAGTGCAACTTGGACAATTGGATGGAAAACCAGAAATCAATCCCTGGTTTGGCACCTATGTCTCTAATGGACACAGGTAACCTATAAATGGTTCATATCCCAGGCCCATGTGTACACTTATCAAGGGTATCAGAACTTGTTAGAGATTTGGGATGCATGGCTAGGCTTAAAAAGGCCCTTGTGGTCTTTAGCCTAGCAAACACCTATGAAGCTATGAACCTATATAATACTGTTAATTATTCAGTTATGTATAATTTGAAGTTTAAAATAAAAGCTCTATACCAGTGACGCACATGCCCTGCTGTAAACTGTAATCTGTATAATTGGAACATGCATATGTGCAATATATGTACATCTAAAGGAGTACATGCTGCAGTCTGTAGTATAGTGTTTATCTGTTAGGAGCTGGTAGTCTTAAAAGTAAAAGTTGTCTGTCAGGAGTTGGTAGTCTTAAAAGTAAAAGTTAAGATAATAGAGTCATTTAATTGTATCAATGCAGTGTATGTCACATATGAAGGTATTAATCTTATCACTTTTTTTCTCTTACCCAAACCCTTAGCTTTTCTTTTTTTATCGTATTATTTATTTAGTTACTTATTTAGTTATTACGTGTCATCAAAATGTGTCTATGTCATCTGTCTGTACCACATCATTAAATGCTGCAGAGCAGAGCAGGGTAGGCCTGTCTGACAAGATCCACCTGCTCCTCTCTACCACCTCCAGTACCATTGCCCAGCACATCTGGGAGCCAGTCTGGGAGCACCACATCTGCTGCCCCTGCACTACCTGCCCCTTCAAGTAGTACTGCCCAGGAGGCTGGTCCAGTTGTACCTTCCAGGAGCAGTGGTGGAGGTAGTGATTTTTTTCACCTGCGCTGAATTGCAAAGGATGCTACATAGGGTCGTGCACTGCACAGTTGTTGCTCACCTACACCACTGGAGAGGCTGCTCTCCCTTATATTAAGTAATACCAGGAGGAGGAGATGCAGGCATCAAGCACTCTAGCCAGCAGCTGAGTGAGGTGACAGTGATAACAGTCCAGTGGGTGAGATGTCACCTGGCTTGATGACCATGTGTTCATGATGCTCCTACCCTCACCCCAATCATGGTGTCCCCCAACCTTTTCTGTCCATCACCATCCCTGTCTCTTGTCTTGTTTGTCTGCAATTGTTTCCATACCTACCTTACTAACCTCACTCAGACTTTCCTACATCCCTTTCCTAACATTCCTTTCTCTCTCTCTCAAAAAAAAAAAAAAATGTCCCATACATAGCTCTTCATTTCACACACATATCTTCTTGACACATTTGATTTGGTTCAATTGGCTATACAATAATATAGTGTTGTGGTCACCCCTCTCTCTGGAGGTGACAGTCCAAATTCACTTAATACTTGTCAGATATGTTCAACTTACACTGTTAAAGAAACGGACAGCTATGGTTCTTTCCTAACTCCCTGCTGCACATTCCTGCCCTGATTTCCCATTGTTCTTCCTCCTGATTGATCTCCAGTCCATCACTATTCTATCTTCCCTTTTTATTTTTTTTAATGCATTATTGCATGATAGTATGCATCACACACCAACACTTTGCAATGGTAATACAAAAGTAGTTGAAAGTATTACACACAGCTGTATTCGAACCCAGTACCATCTGGTCCCAAAAAGGAATGCATCACTGCATCAGCTGGATTAACATGTGCTGCCATAGAGTCAGTTAAGTAACAGGTGTATTCCAGAAATTCAGTACTATCAGACTTTGTTCTTCCCCCCTGCTTGCTCCCCATTTCACCACTTTCCTATCAACTCTATTTTAACACCTTTAATCTGGTCAAAAAATTGAATCACACACAACACACATAAGTAACAGAAAAAACAATGGATCCCTTCACTGTTTTGGCTCCATGTTTATGAGGAGGTGTGCATCATGTACCAATATGCAGCAGCACATCTTGGAAAAACAATTCATGTCATTGCATTATCACTCTGTAATGAAAAGTATTTTAAAGTATTAGATACACTGGGCTAAAAAAGGAATGTATCAGTGTATTAACCTGTGCTGCCACAGAGTAAGTTAAGCAGCAGGTGTGTTTCATAGACACAGTACTAACTGCCAGGCTTTAGCAATGTACACTGCTTACCTTTGGGCAGACGTATATCTCGCATGTATATGCACTCTGCTAACCATCGCACAAACCTGCTGCTCTCCTCACTATGGAAATGTTTATATTATGCTGTATTACTGCTATTTACTGTCCCTTTCCTGTGTATGACATGAAATTGCATATGTAAACATTACAAACTGAGGGCCCTATCTTACAATATGTCACATATTTACAATACATCCATCTGTTGGCACCCTCCCCCAACCAATGCAGCCCTGGTGTCTCAATACTTTTTTCACACATACATCAACCACAGTACAAAACATAATACCAAATGTTGTGTGCTATGCAATGCACATCAATCTCGTAACATGCAGAACTGCAGATATGGACCCATATGCCTAAAAGCACTTATCCGCAAGGTTGGGGAAGGAGTCAGCATGGACCATATCCATGGGGGCATTGATGTCCTTCAACACCGTTGACCCTACTAATTTTGTTTTTGTCAAGGGTACATTTTGCTTATTGAAACTTGTAGACATTTTGGATACTGACCCCACAGGCCTGGATGATGAATATTCAAGGCCTTTGACACTATCCCTAATTCATGTATCATAGTGAAGATCTCCCAAGTGGGAATTTAGCCATACAGTACTACAGGGATAGGCATCTGGCACACCGACATGACACACACTCTCAACATTGGGGAATGAACCTCCAGCAGTAGCCAATTACCATTAGAATACCACAAGGATCTGTGCTAGGCCCTCAACTGTTTGCAAACTACTTCCCTGAAGCACAGGCAGTGATAGATAGCCTGTGGTTTACCAAGTTTACAGATGGATGGTAACAGGATGCACTAATATAGAGTCCCCCAATGATGGTAATATATTATGGAAGGAGCTGCCACACACAAATGATTGGTGTCAAAATCATGGACTGAACCTTAAAGCATACAATGGCTCATTGTCCCCTTTGGCAATGAAGTATCCCTGCTAATTATGATATACATAGCACTCCTCTAATCTCAAACACAGTCTTGTTAGACTTGGGAATATATGTTGATAGCAATCAACACATTCATCACTATGTGTCTATAGTAGTGACACACACATTCTGCATTGTGCACATTATACATGACCAGGTACACACACATTCTGCATTGAGCACATCATACATGACCAGGGTGGTCATACCTTTGCTGCACTGTACCCTTATCAGACCACTAATTGAGTACAATGATCCCTTCTGTCTGTGTCTCACCCAACACCTGCAGCAATTGGAGAAAACCACAGGGGTGTGCCTGGGAGACTCCAGGGCATCCAAACATGACATACATGGAAAGACTGAAAGACCTGTCAGTGTATTCAGTATCATTCAGGCTGCTGAGAGGTGACCTATGCCTGCACTACAGAGCAGTCTCAGACCCTGCCCTACTGGAAATGCTGCACATCTGCAAATCAAATGGGACAAGAATAACTTGGGTCAGGGTTCTTAACCTTGCATCTGACATAAACAGAGCATGTTGTGGATACAAATATATCCCCAAATTACTCACACTCCTCTGTAATAGGCTCCCACTGCATGTGAGTCAATGCTCCTCAATGACCCTGTTCAAGTGCAACCTTGACTACTGGTTGGGTGATTGTAAAGTCATCTCTGGACTGGCACCTATGTCCCTCATGGACTGGGTCAGTCAGTGTTGTTCACAAAATCACTGCTAGGAATGACCACCCAACTTTGCTGAATAAGATAACTTGTGTTTTTACACAGCTAGGATTCTAAACACCATAAGGCCATTAGTCTAGAAACCTCCTATGTACATATGAAGCTACGAGTCTATGCATGTCTCCCAACATTTTGTCTCCCATGTGGCCTGATGATGTAATCTACTATAGGTTCACTGGCAGTCTTGCAAAAGTCAGACTTGCGGCATGGCACATGCATAATGTACTGTGTTCTGTGGTCTGTGTACTTATATAGGCAGGAGTTCTGTTCTCAATGCAATCAACTGGGCATGTATATATGTGTGTCTGTGTTTAGCCAGAAGAGCAGAAGTGTGTATCTGACAGTTACCAAGCTAACCTCATGGATTGACAGGATTGTGATGCTTGCACATGCCTACACACCCATTTCATGCAAGCCTCCCAACTTCTCTCCAACATGCACTGCTGATGTCATCCACTACAAGTTGACCTGCAGTCATGTAAAAGTCAGACTTGTGCAGTAGCACTTGCATAAAGTACTGTGTTCTGTTGTCTGTGTACTTAGGTATGGTCTCTGTTCTCACTGCAGTCAACTGTGTATGGGTGTGTGTGTGTGTGTGTGTGTGTGTGTGTGTGTGTGTGTGTGTGTGTGTGTGTGTGTGTGTGTGTATGCGTGTCTAGCCAGAAAAGCAGAAGTATGTATTCTGCAGTTACCACTCCAATTCCATGAATTGAGATCCATTTCCTGCAGGCTTCCCAACTTCTTCTCTTCAACATGCACTGCTATAAGATGACCTGCAAGACCTGCAACAATATGAAAGCGTAACTTGTGGCATGGTGCTTGTGTAATGTACTGAGTTCTGTAATGTGTGTATTTAGATAGGTAGGGCTTTTGTTCTCACTGTAGTCGTGTGTGTGTGTGTGTGTGTGTGTGTGTGTGTGTGTGTGTGTGTGTGTGTGTGTGTGTGTGTGTGTGTATCTCGCCAAAAGAGCAGGTGAGTGTGTCCTGCAGTTAGTGGTCCAATCCCATGAATTGACAGTATTTTAATACTCGTACATGCCTATGCCTACAGATCCATTTCATGCAGACCTCCCAACTTCTTCTCTACAACATGCACTGCTGATATCATCCACTAAAAGGTGACATGCAGCCAAATAAAAGCCAGACGTGTTCTCTGGTACTTATATTGTGTTCTGTAGTCTGTGCACCTTAGCTAGATAGGGGCTCTATTTCTCTCTGTTGTCAAGTATGTGTGTGTGTGTGAGCTGTTGCTTGACATTACAGAGAGCATTTTACACCGGCATGTGGGACACTTTTATATTCTCCTCAACAGTCATTGCTGATGTCATCAGTTATAAAGTGTTGTCTGAGAAACTCCAAAATGGATTTAAGCTATGGAGCTTGCATAATGTACTGTGTTCTATAGTCTGTATACTTAGGTAGGGGTTCTATTCTCACAGTAGTCAAGTGTGTGTGTGTGTGTGTGTGTGTGTGTGTGTGTGTGTGTGTGTGCATGTGTGAGTATGTGTGTGTGTGTGTGTGTGTGTGTGTGTGTGTGTGTGTGTGTGTGTGTGTGTGTGTGTGTGTGTGTTTGAGCTGTTGCTTGACATTGCAGAGAGCATTTTACACCAGCATGTGGGAAACTGTCACATTCTCCTCAACAGGCACTGCTTATGTAATCAGCTATAAAGTGTTGTCTGAGAAATTCCAAGTCAGACTTAAATTGTAGCACTTGTGTAAAGTATTGTGTTCTGTAGCTGGTGTATCTTACAGAGGTAGGGGTTCTATTCTCACTGCAGTCAATTGGGTGTGTGTGTTTGTGCACTTGCTTGACAGTAGAAAGAGCATTTTACAACAGCATGTAGGACATTGCTTTTATCATCTTCTTTTTAACAGTCTTTGCTGATTTACTATTTGTATTCTGCAGTTACCACTCCAATTCCATTTCCTGCAGGCTTCCCAACTTCTTCTCTTCAACATGCACTGCTATAAGATGACCTGCAAGACCTGCAACAATATGAAAGCATAACTTGTGGCATGGTGCTTGTGTAATGTACTGAGTTCTGTAATGTGTGTATTTAGATAGGTAGGGCTTTTGTTCACACTGTAGTCAAGTGTGTGTGTGTGTGTGTGTGTGTGTGTGTGTGTGTGTGTGTGTGTGTGTGTGTGTGTATCTCGCCAAAAGAGCAGGTGAGTGTGTCCTGCAGTTAGTGGTCCAATCCCATGAATTTTTTTAATACTCGTACATGCCTATGCCTACAGATCCATTTCATGCAAACCTCCCAACTTCTTCTCTACAACATGCACTGCTGATGTCATCCACTAAAAGGTGACATGCAGCCAAATAAAAGCCAGACGTGTTCTGTGGTACTTATATTGTGTTCTGTAGTCTGTGCACCTTAGCTAGATAGGGGCTCTATTTCTCTCTGTTGTCAAGTATGTGTGTGTGTGTGTGTGAGCTATTGCTTGACATTACAGAGAGCATTTTACACTGGCATGTGGGACACTTTTATATTCTCCTCAACAGTCATTGCTGATGTCATCAGTTATAAAGTGTTGTCTGAGAAACTCCAAAATGGATTTAAGCTATGGAGCTTGCATAATGTACTGTGTTCTATAGTCTGTATACTTAGGTAGGGGTTCTATTCTCACTGTAGTCAAGTGTGTGTGTGTGTGTGTGTGTGTGTGTGTGTGTGTGTGTGTGTGCATGTGAGTATGTGTGTGTGTGTGTGTGTGTGTGTGTGTGTGTGTGTGTGTGTGTGTGTGTGTGTGTGTGTTTGTGTGTGTGTGTGTGTGTGTGTTTGAGCTGTTGCTTGACATTGCAGAGAGCATTTTACACCAGCATGTGGGACACTGTCACATTCTCCTCAACAGGCACTGCTTATGTAATCAGCTATAAAGTGTTGTCTGAGAAATTCCAAGTCAGACTTAAATTGTAGCACTTGTGTAAAGTATTGTGTTCTGTAGCTGGTGTATCTTAGAGAGGTAGGGGTTCTATTCTCACTGCAGTCAATTGGGTGTGTGTGTTTGTGCACTTGCTTGACAGTAGAAAGAGCATTTTACAACAGCATGTAGGACATTGCTTTTATCATCTTCTTTTTAACAGTCTTTGCTGATTTACAGATATGCAGTATACTCATCAAGGAAGGATCTGAGATGTCCTGTAGACCAGGCAGAAATCACCTCATAGTTTCCAATACAGATTTCAGGAATAGGGCTTTCAGTATATCCATGTACGTCATGGCATGGTTTGTAGGACATTTATTTTCTTTCTGTAAAACCCCTGTGGTCTGTTTCATAGGTTCATAGGTGTGTACTAGGGTAATGGCCCTGGGGCCTTTACAAGCCTAGCCTATAGGATTATCCTGGCATTGTGCACCCAACTTTAATTCCCAGTGCATCTGTCAAGTAAAGTCACTGGAGTGATCCCTGGGGTAAATTTTCTTTTTCCCATCCACTAATCAAGATTTCTCTGGAAGAGTGCCAGTAAGGTGCTCTGCTTGACATGTATGGGAAGTCTATTCCATAGTGTGGGCAGTCTCTGGTTTATGAACCTGCCCCTCCAGCATGTTCTTTTGATTGTGGTAATGAGGTTGAGGTCGCTGGAGTGTGTGGTGCAAAGAGATTGGGATTTCTTTAGATGTAGCATTTCTAACAGACCTGGGTCAGATATGGCTTTGTAAGTCAAGCAGAGACCGCCTCTAAGTAGGCAATATGAGACAGAGAATAATTTGGAGTTTTTTTTAGTCTGTCCATATAGGACAAATGTTCAAGGCCTAGGATCCTCTTTGTGAGGTACTTTTGCAGCCTCTCCAGTTGTTGCACGTGTTTAGTGAAGTACATGCCAAATGGGGCACTGAACTCAATGATTGGCTTAATGAGGGAAGAGTAGATGGAGACAATGACCTCTTTCTTCCTGGATGCAAAACCCTTAATAATGAGATGTGCCACACAGAAGGACTTTCTGACCACAGTGGCAATGTGGTAGTCAAAAGAGAGGTTGCTGTCAACCTTTGTTTCCCGATCTCTTATAATGCCTTCTGTGTTCAGTGGACTACCATTGATGTGATAATTCATGTGGAATGGGTTTTTCCCAAAGGGGATGACAACACATTTTTTGGCATTGAGCTTAAGGCCATGGTTCTGAAAACAGTCATTGGTCTCAGTGAGGCCTTTCTGTAGGATGTCAACATCACTTGGGGAGTTAATAATAGCTCACAGCTTGCAATCGTCTGTGAACTTTGTCAGCCAGAGTCCCTTCATGTTGGCCTGGACTTCAGAGAAGTACATACCAAACAGGAGAGGACCCAGGAACAAACCCTGTGGGACTCCACTTGTGACTGGTTGGCAGTCTGATTTGGAGTCAGCTACTTTCACACTGTGGGTTTTATCTGTGAGCCGTTTGCAACCCACATAGTGATATAGGGGTCGATGCCTAGCTTAGTGTGTTTTTCTATGATTCCTGAGTTGGGAATGGTATCAAAGGCCTTGACCAGATCAAGGTAGGCTGTATGAACCACCTTGTCTTCATCCCCAGCTCTGGTGACTGACTCAAGAAAGTTGACCAAGTTGAGCAGGCATGATCTGCCCTTCACAAAACCAAACTGTGTGGGATCCAGAGTTTGGAGATTCCCTATATCCTTGTTTATTAGGTCCATGATGATGTGTTCCATAGCTTTGCATATCAGACTTTTCAGGAAAAAGGGGTGATAGTTCCCAAGGTCTGTAGTCACTCCTCCTTTGTGGAGAGGGATGACTGCAGCAGTGCGCCATTTGGTAGGGACAAAGCCTGAGGTGAGGCTGTGATTGAACAGGGCACACAGGTGAGGTGCCAGTTCACTCTGTAGTTCATGCAGAACACACCCAGGGATATTGTCAGATCCCATAGAATCTGTATACTTGGCCTTGGACAGTGCTGTTTTAACCTGTGCAGCAGTAATACTAGGTGACTGGCAATCTACTGGTATTATGACTGGTCCCTTGGGGGGGGGAGAGGGTTAAGTTGGCACTGAATCTGTCAGCCAGTATATTGGCAATATCTGTTGGCTTGGTATAGGAGGTACTATTGTGCAGTAGTTCAGAGCAAATCTGGGTAATTTTGTGGAGATTCTTTACATAACTATAGAAGGCCTTGGGGGTGTCTTTTCTATCTGCTGCAATTCTGTTTTCATAGCTAGCTTTAAAGGATTTGATGAGGGATCTCAACTTTTTGTTGAGGCTGATAAGAGAGTGTTTCCAGTCTTGGGACTTCACTGTATTCCGCATCAGTTTCCTCCATCTGTTGTAGAGTTTGTTTATGGCAGGGGACCGCCAGACTGGCATTCTTTTTTGGAGAAGAGCATCTTAGTTCTATTGGGTATGACAAGATCCATGATTTTGTGTGCATGTTTGCACAGTGCATTGGTGTATGATTCAGAGGTCATGCAACTAATTTCCATTTGCATGGGTGCAGTGAAGTTAGCCAACTCTGTTTTAGGAGCCCAAAGTTAGGTTTTGAGAAGTTTTTCATGGTGGTTACCTTTGCGGGGGGGGGGGGTGGATTTTCCAAGGTGATTAATTTGTGGTCGGATCTAACCAGGGAGGAGTTGACTATTGGTGTAGAGCAAAGGTCACCGATGTTAGTAATGACCACAACAATAGCTGAATATAATCCACCCTTTCTTGTGAATCTCCATACACATCTTCCAATGATGTATAACTGAAGTGTACCACCTTTGTCACTGTGAGCTGTCACACATGTATTTGTGCATACCGTGGTATTAGTTTTGTTGCATAAACATTATTGTCTAATGGCAAGCAACCCCCATCAAGATGCAATGTTACATGCATGTGTGATATCTGTTTTGCTGATGGACTCCTGACATACATAACTGTTTAATTACATTGATTGCATGGTTTACATTCATGACTGTGTGGATTGTGCCATATACATCTCTACCATGCACACCAGTCAACTAGCCTGTAGTGATCATAATGTTAAGTGAGTCTCCTCACACCTGCATATGTTCATATCAAAAGAGTGTGCTTGATTACACTCATAGATTGCTGACATGTCATAATAGTGTGTTAGTGCAGAGCCATCTATTGTCACTCAGAAACACATATGTTATGTCAGAGACACAGAGATCACTGGAGGTATTGTTCTAATATTGCCCATGATTGTACAATGTTTTTACTGTTGCCCATGAGCCTGTATCTGTATCCTACTTGTTGTAAGCCTCTGTTGCCAATACAGGCATACTCAGGCAAATCAGTTTGCACAGCTTCACAATATGCACCCAACCCCAATTGTATTTAACATCCATGATACATGTCCTCTCCCTTGTTCATGTCTGGATGTTTATATCACACAGACATCATTCACTGTTATGTCACCTTGTGTGACAGTCACATCATATACATTTGTCACTGTGCAGTCCATACTGTGCCATGTGGAGATATGATTAGTGCTCCCGCTGCAACTGTCTTCCTTTTAAATTTCCTTATGTGCAGTCCATTACAACGTTTCACCTGTCCTTCTTCCCAGTATTCATCCCTAAACTTCACCTGTGTCCCTATTGATAAAACACGCATCACATGACTGCTTCTTATAAATGGCAGTCTATGTACACTTACAGATCATTGACGCAACTTGTACAGACTGCCTGGAATGGGATTCCACAATACACAGCACCATATACACTATTCTGTCCTATGCCTGCAACACGTACATTAATATATGAAAAACCTGGTGGTCTTTGTGGCATTCCATGCAATCCCACTAGCCAAGTATACTGGAGTGTACACATACACAGTCCTGTCCTGTCCCTGCAACATAATACATTAATATATGAAAAACCCTGGTGGTCCTTGTGGCATTCCACACATACCTTTCAACTGTACGGATTTTGGCAGAATGTCCAGAATTTTGTCTCATATTTTTGGTCCATTTTTTCAGAAAATTATGGTTTTCTGGCAAATTAGTGGCATATCAATGAAGATTGACATTAGAAAATAATGACAGACGTGAGTTTCAGACTTCATACCCTTTAGAAAATACATGCCAATGTAAAACCTGTTATTCTGTCAAATTTGTAAGTCTGCAAGAGCAATATTTAAAAAGTGTTCCTATTTTTGGACCTTTGTCCCATTTTTATTTGTCCAGATTTCTTACTCTGAAAGGTTCAGAGTTATGATTCCATGCAATCCTGCTAACCAAGTTTGCTATGCTGTAACTAAGTTCACTATCCATGTTTCTTTACATGGTATCCTGGCTGCCACAAAACCCTGCTGCTTACGTATGAAGATGGGCCATGGCGTGAATAGTCATTAAACACTGCTGCTCACCACACAAATACATAAACTCTGTGTAGACTTCGCTTCAAGCCTACACATTATTTATTGAATCCCAGGAGTGTGTCTGCCATTTATGACTAAGAACGCTGCTTGTGAGAAAAGGACTTTATCTATGGAACATCAGTTTTCATTGCACCAAAAAAGTAACATGAGACAGCATACTATTAGCAGGATAAGAGGCAAACAGAAGAAATATACTGCTAAGTGTTTGTTCCATTCAGATTACCAACAAATCTGTCAAAGACTGCTTCAGATTGCCATCTTGTCCAAAAGAAAAGACTATCAGCACAGGAGTGCAGCCCCCCCATACTTATGTACAGCATGATGAGTGAGTGAACAATACCAGGATGGGAAGAACTTTGCCACCTTTACACTTGTATGAGTCTAGTTAATCTGAGGTACTAGCAATAAGGGTAAATGTGACCTCAATATTACATTCTGTCAGAATGAGAACATGTGAAATGCAGCACATGCCTAATGCTACTCTACTGTGTAAGGCTGGGGAAAGGATGTTCAGTACCAGGTTGCAATGAGAGCAGTTATCTAAGTTTACTTAAAGTGGGGAGAATCAGGATAGCATATTGAGCACCAGATACACACTCCTAAGTGAATGTTCTACTTGAACTACCACATAAACAAACCTAATGACTCATCACAGTAAAACTCACTGCAACCATCGCTCACTAAAATTATTTTAACAATGTGATGTTACTTCTCTAGACAGGTTGAGTTGGAATTCATTTATATAAGTTAAAGGGTACATAGGGCAGTAGTCCTGCACAACACTCATGACAGTCTTTTTTCTGAGATGAAAACTAAAGCTTTAGGGTCACTACTACAGTAAACTGCTGTTATGATGAGTTGTAATTAGATGAGTAATATGGAAAAAGACATCGCAATCTATGGCAGATAGAGCACAAAGCTGAAATAAAAGAAGCAACAAGAAGATACACAGATTGAGAGCACAAGGGTAGCAGAAAGAGCACGAGATAAACACTGCCAACTTGGTTTAAATACAGAAACCTAATAATGACTCATTACAGCTAAACTTGACTGTATCTTCCAATCACTGAAACCAGTTTAGACGTGTGATCTTTGACTTCTTTCTCCTGGGTTGACTGACCTAGAATTGATTTAGATTAGGAAGAGCACAGGCTGAGTAGCTTCCCACAACATCCTTGTGGATTTATTTATTTATTTATTTATTTATTTATTCAAAGAGATCCTTAAACTCATTGACAGAATGAAATGTGTCTTTGACAAGTTGTTACTCAATGAGTTGTTAGGAAGCCACCAGATACAGTGGCACACAAGGACCTCACGTGGATGAAGAGCACCAGTTACACACTGCTTTTTGTGATCTATCAATACTCTGATGGGATGATTGTTCAGGATGTTCCACAGTTATGTTTTCGAGCATGGAATGCTAAGCATCAGCTGCATGATGGCGAACATACACATTTATGTGTATATAAAAATTATTTGTCGACATGAATGTTGGTATGAAAAATGTCCGTGTCTCTCTAGATAGCTAGCACTTGTCAATATTAACATCAGTGTCAGTGGACCTCTTTATGATGTGCAACCTTGACACTGTACAGAGGCTTCCTGTATTCATCAAATAACATGAGTGTTATCAAGTATGTGGCAAATATAAAGGCATTCTGGTGTGCAGGACTGGTGGGAATGCTAAATGCACACTGACAGTATGTATTCCATTTGAGCTACTACCAACTTGGTTAGAAAGGACCCCATTTTTTGAATTAATGTTAAGAAAAAAAGCATAGCTTAGGAAAATAGCAATCCCCCTTAGGAATCTGTTGAGCATATGGGTTGAAAAGGATAAACAGGACCAGGACTGGAACAGCTCCATAAAGTTAAGCATTTGACATATCAGAACTACAAGTAACATGAATAGATGGGAGGTCAGTTTTACACATTATCCAAAGGACAGAATTTCAACTGAAGCACCTAGCATGCTGCTCTACTATATTATGACTGAGAAAGGAAAATGACGTTCATATATGGACCAGCATTCATACCATACATGGCATAAGGATGAGGAACACTAGCACAGCACAAAGAGTACCACGTACACAATGGTAAGTGCACATATGTCTTTTGAGGTACCACAGACATACACAGACATGATCTCATCTTAAGGTATATACAGGACAGTACATCAAAACTGCAGTACCCTCCTCTAACCTGCACAATAAATATGCATGACCTACAGACTTGAAAAGGGTTGTTCTACTTGAAGTTAGCACCAATGTTGTCTCTTAAGTCCTTAGTGCAACTTCTTATTTGAAAGACAGCATACCCTTGACTGTGTTGTGCTCCCACCCCACACCAAGCTACTTGGGAGCACACAAATTGGACTTGAATGAGGAGAACCAAGATGGAATGGGGATTCCATCCTGCCAGTAAAAATAGGGCAGATAGCAGTATAGCATGAGAAGCACGTGCTACAGATTGGCAAGTATGCATCTATTTATATCTATATAACTTCTATTAGTTGCTATGAGTGATAGTGTCTCTGAAGATAGCTGGTAATGGCCAACAAGTATAGTGGTATTAGTGGACCTCTGTGTGATGGGATAACTTGATCTTGTAGAAAGACTCCTGGCATATAACACTATCAAGAAACATACCTATCCAGGAATCTCCGTTCATTATCATTAAGTAGAGGATGTCTCCTAGAAGGGACTTCAGGTTTAGTTGTTTCTAGAGAGAGTTTACCTGGGTCTGCCACTGGACTTTTATAAAGGAAAGAGTGATGTCCCTGAACTCAACAAAATCTGTTTGTTCTTTTAAGAGTTGAGAGGGGCTGTGAATTTGGATCTTGAGAATTAGCCTCAAATTCACACAGTAATGCTCTTTATACAGGGTAACTGCCACTGGGTTGTCAGACTCATCTCTTAGTAATGCAAAAGTCATCTTTTGGACATCAGAAACCTCAGCAGACTTACTATGAAAATGGTTCCTCATAAGAGTGAAGGTATTTCAAAAAGTGAGTTCATTGGCAGGGGCTGGTGATGATGAAGGGATTCTGGGGATAAGGTGTCCTCACTATCAGTATTGATAGTGAGGACACCTTAGCCCCAGACTAAGGTATCCTCACTATCATTATTGTAACCAATGAAAAAGGGCATCTGTGGTCTATAAGTGAGATAATCATCTTCTTCCTCCTAGGTGAGATTTGGCTCTACAGAGTCTTTGATGAGGATGGGTGGTTATGTCCCTGCAGCGTTTACAAGGGTGCTTGATTCATTTCAATGGCCTTGCAAAATAGTTAAGAGGCCTTTGGCTAAAAAGAACCAATGTGATGCTGCTATCAATGAGGCAAGAAAGACCTTCAGATAAGTTTTCCTATGATATTTGAATGAAATCTGGGATATACACCAAGGCAGGGAATCCCTGTGATCAGTTATGCATTCACTATCATCAACAATAAGAAAGGTAAACCCTCTTTCCCCTGCTTTATGACCAGTGTGGACTCCTCACTATTAGACCATTCCACTTTTTTCTCAGTCTGAGTTGTCAAAACCCACAAGGCTTTATCAGGGATAGATGATTCCTTAGATGCAAGGTCGAGGGGCTAAATGAGTGACAGCAATTTACTGACAATCTCAAACAAAAAAGGTTCTGGGATGTCCTCTGACTCCTCAGGCCAGGAGTGAGACTTCCAAGAGTGGACAGCCAAACAATGGCTATCTGATACCACTGAAAAGTGATGGAATATGGCCATTAACTTTGCTTGATTGAGGTACACCAGCATGACATACCTCTCAGATGTAATACTTTTGGATCTAAACTCTTCAAAGATGTCACATGATAGTCAAGGCCTATACAATATACACACTTACCTTACTTGTCTTTAAAGTTAATCTGTCATTTGCAAGCACATTTGTTTTGATTGGCCATCAACCCCAAATCTCTATAAGGGAATGTCTGGTCCTGAGGAGAAGTAAGAGAATTCAGCTTCAAAAAAGAAATCACTACTACAACCTTTACAACAATAAGATCTCTAAGAAAGAGAAGAACTGAATCCCCTGGGGAGCAGTGGTGGGTCGTGCTATCTGACTGCAGGACTGCAGCCCCCCCCCCAGCTGTAAACCACAATGGTACAGTCCTAATCCTCCTAACCTGCACATAGAAAGTGAATCTGGACTGCTGGCTTACCAGTCCGGATTCAGGAAGAAGGCAGCAGACTGTTGATGTCCCAGAAGTCTATGCAGTTCTAACCACATAGACTGGAAGGGGATCAGACTGCAAGGTCAGCAGTCTTGGAACATTCAAACAGGAAGGAACAATCACAGGAAACCAGAAGTGAGCATTTTAGCACAAAATGAGACAGCTGATACTCGGCTGCTGCTGTGGAGTTTTGCAGTTTACTGTCTGGCTGTGGATTTTATTTTAGAATCTGTGGATCTTATGTTAGAAGCTACAGAGAAAGATGAGGAATTTATTGCAGGTGCAGTTTGCAAATGGTGGATTTGGATTGTATTGTAGAAGCTACAAAGACCTTATTGCTGTGTGTGTGATGAGGAGCTTATTGCAGGTGCAGTTTGCAAACAGTGGATTTGGATTGTATTTTAGAAGCTACAGACACTTTTTTGCTCTGTGTGCGTGTGTGTGTGTGTGTGTGTGTGTGTGTGTGTGTGTGTGTCCAAGTGCTATATGGTGGTGGGTAGAGAACAGGCTTGAACCCTGTACCTTGTGCCCAGGTGGGCAAGAGCCTGAATTCCCTACCCACCACCATTTGCAAAGAAAATTGCAGATTTTTCCCTCATACTTGTTCTGTTCCTCATAAAATCTATGGTTTCTGTAATTTTGTGTCCTTGCAAAGTCAGTAGTGCATTGGTGCAGTGGTAGCATTGTTGTCCAACAGGTTCTCTGGTTTGATTCTTGGCTGGGGTGTCTTCTGTGTGGAGTCTGCATGTTCTCCCTTTGTTCGTGTGGGTTTCCTCTGGTGTCCTCCCATCTTACAAAGACATGTGTCTGTTTGGAGTGTTTCTCCCTGGGCCTCTGCTGAAAATTTGCTTTTGTTCCAAGTCAGACTTTCCTGGTTAACAAATGTTAAATAAAAATGACAAGCATTTGAATATCAGACTACATATTCTTCAGAAAGTACATGGTAACACAAAAGCTTTTATTCTA
>NC_056727.1:423333665-423396042 GCF_019279795.1 Protopterus annectens | reverse complement strand
ATAGCTTAGAAAAAAACCTATGAACATATAAGACAATCATAACTGGTTTAGGACACATGTCTGTAATGGACACAGGAAAATTGTAGCTGGTTCATCTCCCTTGGCACATCATGTAGATGTGTCAGCGCCCAAAACCCTGCTGACATTTATCAAGGGTAGGGATGCATGAGTAGGCTGAATGAAGCCATTGCCTTTGTTAGCCTGTTATACACATATGAACCTATGGAGCCATGCACCTATAGTGCTGTACCTTTCTGAAGACATTTTTCTTCTGTGCTGACATTCCATCCTGTGTTTTGATGTTGATGGATTTATTGTTGTGGTGTACCTATAGATGTCTCCCACAGAATCATGAAACTAAAACATAAACAGGCCCATGAGACACCTTTCATTGTGCAAGTATATAGCCATTACAACATCATCCAAAATAATGTACACAAAATAATGTGGTTTACTCATTACAAATGGCAGCATACACTATCTGTCAATGAGCAGTACAAGTGGCATGGTAAAGGCAACAAAGGATTAAACAAATACATAGTAATTTATATAGTCACCATGTAGGTCAGACATATAGCTTCATTTCCTTGCATCGATGACCAGGATGACAGGGATGTGGCAAAGGTATCATCACTTGCACAGGGTATTGTGTGGGGGTGCAGGAGACCTAGGCTGACCAAATATGCTGACAGCATGTGTATGAGTCAGGAAGGGGAAAAGGCAAGATGGTCCATGGAAATGTGCCTTGTGTGTCTGTAGATGAGCTGATTGTGAAAGTGGTGTGCGAGTGTGTGCGTGAACACAGCCAAGCTCAGTGCTAGCCCTATGTGTGTGTATGTTGGACAGTTCTGAACCATACATGATAGAGCTGACTTTTCACTGTCTCCACCCCCAGAACTGGCTCTGTCAGGAGTTGCTCTGGCACTTCCATGCCCAAGGTCGGAAGTGGTGCTACTACCTGAGGGTGACTGCTGTCTACTGGGACCATGTCCTCCATGGGAATGCCCTGGACCACAAGCCCATGCCCTGCTACATCTTGGTGTGGGCAGCACACTCTCCTCTGGAATGCTGGATATACTGCTACTACAGGAGTGTGACTGTGTATGGCCACGTGGACTCTCAGCAGATGTAGTTGCTGACCTACATCCACGAGTCCAACTCTCAACTCCATTCAGATGTTCCATCACAGACAATGTGTGTTCCAAGACAGATAGTGTGGGATCTGTCTCAGACCAATGTCTGCTCACTGCATCAGTCAACCAATCCAGATGTTCCATCACAGACAATGTGTGTTCCAAGACAGATAGTGTGGGATCTGTCTCAGACCAATGTCTGTTCACTGCATCAGTCAATCAATCCAGGGTATCAACAATGTGGTGGAGGCAGTCCTGGATGTCAGACTGTGCTGCATCCATAACCCTGAGCATTCATCTGGAGTTGCTTTTGGAATGTGCCTGTGCCTCCATGATGACCCAAAACATACTCTGAGTGACATGTGATGAGACAGCTACAACAGGTGGTGGAAGAACACAAGGCCTCCTGTGAGCACCCCTATCAATCGGCCTGTTTGGAACCTTTCCATCTCTATGGCTTTGGCCAGTATCAACAGTGCAGCCATAGTAACCAAAATTTCCTGTTCAATGTCCCCACCCACTGACTGTCCAATATCTGTGGCCTCTGGAGACTGGGTATGTGTAGGCACAGTGACTGTATATGGTGATTATGAGGGCAGAAAAGGGATGTAAACCTCTGGAACAGATTCATCCCTGGCAACCCCCACTTGTGCCTCACTTTGGCTACCATCATCACTGGAGTCTGAAGAGACACTAACATCAGGTTGTGAATGACACAGAGACTAACCCCCCCTGACACCTGTGATAAAAAAGGGAAAAGCAGTACATTAATACCTGCACCACTATGTTCTGCAGTAATATACTGCAATATATGTTAAGCTTTATACAATGCTGTCACTGTTACAGACCTATTTAACCCCAACCTCATATAGTAGGACATGAGGACATTATTTTCTAACAAATATCTGTAGTTAACTTTTAAATAAAATCTCTTTAAACATGAATCTCTTGAGCAACAATGATGTGCACTGCTGACATTTGTCAAAACTCTGCAAAGTTGACACATATAGCAAGCTGTAATTTCCTGGCAATACTGTTGCATCAATAACAGTGGTGACACCTACAAGGCATAGGTATGACTCTAAACTGTGTACAGTCAGAAAATATCTGTGCAGTTGGCAATCATGCAGACAGTACATCAATCCAGCCAGCAGGCCTGGGATGACACTTTAGGGACTACATTGCACTAAGTCTACATCTCTATCAAAAAATGTTGTGCTTAAAAGGAGCAGGGGCATGGTCTTGTCTGATTCCTGATGGTCCTGTGAAATTTTGAGGGAAAGATAATGTAAACACCACCACATGTTGCACTATAACATGGTATTACATCCATATATCTCACATTTACAGTAGCTACTATGTTGATTGGTATGTTGGTCAAAATATGAACATGAGTTTCAAAGTGCAATTAACCCCCCCCAAAAAAAAAACAAACATCTGACACCCAAGTTAAACTATGTACACCCTGACACATTGAATGGTACAGTATTCCAATGCTGATCCAACTAAGCATTCCTGGATGCTCCTCTTGCATGGAAACTGTGGCACCCACATCCATGATATACCATGTGATGGATGCCTGGGAGCTGTCCTGTGCTCCTAGGTTGGCCAGGAATTCCTTAATATCTGACAGTGGTTGTTGCACTGCAGGCCCACCACCAGTGACACTAAGATCCCTGGCCTTGTCTGCTGCTCTTCTGTGTGAGGCATTGATCATATCAGTGACATAGTGTCACACCTGCTCATTTGTCCTGCTCTGTTGACTGACAGTATTCACATCATAGTCCAAGTCAGCCAACAATGCTGCCCACTCTTCTCTGTTTTGCCTCCCCCTGGATATCAGGAGTTGATAGTGTTGATGCAGGGCTTCCAGGATGATGTAATTTTCAGCATCTGTAAAAGGGCCCTGGTGTTGTGGATACATCTTTCCTGAAATGACACATGCCAGGATCACGTATGTGAGAGTACACTATGTAGAGATACAGCAATAACGGATAGCTGGCAGTATTCACTGCTTAATAACACATCTCATATTCCATAGTGTCCAAACATACTAAGGGACAAGGCAATAGTCAGCTATTCCTGTTTGTGGCATGACAAATACTGATGCATGATCACACGCCCAACACAGGAGTCCATTGTAGTGTGGCCCCTAGGGATAACCCCCCTGATAATATGTCAAAACAATAGTGCCAAATAACAGTGTGCTATTACAACCACTATAAAGGGACAGTCCCATGAGACCAGTGTACCACACTAACAACAATCATTCTACCCTTAATATACTGTAGTTCCTCTGTAGGGGTAACAAATCTGGAGATCAAGGACATGTCATCATTACAGTTCTCAGGAAGGCTTAATGCTGTAATCCTCATTCCCCCTAAGTATTTTCACACATATGCATCATGTTGTAAACAAAATGGTTACATACCTGATGGAGTACAATACTCCTCTGTTGATAGGTGCAGATATATAAAGGTTGTGCTGATGAGTTCACCCTGTGAAGTAACTCTCATACACAATGGTTCCCCTGGCTAGCTGTTTGCCCACTTAACATGGTTCTCATTACCAAGTAATTACCTCTTAACCAGTCTGTGCTTCTGAAATGCTAATTGCAACCAACACAGCTGATTTGCAGTATAATTAGCCAATCGCATGCAACCACCGAACAAAATATAATATTACAACCCATTTCTCATATGTTGTGCTAAAAAATACTGGGATAAATATACTACATCATTGCAGAGATCATGTCTGTAGCAGCTACTTTTTACATGCAGATGTGTGTGTGCTGCAGGCTGAAGCTGAAGATGATGATGTAGGCAATAGGCATAGGCAGAGAGGGTGAAGACTTTGGAGGACATCAGTCTTTAAAAGTAAGTGTGGGACCTGTGGCAGCCTTGTTGTAGAGGCAGAGCCAGACTGAGGATACCCATCCCACTGAAAATTAAGGCATGTCTTTAAAGAAAGTATGTTAGCCAACAGTATCAGTACCACAATCAAAAGCAAAATGGTTGGTGCATCCTAGATAAAGGTATGGGGGTAGATTAACCATTATGTCACAACTGGCAAGTCATGTGGGCTGCAGTGTAATATTACTGGGCCACAATGTCAGTACAAATTTCAAACTCCTGTGGGAATTCAGGCTAATGCATGACCTGACATCCTCTGCACTTTCTACTGTTGTACTAGGAGTAGTTAGGAGTGGTACTATCTGAAGGCCTTTGACTACAACTACTTAGATGCAGACATTGCATCTGTACTACTTTGGGTGGATAAACAGGTGATAACACAGACATATGCATCACAATTTATAATAATGATGTCCACATACATGTATTTTCAATGGTAGAGGCAGCTGTAGTGGAACTCAGGACCATGTGTACCAAAAAAGCATTGTTCTCAATACATTTCACAGACTGAGCTACAGTGTCACTGATATAGCAGCTGTATTTTTACATGTTATAGATATCGTCCCATACTTATCTGCTGCTACAAGCTGCACTTACATGCATACCTCTCATCTGAACAGATTTTTGCAGAATCTCCAAATTTCGGCCTCATAATGTTTGTCTATTTTTCATAAAATTGTGGTTTTCTGGCAAATTAGTGGAAAATCATTAAAGATTGAAGCAGAAAATAATTACAGATATTTGAGTTTCAGACTTCATATCCTTCAGAACATTCATGCTAAATCAAATCCAGTTAGTCTATCGACTATCTAATTTTTAAGAGCAATATCTAAAAATTGTTCCTATTTTGGGCCTTTTTCCCACTTTTATTTATGGATTTGTCCAAATGTCTTGCTTTAAGAGGTTGAGCAGTATGCTTACATGTATTATTATGTGTATGGCTTTAGAGTACTATATTTCTCTAATAGAGTCCAAGTTAAAATCCTATTTTTACATTAATGTTTTAGCAAGTTTATTTGTACATGTTGTACATATAATTGAAGGGTTTCTTGCTATTAGATACCTCACTTTTCTTATGTATATGGCTTTATAGTGATGTATTTCCCTAGTAGAGTACAAATTACAGTAATATTTTTCCATATTTCTTTAGCTGGTCTGTGTGGTGCAGTGCAATGTGCAGCATTGCTTAAACACACTTATGATGAGAACTTGAGCATTACTACGTATTCATTAAAACAGATCCAAACCACTAAAAAAAAAAAACAAAAAAAATCTTGCTTTTTTCCCACTTTTCTGAGATTTAAAGAAGTTCATTTACAGGCTTGCTGTTCTTGAACTGTTTGTAAGTTTCTGTGAGGCCATTTTTTGCTTGGGCTAAAGGAGAGTCTCTGTTGATCAGTGGCAGTGAAAAACATTGAGCAGCCTGTCTGCCCCTGTGGGAGTGGTTACTGACTTGAAACTGTAGTTTTATTGGCCATTCTGGGTCAATTCCAAAACTCCTTCATCTTCCTCTCTTAAAACCCTCTTTTGTGCGGTTTTGCGTGTTTTTGAGCATAGCGCAACAACGGGAAGCGCCGTCTAATTGGGTTTAAACTATTCCTGGCTCCACAAAGTCTGCTCTTCACTTTTTCCCTTAGAACTGCTCTATCTCTCAATTTAAACACCATATTCTCATTCTAAGGCCCTTCACTGGTCCAATTAAGTAATCTTACAAGTTAGCACTATTAAACCATAAGCACTACTTACTCTTATACTCTCTACGATTACCCAGTCCTCTACTGGTCCATCTTAAATTCAGTTTCCCTATTACTCTAGCATGTCCAAAGGTCAGTCAATGGTTTCCTCTCCAGTCCAGCTGGTGAATCTGGGAATTTTGAGGCAATGTTACAACTGTCTCATGTACACAGACAACCCTCTCCTCCTCCAAACAGGTTCAAATATATGTGAGAGATGCAACTATTTAGCCAAACTGGAGGCTGAGCTCTCTCATCTCAAAACTGGTGTAACCAGTCAGGAGGAGAAGGTAACCTCACACAACACAATTCCAGTATCACATAGTCCCACCACATCAGCGAACCAAACACATAAATACATAAAAACATACTCGGAGGCTCTAAATAAAAATCTACCTAAGCAACAGAGACCTCCAAAGCAGACATCCAAGCAAACGCTACCTCAAAACAAAACACACACAACACATAACCCACAAAGTCAGTGTGCCAAGCAGCCACAGCGCTTAAGGCTGAATAACACACCTGATACTCTTGTTATAGGTGACTCTACTGTCAGACACACTGATGTCCTGCTCATCAGGCTGAATAAAGAGAAGGTCACAGTGAGCTGCCTGTCGGGTGCTAGGATCCGCCACATAACGCAAGCACTCAGGTCACTCCAAAGCAAATACAAATATGACTCAGTCATTGTACATGCTGGTGTGAATGACCTGAGACGTACCTCCCTGGACTACATGAAAAGAGACATAGAGGAGCTTTCTGATCATGTAGCCCAGGCTGGTATGACCCTGACCTTGAGCAGCATCTTACCCTCACCTAGAATGATGCCACAGTACAAAGACAAAATGATTGATTTTAACAATTGGCTAAAATGTTGGTGTCATTCAAAGGGGATTCAGTGTCTGTCAGCCTGGGATGACATGCTCGACAAGCCATGTTGCTTCGCTAGAGACGGCTTGCACCTGTCACCACTGGGCTTTCGGATATTGGCAAAGGCTCTTGCCACCCCCATAGTGCCTTTTTTAGGCAAGGCTCAAAATTCAAACCCACCCCCATAGACAGCACAAGGAACAAGAAACTAAGGGTAATGCTGCTAAACGCCAGAAGTCTTAACCTCAAGATGCACGCACTTGAAGCTCTCCTCAGTATGGAGAACATTGATATCTGTGCAGTGACAGAAACCTGGTTCAAGGCTCCAGAGAGCACCCCAGCACTACCAGGCTATACCTCATATCATGCTTTTCGGCCCCAAAACCTGGACCGAACCACAAAAGGAGGGGGAGTTTCCATATTTATCAAGGATATCCACACCTCCAGGTTAGTGGCATTGCATGAAGTATCGGAGACTATCCATGTGCAACTAACAGTGGGCAAGACTGCTTTTCAGTTTATAGCATCCTACAGATCACCCTCTCAAAGTCAGGAATCCCATTCGGCTTTCCTGAAAACATTGGAGAACATGAAGATCTCTCCGAACACCATTATATTGGGTGACTTCAACTACCCAAACATTGACTGGAAGCACTACTCAAGCCCCAGCACCTTAGCCCAAAGATTCCTGGAAATTATAAACTCAAATGCTATGGAACAACTAGTCACCACTCCCACAAGAGGGGACAACATACTAGACCTGATCATTACCAACATGGGGACTCTATGCTCCACACCAGAAGTATATCCCTCATTGGTAAGATCAGACCATAAATTAATTTCACTGGATGTCCACATCCCGACCCCACCTCCAGCCCAGAAAACCACAGTGAAAAACTTCTCAAAGCGAACTTCTCACTTCTCAAAACCGAAGTGGAATCCTTCAAGGCCCCAGGGCCAGTGGAAACTACTGCCCAAACTGCAGAATCCTATATAAATGCATTCTACGGACATCTCCAGGAATGCATGGATCATGCTATCCCAAACAAAACCAAGACCCAATCATCCAAAGGCAGGCGTCCAGTCTGGTGGACCCCTGCCATAAATAAACTGTACAACAGAAGGAGGAAGCTACTACATGATAGAGCAAAATCCCTAATAGGGAAGGCATCTCTGATCAGTACTAGCAAAAATTACAATCCTCATAAAATCCTCCAAGGCCAGCTTCGAGAGAAAAATTGCACAGGACACCAAAGACAATCTTAAGGCTTTTTTCAGTTATGTTAGAAACCTGGGATGCAACTCCCAGACTTGTTCTGAGTTGATTCTAAACGACAAAAAATACACAGAACCCACAGACATCGCCAATATCCTGGCAGACAGGTTCAGTGCAAACTTCTCCCCCCCTCCCCCCAAAAGAGCAAATATCTATCCCGGCAGAGGGCTGCCTCCCAAACATCTCAGATGCTAAGGTGAAGGCTGCCCTCTCCAAAGCAAAAAACACTGCTTCCATGGGACCAGATGGCGTCCCAGGTTGCGTCCTACATGAACTACAAGAGGAACTAATCCCTCAAATAAAACAGCTATACAATCTCAGCCTCACTACAGGATATGTGCCCACAGAATGGCATACAGCAACAGTGGTCCCACTCCACAAAGGTGGAGCATCTACGGACCCTGGAAACTATTGCCCCATAAGCCTGACTAGCTTAGTCTGCAAGGCTATGGAGAGGATCATCATGGAGCTCATAAACAAAGACATTGGGGACCTGCAGACACTAGATCCTACCCAGTTCGGCTTTGTCAAGGGCAGATCCTGCCTTTTGAACCTGGTTGACTTCTTTGAAACAGTCACCAAAGCCATAGATGAAGGGAAGGTAGTCCACACAGCCTATCTGGACCTTGCAAAGGCATTTGACACAATACCCCACTTGGGCATCATAGATAAGCTATCCAGCTTAAATATAAACCCCTATGTCACAAGATGGGTCGCAAACTGGCTCAAAGACAGAACCCACAGAGTGAGAGTTGCTGGAGCCATGTCATACTCAAAACCGGTCACAAGTGGCATCCCACAGGGTTCTGTCCTGGGACCACTCTTGTTCGGTATATACTTTTCTGAGGTACAGGCAAACGTGGGAGGACTATGGATCACCAAGTTCGCAGATGACTGCAAACTGGGCACCATAATCAACTCTCCAGCTGACACAAACATCCTTCAAAAAGGTCTCACAGAGACAGATAACTGGTGCCAGTGCCATGGTTTAAAGCTAAATGCCAAATAATGTATAGTCATACCCTTTGGCAAAAACAATGTGCCCACAAATTACCACATAGGCGGAAACCCATTAAGTACAGAGAAAGTTATTAGGGACCTGGGGACCCAAGTTGATAGCAATCTCTCCTTTGAAAACCACATTGCCAAAGTGGTTAGAAAGACCTTCTACATAGCCCACCTCATCACGAAGGGTTTCACATCTAGATCAAGAGAGGTAATCGTGCCCCTTTATTTATCCCTCATCAGGCCTATCATAGAATACAATGCCCCTTTTGGGATGTACCTTACCCGACACCTGCAGCAATTAGAAAGACCCCAAAAGTATCTAACCAAGAGGATCAAGGGTCTCAAACAGATGCCATGTACTGCTCAGTTAAAAAAAGTCCAGCTCTACTCAGTTGCATACCGCCTACTTCGAGGCAATCTATGCCTGACATACAAAGCTATGTCAAATCCAGAATTAATGGACATGCTCCACCTCAGTAAATCTAAATCCCTTAGAGCCACACGCTTGAGGGACTTGAACCTCAGCACAGAAATAAATAGAACTTGCTGGAGGGACAGGTTCATAATCCAGAAGCTCCCTTCGCTCTGGAATAGAATTCCAGTTCATGTGAGGCAGAGCACCTCACTGAATCTCTTCAAGAAGAATCTCGATAAGTGCATGGGGGATTGTAGGTTTGTCCCAGGGATTACTCCTGTGTCACTATTAGACAGAGTCATAGTAAACTAAACCTTAAAAAAGGGCACAGTATACTCAAATCAAGGGGTGGCGTAAGCCATACAGAATCGGGCTAGGCTTATAATTGCCCCAGGGCAGATAGCCTAGTATGAACCTATGAGCCTATGAACCTATAAAAAAAGAAAAAACAACTGATGAAAAGCCAAGCGTTAGGAATACAATAAGAGCCGGCAAAAAAATAATAATAAAATGAAAACTATTTATTAGTAAGCGCTTTCGATGGGGACCGTGCCTCACCTTCCTCAGACAAAAAATTAGTCAATTAACATCCTTTATATAAACTAATTAAAAACAAATTATTCAATTTGTATTCTTTACATTGTTTGTTAAAAGGGCAAGTAACTATACTTGTCAAAAAGCACCACTTTTTCAAGTATTCAGGCATTCCACCCTATTCATTAAAACACCTGCGTTAATGAGCAGCTGTTTGGCTTGGTGGGTTGAGCCACTCTTCCGCAGGTGTGATGGTCCTGGGTTCAAAATAGAGCACAGGTGTAGTTTCTGAAGGTGATTAATATTTTTTCAAAAGCATATATATCAATGTAGTGCTATTTAGCATAGCTAAGCAATGCAGCACTCTGTGCCATGTCACGGAAAAACTCTTTAAAGAAAAGAAAAATGTGGAGATAGGACAGTGGTGAAATGGGGTGCAAGCAGGGGGGAAAGCATAATGAAAAGCAGATAGGTGTGTGCAGGATGGGTGTAAGAAAGAAACATAGCCATCCATTTCTTGAACAGCAACAATTGTGCACCTCCATAGATATTTTTGCTGAATTTGGCAGTCACCCCCAGAGAGGGATGATGACAACATAAGTGCATTGTCGAATCAATTGGACCAAATTATGTGTGTACAGTGGACACATGCAAAATGGAGAGTTATGTATGGGAATATATTTTGTGTGGGACAGGTGCCCATTTTGTTTTTTAAAGTGAAAGTGGAATATTGGGGAAGGGACATAGGTATGTGTTGGGGAGGGAAGTTGGGAAAGTGAAGAAGCTTTGGCAGACAGACAAGACAGACAAGAGAGCAGATAGGGCTGGTGTGTGACACAAGAGGGGGTGAACATCTTGGATGTGGAGGGTGTTGTGGAATCTCTGTCCCATGGACATCCACAAGATAGCAGTACAAATCATGTTCTCACCCATGGTACTGTCAGCACTGCTCCTTTACTGCCCCTGTAGTGGCAATGATGGAGGCCGGTGTCTGGGATGACACTGCCCCACCAGGATGGAAAACATGCTCCCCACCTGGAGCAGGCATGCACTGACAATTCAGCAAAGCACCCCACCCACCATACCTGGCGGCTCTTTATGGGTGACAAAATCACCCCTCTACCTCTGCTCCCAAAGGGGGGCCCAGCTCCAGACTGTGGGGCAGAACTACCTGACAGCACAGGCAGTGCAGGGGCAGCAGGAGCTGCAGCCCAGATGTGCTGGGCCCTGCTGTCATGGCCGGGGAGCCAAGGTAGGTAGATCATCTGGAACCAGCCAACCTTGTCATGCTGCAGTAAATTAAATATAAACATAAAGTAAGGTAAGTAATAACCAAACACATGTTAGTATTAACATAATGGAAGATAATATTGATTAATCAAAAAACAAATTAAGGTATATTATGAGGAACAGAGCAATAAATAACATAAAGGTAAGTATGTTAAAAGCAAACCAGTATGAAATAACACACGAGGCCAACAAAACAGTTAACAATAATACATTAATATCAAATCATAATAATAAATAACATTAATAAATTAAACAAAATAAAGAATAGGGAGGGAGAGAAAAACATACCATTAGTTACCTTGCAGGTAATTTTACTGCACAGACTACTACTACATACTTCTACAGGTGTGTAGTGTCAGTTGTGAGTACAGTGACTACAATGCTTGTATAAATGATGTTGCACCTACATACCTCTCAACCTGTTAGCATGGGACAGTATGGGCCAAACACTAAGAAATGCAGGTACACAAATACAGGGAACTGTTTTACATAGTGTGCTCATATATTACTAACAAGGTGTTCTGTAAATGGATTTGCCAGTAAACTGTATTTCAAGTAATGTTATGTATCTGCTAATCAAGGGACAGTCATATGGGGCACTAGTCATTACATTCTGCAAAAGTGTGACAATTGGGAGGTACGTTCATGTACACTAAGTAGACTAGACAGCTGGTTATTTGTGAGCTGGCTGCCATGGGATCAGATCATACAAGCAGTGACTACAGGAATAATGTGCAATTTATTTCAATATAATGAATTCTGAAAACATTATCGCCTTTAAGATGTTTCTTGCCAAGATTTTGTGTGAAATCCTACATTTACACACATGCATAGCTGTGTGTGGTATCACATTGGAAACCAAATGCAGTGACCACATGCATAATGAGCACTTTAGCTGCCTGCAGTAATTATCAAAGCACCATCTCCTTTTACACTCTAATATTTGATGTCACAGGACATCTGCCGGTTACACATATGTATGGCTGTTGAGGTTGCCTGTAGACCTATACCCTATTCGTTCACTGCATGCCATCTACAGTATATATCAGGAAAATGCTAAGAACTCAAACTTTACCCTTAATGTAGACACTGCACTACATTTCTGTCTGAAATTTGTTGGAGCACTACTTATTAATTAATATGTAAGAGTTGACTGGTTTCAGAATGGAACCCACACATGCAGTGAATGCTAGAATAATGACAACTTATTTGAAAGATTACTTATCAAATCATTAGCGGACCGGAGTTCCGCTGTGGTGACCCCTTACCGGGAAAAAGCCGAAAGACAAACAAAAACTTATCAAAGCACAGACTTATTGTAAATTTTGTTGATAAAATGTTCCTTTTAATCTGGCATTTAGACACATGGTTAGCAGTCCAGGACTTCACTTACCTTACACATATACCATGTTCATTGCCTGGGTGGAATTTACAGAACTATTTCAGACAAAATGGACAGAACAGAGCCCTGATCCTTACTCTGGGTAATGCACTACATTTATTTCAGACAGTTTTTGCTGCATTCTTTATTGATGTATATTTAACAGTTGACTGGTATCAGATTAGAAGACACATTCAGTGAATACAGAAATACTGAATACCTATTTGATAAGATTACTTATCAAAGCACTCCTGATTTAAACTGCATTGGAAATGTTCCCTAAAATTTGTCATTTAGACACATGGATAGCAGTCCAGGACTGCAGTAACCTTACCCACATACCATGTTCATTGCCTGGGTGAAATACAAAGCAGTCTTTCAGACAACATGGCTAGAACAGAGGCTTGAATCTTACTCTGGATAATGAACTACTTTTGTTTCAGACATTTTTGCTGCACTCTTTCTTGCTGTACATTTAACAGTTGACTTGTGTCAGATTAGAACACACATGCAGTGAATACAGGAATAGTGAGCACTTTTTATTTGAAAACATTACATAAGAAAGCACCATCAGCCTTTAGCATTCATTGATTATTGTTGCTTCAAGTCTGGCAAGTAGACCGTGGGATAGCTGTGTAAGACATCTAATAAATAAACTGTATACCCTGTCTATTAATTGAGTGCAACCTACAGCATATTTCAGACAATGAGCAGACCAGAACAGTGACTCTTAATATTGGTAGACCCCAACATTAACTGATGTTTGGAAGCTATACTACACAGTACAGCATGTTTACCTGATGTAACCTGCTTTAGCATTCCAGGTAGGCAGTGACACATTACTAAACATGTTACATATCCCAGGAATGTCATACCTGAGTGATACGACTGCAAACTCTGTAACTAATTTATTATAAGATTACGTTATGCATTAAGTTATTACTTTGAAGTTTCCCTACTTACTACACTATCGCCTCATCCTGGCCAGGCACCCTGCATGGGACTGCGCACTGCGAGCTCTCTCTTCTGCAGCTGTTGAAAGAGAAGCACTCCATTATGCATACCAATTTTGCACAGATTCAGACTGTGTATTTCCAAAGTGCTGCCTAACATACTTACATATCTGCCGGGTCTGCCCAGCCCGAGCTTTTTGGACCCAGGTGTCCAAGGTTCCCCTCTTCCTATGCTTGACATCATCATAGTGGTGAAGACACTGCTCACCATTGTAGGGGATACCATTAGGATCAGAGACAATGTTACATTTTTGAAGTTCGTGTGTGGATCTGCATGCAGCACTGTAGAGGATATTGCATTTTTGAGGTTAATGCATAGATCTGCTGGCAGTACTGTAGAGCAGAAGCTGTAGCTGGATTTGAATCCGTGAAATTAGCGGCAAGTTCTAGCCAAACATCACCAAAGCTCACTGCACATGTAAACTTTGATAGGGATGCAGAAGAATAAAAATATTATGAGAATTTTGTGGATAACTTTGTTGGGGGGGGGGGCTAATGTCTGTTGCTCCTTTGCCAATACCAGTGTATACTGACATATTGCATTTTGCTTCTTAAGAACCTATTTAATCCTATAGTATATTAAATTCCACTAAGATAAAAAAAAAATCGTCAGCCATTTAATCTACCCTAATACTCAGTTAAAGGAACTAAACCTTCATCAGCAGATAAATAAGGCACTTTGGCTTGATGGATTTATATCCCAATATATTCCTCATGTCTGGAATGACCTTCCACTCCATGTTAAGCACCCTTGCCACATACAAAGCCAACTTAGGTAATTGGATGGACAGCTTCATATTCTGCCTGGTCTTTCCTCTCTTGTCCTCCTTGATGCTGCAGGTCACTTTTGAATATATATGTTTTTGTTTTTTGGCTAGGCTTGTAAAGGTCTGCAGATTGAATGTCTAGTGCTTACAAATGAGCCCATGAGAATGGCCCATTTTCTATTACTTCTTTGTGTCACTGTTTGCATCTTTTAACAAATGTAATGAAATGAGTTAGCAACATATCAGGGAGGACATACCAGCTCAAAAAAAAAAAAAAAAAAAAAAAACATTTTCATAGGTCTGGAAACAGTAACAGAAGTCTGGATGCCTTTCTCACAGTTCCTCACAGCTCTTAATGAAGTGTTTCTGGTATGCCTCCTTAAAGCCTGCTGCCACAAATCTGCCATCAACATTTCAACATCTGTCGGCTTGCATATGGTCTTCCTCACAACTGTGATATTTTAAGACATATCATCTTTAAATCTTTAATGAAACTACTTTGACACTTTTGCTGTCTGCAGGTCACACAGACCTCATAAGCCCCTCTTAACAGTTCCTTAAGAGGAAAAAGATAGCCAGCTACTGCTTGATGTTATGGTTGGGGTTCTAAGACTTAGCTTTACATTCTTGCTGACTATACATTACAACCCCTTGTTAAACTGTTCTTATATCATTCACAATGTAGATGAATGAAGCATTATACATGGTTATACATTTTAAATATCTCCCACAAGAATACTGATGCATCATTCAAATCATGCATCCATCATTTACTCACAAGAGTTTAAGAAGAAACTAGCCAAGGAGTAGTGTGTAGTACCGCAACTTCAGCGACAAGTAATTGCTTGATTTATTTATTAACAGTAAATTATTTAATGGATATTTTAGAATTAAAACGTACAGAAAAAAAAGAAAATCAAAGTTTCCAAAATAATAAATACTGAAAATCAAAACAAAAGGAAAAAAAAAACATAAACATGCAAACTTATGATTGTTCTTCATGTGAGCATCAGCAATATCTGCTTACTTGTTTTCCCATCTCTGTGGCAATTAGGAACTTCAACACAAAATATCCTAATATAATAATTTGTACAATAAAAAAGGTAGATAACCTGGTTATTTATATTTCATAATATTGATGTTCTTAATATAGGCTGCCAATCACTAAATCAGAGCTACTGACTCATTATAGATTTAGCTCATTAGCAGCTGTCTCATTTTAAAGTATCAGAATTAACTAGCACTCTGGAGTTCAGAACACTCAACTAACTAGTTTATTATCTAAACTCCAGACCACCACTTGACTCTGATTGCATAAAAATAACTTCTGCTAAATAACAATAGTCATCAGTCTCTAAGCTACTACCAGCCCCAATTTTGTGTCTTTCAGCTTTTTCCCGGTTAGGGGTCGCCACAGCAGAACTCTGGTCCACTAATGATTGACAGTAGAGTTTTACGTGCTGGCTTGCCAGGCCTAACGCACAACCTTCAATGAAGGAACGCCCGTTCACGCATATCGCCACACAGAAGACGGTCTAACTGAGGATCGAACGGGCAACGTTTAACTGTGAGGCGACAAAGCTACCGCAGCACCACCACCGCAGTACTACCAGCCCCAATCAAGAGCAGAATAAAGTTAAATTAAATTTACTAAACAGAAAAGCAATCCATGAATTAATTTCAGCAATCCATGTCAGGAGTCTCCTGGTCATAGTGAGATTCAATCTCTAAAATGAAAATGATCCGATCTGTCAGACTTCACCCATATAATAAAACAGGAGCAAGTGCCATCATAACCACAGCATCATAACAAGACATGGAAAGGACTGATGGATTGATAGCTCCTTTTTGATTATGTGGGTTGTGGTGTATGGTCGTTCTTAGTTGGTGGAGTAAAGTGTCTCATTAAGTCCCATATTGAATATAAGTCCACCATGCTAACTAGCTATGAGACCTCAGACCTGAACAATATAAATGCACACACTGAAACACAGGCCATGTCACCTAAGTCCCATGGTTGTACTATTGCATTAATTACAACAACCTTGGCTGCTTAATCTCCCAACCTCTCCATCATAAAAACTCATACCCAGCATTGCCTCATCTGCTCTAGCCATTCCCTACTATATATATATATATATATATATATATATATATATATATATATATACAGGTGTATGCCACTTAATGTCCTTGAGCACAAAGTTTGATGATATGTTCATGCTGTACTAAGTGGATGTAGTTGCAATCAGCCATTATATAGATGGGTGTTAAATGAAGCATAATACAAAGTATAGGGTGTTCACTTAATGTCCGCACCGCTTAACGTTCTATGGGATAACACCTATCCTAGACGTTAAGCGGCGCATACCTGTATCCACTCCTTGTTATTAGCTCTTCTATTGCAGCTCTTAGTAGTCCAGATATTCTATTCTCTTCTCTGCTAAAATACCCTCCATACTTGTATATATTAGATCCCTTCTTTTGACTGGATCAAATCTGCCTCTCCTATAACATCTGCTTTATGCATCATATACTTCTTGTAAATATGTGTATATTGTTTTACATCTATCCTATGTCATTTGGTTGTATCATTTAGTTATACCTTTAATCTTACTTTACTGATATTACTGTGTCTGTAACCTTGGCTGAGCATGCAATTGGTTGAAAACTGATCACTGTGTTACCTGAGTAAACTAAAAGAATAAAACAACACTCCTGTTGTGGGGTATTGATTATACATACATGTGTGTGTGTGTGTGTGTGTGTGTGTGTGTGTGTGTGTGTGTGTGTGTGTGTGTGTGTGTGTGTGTGTGTGTGTGTGTGTGTGTGTGTGTGTGTGTGTGTGTGTGTGTGTCTGTTTGTTTGTCTAGTTCATTGAGGCCATGACAGAGAGGAGTTTTACCAGTGCTAGAGAAGGAGAAAATGACAATCACAGTTTGTGCATTATCAATCTGCAGCTCATTTTCCCCAGAAATGGTTAAAAGACTCAGTCATTCTGAATATAGTATAAACTGATCAATTACATACTGAATTTTGATGGAAGGTTCCAAAAACTAAGTATTTTTTTTTGTTTTGTGGAAATATATATCAGCTGTTCACAGTTTCTGGTTATAGTGTACAATGTGATAATTCATTTTAATTTGGGGCTCTTTCTAAACATAATTATACAACAAATTAGTTTCAGTTTTCACTAGTTTTTGAACTTATGCCACCAACAGAAGAAAAATGTGAAAGATAAAATGTCCACTGTCATTACCAAAATCCAAAACTTTAGATAGAAATAAAAATGCATCCATGTCTTCAGCTAAACACAAAAACACATAAAGCACTAAATTTAAAATGATTGAAATCAGCTTAGATTTGTTAGAAGAAAGACCCAGAGGAGAAAATATTTAATAAGATATTAGAAAACACCCACAAAGAATGTATTATGAGTATATTTGCATTCTGCATTAACCAGATCAAGTACACTTTATAACAAGCCAGCATGTTAAGCAGTACAGTTTTAATGTCTGTTATACAACATTGCTACTTTGCATTAGCTCTCTGAGAACTGCTAGAGTTCCAGCTAGCTGCTTTTGGGAAACATTTTATGTTTACAATTGCAACACTTTATGAATTCTAGCTTGCTTTAAACAATACAAAAAAAGGCTAATGTATGGATTTAACTCTAAGAATGTACATGTATTTGTTGATCTGCCCCAGTGAGTAAACACATTTGGATATTTAATCTTTCTTCTTCTGGCATACCAGTTTTAACTGAAGGTTTCTGTTTCTTTTTTCTTTTTTTGAAATAATTTGAAAGGTGGCGGAAGTCACATGCATTGAGAACCATAAACAAGAAATAAGGAATTGAGAGGCAGGGGTGTAGCAAGCAAATCCATTTTGTACTCACAAGTTCTTAGTGTTACCCCCTAGTACACCTATCACTTAAAATGTACATATCTCTCAAATGCTGCCCCCTAAGCACTTAATAAATGCAACATTTCAGCTGTTCCCCCTAAAACTCTTAAAAATATTGTCTTTGGATTAACAATACTGCACCTGCCGTTAAAAGCAAAATAAAAAATTTAAAGTAAAGGCGTTCATTTAGGCAGTTGTAGACACAATATGACCTGGAAAAAGGACATGTTGATGTGATACTCAAAACATGTACTCAGTAGAGTACAGAGTGTGCCTGGGTACACCGTTGTTGAGAGGTTCTGAGATTCTCTCTGTACAAAGACTACAGGTGAGTATCAGTGAAAATATAAAACTGTAAAAAGTTGTAATGTTTTGCCCTCTAGTGGTCACAGAGATAATCTCACTGGAAAGGGGAAAAGTGCCTTTTGTTGAATATTCGTGATAAACAAGCCTCCTCTTTCTATATGGTTAGAGTAAAACAATAGAAAATATGACAAATGGTCCTATATATCAGCCAATAACTCACAGCAACCACTTAACTAAATTATATACATTAGCAAGAGTTCTGATATCAATTCCTTTTCACATATTATCAGAAAAAAATGATGAGTCCCAGTTGCATGATGATATGCACCTGGTATATGCAAAGTGGCAAGGCATGAACAAAGCAGCCCAAATGTTACTGCATTTGAGGGTTACAATGCATACTGTAGCATTACACAATGCATGATACCATAGAGTAAGTGTGAAATGCAGTGCAACACTCTGCAACATACCTCTCAACTATATTTTATTTGTATATTTTTCATGTATGCATATGATCCTAACCAAAGGCTGAGAAGTGCTAAATAAAATGCTTATGCAGTGTGTGTGTGTGTGTGTGTGTGTGTGTGTGTGTGTGTGTGTGTGTGTGTAAAGAGTGCAAATTATACCATAAAGTGCAACACAATTAATACAAAACTATAGTCACTTCAAAGAGTAAACATTATTTACACAACACAGCAATTTACTATAAATGAACAACCTCTAAAACAAGATGACAATACATTTTAGACCTCTATAATCTGCAGTAGGAACCTTCGTTAAATAGTAAGAAAAGGGAGCTATTAATGCATCAGCAACAGTGCCTGACTGAGACATACTCTGAGGCAAGCAGTAAATCAGAGTTGTTACTCATACATACTGAGTAGTATCCCGTGAAGGAATGCATGGCTATATGTGGTTATGCATCAGTAGATGAAAGGTGGCCATAGCACATGTTGTATAACCATATGAGTCTGAGGGCACATTGTAGAACAGAAAAAACACTCAGGATGGATGTTGAAGGCACTGGCACTTTCAGGACAGAAAGAACATGTTCTGGTAAACAACATAAGAGATCAACAGACCTGTTTTACACCCCCCCCAGGACCCCCTCTTAGTTCCATATTCTAGGGCCTTGTATGTTACTTAATTTTTTGTGCTTCTGGTTTCTGACAATAGAAGTAACATCCTACTGTCTTAACCTAAGTGCCATTCCAAGACATATATATACATATATATATATATATATATATAGATATATATATATAGATATATATATATATATATATTGCCCAGCATCTTTACTATGAAGTCCAAGGCAAAGTATTAATTCGGTACTCAAATTTCATCCACAGTTTCTATACACATTCCTTTCCCAGCAACTGACAATACAATGTTACTTCTTACTGTATTTCTTTTCTTGTATATGCCTATGTAAACTTCTTGTGCCACTTTCAAATTCCGTCAGTCTCTTTTCTCTGCTAACACCACCATATGAGGCAAATTAGAGCTGTTAATGAGCTGTTTCCTGTAGTCCAGTGGTGTGATTTCCTCAGTCTCCAATGGCTAACTGTGTGAATCTGAGCAAGTCACTTGACCAGACAGCAGTCCTGGGCTGAGTCTGAAAAAGATCCAGGGGGATCCATACTCTACAGTGGAAAACAAATACAAATAAAAAATAATAATAAATTCCCAATATATTTTATTTACTATTGGCTTACCAGATAGGTGGACTAGTCTGTTGTCTGTTTTCAGCCATGACCTGAGCTCAAGAGCAAGAATTTAAATTATGACCACAATGTATACAGGCAGAATACATGGTATGCAGAAGACAAAAGCAATACTGTAACAAAGGTACATTATGCATCAGTAGACAATAATAGTACATAATTAAATATGTAACTGTGCAATTTATATAATGAATGTGCACATTTTAATCCATATGCAGATATCAAAATGAAATGTATTAATGTATACTGGCTTATGAGGTTTGCCTACTCAACCATTATCACAAAGGCATGCGAAAGTGGCTTATTTGTGCAGGTGTTCTAACAGTATTTTTTTATGTTGTCCAATGCTTTTCCTCCCATGGCTGTTTTGAAATGAGGCCATGTTAGCATGAGGTTTACTTATTGACTGTTTTTGAGAATGTAGGCCTGTTCTTTAATAGAATGTTTAACTATTAGGGCTGGGCAATAACTTAACTTTATTATTTTGAATACTCTCCAGTGAACAGTAACCATTAAGAATACTATATTCCACTTTTTCATCTGCAGGTTTCAGCATTTCTAAACCAGAAGACTGATGTTGTGATGAAATGCAAAGATTATGAAGGGTGCACATGACTCCATTATTAACAAATTATTACTTTGCAGGAAAAAAGAGCACTGTTGCCCTAAGTATTGCTTTACTTAAATAGTTTCATACAAATAAAAGTACTCTCTTGATGTAAAACAGTAAAGAAAAGTCATGAAAACATTGCCACTGTGCTCTAACTTGATTCAAAGTTTAGTTTTCCTACAGCCTACAGGCTGCTGAGGGGAAATCTATGGCCTGTTATACAAGGCATTGTTGGACCCCACCCTGATGGACCTCCTGCATATCTGCACAATAAACAGTACCAGAATTACCTGTTCTAAATACTTGAACCTTGCCTGTGATATAACTAGAACTTGATAAAGAGACAGACATGTATCCTAGAGACCACCCCTTCTCTGGGACAGGCTTCCCATCCATGTAAAGCAGAGTTCCTCCCTAACCCAATTCAATTGTAACTTGGATAATTGGATGGGGAACAGGAAATTCATCCCTGGTTTGGCACCTACATCCTTAATGGACACAGACAGTCTATAAATGGTTCATCTCCCAGGCTCCTGCTTGTAAATGTTTCATTTTCCTAGCCCCAGCTTACACTTATTACGGGAACCAGAACTTGTCAGAGATTTGGGGTTCATGGCTAGGCTTAAAAAGGCCCTTGTGTTCGTTAGACTAGTAGACACCTATGAACCTACAAACTAATTAAGAGACTGCTTCCTTAAACAGTAATATGGTAATGTTATTAAGATGTTCTCTTAGTTTTTCCACTCATTATTAATTAATGTTATTTTCAGTGTCTTTAAGTCATATGAAATGGTTTGTTTGTAAGGGGTGAGGGGGAAGTCACTCACACTTTATCTTTATTAACTGATAAGCTACATTGTGGACATTGCTAATGTGCCAAGAATGATGGGATTGGCAGTGCCATGTAATGGAAGGACACAGTCCTGACTGTGAACCATACAGGGCTGTATCTCTATATGTAAGCCTGACTGTAAACCAGATGTCTCAGGATTGATTAGAGACCCGTTTACTGAAATAGCCAATGAGAGATGGTGGGATCGAGCAGTTCACCCACCTTGGGGGAGGCAGGCAGTCAGGTACAATACAAATACCAGCACCTACTATGGAGGGAAAGAAGGCGGCATATGCCATATGTTTGAAGGGGGTGTGCTGGACTATTCCAAGCTGTTTCTGTCATAACTTTCCTAGAATGTCTCCTTCAAGAACATTCTTAAAGGGTAAGATACAGAAGGCCTGCAGCTGTAAATGTATACTCATGTCAGTGCCTGCTGATAGGCCAGGGCCAGACAATGAAAATGAATTCCTAATGGCTGCCTGGATATTTACTATACTACTCTGGAATGGGAACTGAGTGGTCATTGTCATAGCAGGTGCTTGAGTTTTGGTAGGCAAGGGGGCTGGTAACAAATATTTAGAAATTAATAGGTAGTAGTCAAGGAGAGTGGTAGACCCTAAAATACTCTTTGCAAGCTGTATAATATTTTTTAACACCTTTATTAAATTTTCTCTTAAGTCATAGACACAGCTGAAAAGAAATGAAAACAAACCATATTGACATTTTTCATTCACATGGATTGTATATGGAGGGAATTTAATAAAGCCTACATGGACTTATTTGCCATGTAGGCATAATGGCACAGTGCTTACATGGAAGTAATCAGATGTGCTATCCAGTAAAGAGAGCCGAGGGGCATGCAAGAGCGTGCGAACACGGAAGTGTCTGTGGCATGCAAACCAAAACTCCACTCTCATACTGGGCAACTTCAACTACCCCTCCATTAACTGGGAAAACTACTCATGTACCAATACACTTGCTCAACGTTTCCTGGAATTCATTAATTCCAATGCCCTGGACCAGCTCATTCTTACCACCACCAGAGGTAGCAACATCCTTGGCCTGGTCATTACTAACATGGTCAACCATTGCTCTACACCAATAATTAACACCACCCTGGTTAGATCTGACCACAAACTAATCACTTTGGAAATCCACCCCCCCCCTCACAAAGTTAATCACCATGAAAAACTTCTCCAAAACTAACTTTGGGCTACTAAAAACAGAGGTGGTTAACTTTACAGCACCCATGCAATTGGAGAATAGTTGCATGACTGCCGAATCATACACCAATGCACTACACGGACACTTACACAAATGCATGGATCTCACTATACCCAATAGAACCAAGATGCTCTCCTCCAAAAAAAGGAAGCCAGTCTGGTGGTTCCCTGCCATAAACAAATTCTACAACAGAAGGAGGAAACTGATGCGGAATAAGGTGAAGTCCCAAAAGAAAACTGGAAAAACTACCTTATCAGCCTCAACAAAAAGTTGAGATCCCTCATCAATTCCTTTAAAGCTAGCTATGAAAACAGAATTGCAGCAGATAGTAAAGACAACCACAAGACCTTCAATAGTTATGCAAAGAATCTCCACGGCAATACCCAGATTTGCTCTGAGCTACTGCACAATGGTACCTCCTATACTGAGACAACAGATATTGCCAATATACTGGCCGACAGATTCAGTGCCAACTTTACCCCTCTCTCCCCCACCAAAGGAACAATCACAATACCAGTAGATTACCAGACAACTCAGCATTACTGTTGCACAGGTTAAAACAGCACTCTCCAAGGCCTAGAATACAACGTCTATATGACCTGACAATATCCTTGGCTGTGTTCTACATGAACTACAGAATGAACTGGACTCACAGCTGTGTGCCCTGTTCAATCACAGCCTCACCACAGGCTTTGTCCCTACCGGATGGTGCACTGCTATAGTCATCTCTCTCCACAAAGGAGGAGTGACTACAGACCCTGGGAACTATCGTCCCAATAACTTGACGAGTCTGATATGCAAAGCTATGGAAAGCATCAGCATGGACTTAATAAACAAGAATATAGGGAATCTCTAAACTCTGGATCCCACACAGTTTGGTTTTGTGAAGGGTAGATCATGCCTGCTGAACCTGGTCGACTTATTTGAGTCAGCCACCAGAGCTGTGGATGAACAAGGTGATTCATACAGCCTACCTTGATCCTGCCAAGGCCATTGATACCATTCACCACTCAGGAATCATAAAAAACTCACTAAGCTAGGCATTAGCCCTTATATCACTAGGTGGGGTGCAAACTAGCTCCCAGATAGAACCCACAGTGTGAAAGTAGCTAACTCCAAGTCAGACTGCTGACCAGTCATGAGTGGAGTCCCACAGTGTTCGGTCCTGGGTCCTCTCCTGTTTGGTATCTAATTCTCTGAAGTCCAGGCCAAAAAAAGGGACTCTGGCTGACAAAGTTCAAAGACGATTCCAAGTTGGGAGCTATTATTAACTCCCCAAAGGCATCACCAAGACCAATGACTGGTGTCAGAACCATGGCCTTAAGCTTAATGTCAAAAAATGTGTCGTCATCCCCTTTGGGAAAAACCCAGTTCCCATGAATTACCACATCAATGGTAGTCAACTGAACACAGACGGCATTATAAGAGATCTGGGAACATAGGTTGACAGTAACCTCTCTTTTGACTACCACATTGCCACTGTGGTCAGAAAGTCCTTCTGTGTGGCACATTTCATTACTAAGGGTTTTGCATCCAGGAAGGAAGAGGTCATTGTTTCCCTCTACTCTTCCCTCATTAGGCCAATCATTGAGTTCAGTGCCCCATTTGGCATGTACCTCACTAAACACCTGCAACAACTGGAGAGGCTGCAAAAGTACCTCAAAAAGAGGATCCTAGGCCTTAAACACTTGTCCTATATGGACAGACTCAAAAAACTCCAACTATTCTCTGTCTCAAATTGCCTACTTAGAGGCAATCTCTGCTTGACTTACAAAGCCATGTCTGACCCAGCTCTGTTAGAAATGCTACATCTAAAGAAATCCCAATGCCTTCACACCACACACTCCAGAATCCTCAACATCATTACCATGATCAACAGAACAAACTGGAGGGACAGGTTCATAACCCAGAGACTGCCCATGCTATGGAATAGACTTCCCATACATGTCAAACAGAGCACCTCACTGGCCCTCTTCAAGAGAAATCTTGATGAGTGGATGAGAAACAGAAAATTCACCCCAGGGGACACTCCAGTGGCTCTACTCAACAGAGGCACTGAGAACTAAGGTCAGGTGGCACGATGCCAGGGTAATCCTATGGGCTAGGCTTGTAAAGTCTCCAGGGCCATTAGCCTAGTACACACCTATGAACCTAGGAACCTATAAGCAGGTGAAATGCATGCAAATGAGGCAGGTAGACCGATCCAGCAAGCAGATAAGGAGTTGTGCAGACCCCATGTAGAGAGGACATAGATATGTACAAAAGTAACCACTGTGTGTCCAAAATCATATGGAAAATAATATACAATATTTTTTTTAATATCCCGGGCATGTTTGCGTGTGTCAAATAAATTATTAAAATCAGACTGTAAAATCATTAGGCTTTTTAAAATGACATTCACCAACACAGGAGGTTCAGATACAAGAAACTTTACTAGTGTACACCAGGAGGCAGAAAACCATACAGTACAAGTACAGAATTTTGTCTAACATGATACAGGAAGTAAGTCTTATTTTATACATTATACATCCAAGCTGTGCCCACCTTACTGACGTGGTCAGTCACAGGGCACCTACATTACTATAGTCTACAATATTTTATTTATAAGAAAGTGCTGAGGTTATACTTTTTAAAAGTTTTTCCATGAGAATAATACAGCCTTGCAAAGCACCTGGTCAGTTATAATGTCTTTTTGTAAATGTTATTCTTTTAAGGTTTCAGTCCTGCTCGAATACAATAGTCAGTTTAGTTCTTAATACGCTTCTTTGTTCTTCTCGCAACATTAACTTCTAGCAGCTGTTCTTTATCTTTGATAAGATTCACAAGGCCACTTTCTCAGAGGAAGGCAGAAAGATTCTTAATACTTTATTTATTCGGTTTCCTGACCCAGCAGATAATCATTAGTGTGGCTACTGCCAGGGTCAGAGTTCAATCACACTGCAGCTCCAAAGCTTCAAGCAATTACATGTAAGATCATTCTTACTGCCATATTGTAAAATAGAATAAAATGCATTACATACTATTTACTTTTAAACTAGCACTTCATATATGTTTAAGTACATATTTTTCTAACAGCGTGACACGCCGCAATGTTCAAACATGCCATTACAGCAAAAAAAAATTGTAAAAAACAGAATTTGTGAGTATGTAACAGTAATGCATTAGAGGACCCTGTGTGGAGTATGTACAATGTCGGACTTCTGTGGTTGCTAATGAGGCAGGGCCTGAATCCGTGTAGTTACCAAGTTCTGTGCATGGATCTGTATGCAAATGAGCTGTGGTTGCTGAATAGCACAAATGGGTATCTTTGTCCACAGATCCTGTCCGTGTAGGCACACAACCATGTTGGTGTCCACAGAAGGGGTAGCTGACATGAAAAGGGGGTGTATCTGCAAACTTTTAAGCTCATTGGAGCTCAGCGGTGCCTGTTTGCATAGCGTGCCACTGTGCTCAGCAGGGAGGGGTGTATCTGGTGACTGCTAAGCTTTGTTTACATGGGTTTGAGCATATCTGAGCTTGTTTGCATGGCGTGCTGCCATGCTGAGCATGACCTGCCATGCAGGTGTGTCCACAGACTGCTGAGTTTTGTTTATCTTTGCAGTGTGGGTTTGCACGGTGCACCGCAGAGCTCAGCAAGGAAGGTTGTCAAAAAAAAAATTGGCTCAAAAACATTTTTTTTTTTTTTTTGGTTTTAGAGTTTGTACTGTTAGTTGTTGCTTAGATCTCTGTTGAAACTGTTTTGGGCCACCCACCCTCCCTATATTTGGCTTGTAGTTTAAATTTGGTGGCTTTTGCAGTCGCTGCCCCACTGTAGATTTGATCTGGGACAATACCCTAGTCCCATCTCTTTACCACATTCTACCTAATAAACTCTTTCTGCACTTGCTTTTAGTCCTTTTTAATTTAATTGCATTTTTAAACTGTGTTTGGTCTAATATTGCTACATACTCAAGTGTGCTAGCTTGCACTACATGTGAATTGATTTTACTACAGTTTTTGCAACTTTTCTGTAAAAAAAAAAAAATCTGTAAGCCTGTTTTCCTCCCATTCCTGTAACTAGTAGTGTTCCAGATACATATTTGCTGTATCCAGGACTGTATATAAGCTTCTGATCCCCCCAAGCCTTTCTGTGTTGGAGGGAAGCCTTCTAGCTTATCAGTGGGAGTGGTAAGCACTAGGTAACCTGTCTACCACATAAGGAGTTGTTCTGGCCCAGAAATTGTAGGTATTGGCCGACTGGACAATCTCTTCCAACTCTCTCAACTTTCTGATTTGAAAGCCTGCATTTGCACTTGTTTCTGTCCTGTAACTCGTCTAGGGCAGATGCAAATTCTTAGTTTTAGCACTTAAATTTACTTATTCGTGCTCAGCACTTGTTCAGAACTTGTAAGCACTAAATAAGCTACTAATTACTATAGCACTCAACCTTCCTCATTACCTAGGGGAAAGCAGTTTTTGTACTTACTTTTCTCACTTGCTTAGAGAAAAACAGCTCTTGTACTCACTTTCTTCACTTATCTAGAGGAAAATAGTTTTTTTATTCAGGAATGTTCAAGGATAAGCTCCCAGTGTTCTCTCCTGTCTATCTGATGAATCTGGGCATCTTAAGACAATGTAGAAATTGCCTCATGTACACAGACAACCCTCTCCTCCTACCACCCAACACTATAACCTGTGAGAGATGCACTTATCTAGCCAAACTGGATGTAAAGCTCTCTCCACCGAAGACTGAACTTGACAGTCATGAGGAGAAGGTAAACATTTGCACCACACCACACTCATCACATAGTCTTACTAAATCTACACCTCCAAAATCCACACATAGTAACACAAAAACATTTGCAGAGGCACTCAGTAATAATCTGTCTAAGCAACAGAGACCTCCAAAGCAACTTCCATCCCCAACACAACCCAAATGACACATAGCACACAGACTCAGTGTGCCACTCAACCACAGCCAATAAGGCAAAACAATGTACCCAACACACTAGTCATAGGTGACTCTATAGTCAGGCACACTGATGTCCCACTCACCAGGATAAACAAGGAGAAGGTTACTGTCAGCTGCCTTTGAGGTGCCAGGATCCATCACATAACCCACACACTCAGGCCACTCCACAACAAGTACAAATATGACTCTGTCTTTGTCCAAGTTGGTGTGAATGACCTGAGACATACCTCCCTTGACTACATGACAAGAGACATGGAAGATCTCTCCGATCTTGTAGCCCAGGCAGCTATGACCCTAGCCCTGAGTAGCATTTTGCCATCACCCAGAATGATACCGCAGTACAAGGACAAAATGATTGACTTCAACAATTGGCTAAGCTTCTGGTGTCATTCTAAGGGGATCCAGTATCTGTCTGCTTGAGATGAGATGGTCGAAAGACCACGATGCTTTGCCGCAGGTGGCCTGCACCTGTCACCCCTGGAATTCCGGATACTGGCTAAGGCTCTTGCTGCCCCATATAGTGCCTTTTTAGGGAAGGCTCAAATAAATTCACCACCATGACAGGAACAGGCAAGCAAAAACTGAGGGTAATGCTACTCAATGCTAGAAGTCTAAATCTCAAAATGCACTCACTCGAGGCACTCCTTAAAATGGAGAACATCGATATCTGTGCAGTGACTGAGACCTGGTTCAAGGCTCTAGAGAGCACCCCTGCAATATCAGGCTATAACTCATACCTCACTTTTTGGCCATGTAACCTGGACCGAAACACCAAAGGTGGAGGTGTGTCCATATTCATTAAGGATATTCACACCTCCGGGCTAGCTGCTCAGCATAATGCATCCGAGGTTATCCAAGTGAAACTAACGCTGGGCAAAACTGCAATCCAAATTGTAGCTTCTTACAGATCCCCACCATGCCCCAGGATTCCAACTCCTCTTTTCTTGATATACTGGAGAATATTAGGGTTCAACCAAACACCCTAATAATGGGTGACTTCAACTACCCCACCAATAACTGGGAAAACTACTCGTGTACCAACTCCTTAGCTCAACGCTTTCTGGAATTCATAAACTCCAATGCCCTGGATCAACTTATCCACACCCCCAACAGGGGCAACAATATCCTAGACCTAGTCATTACCAACATGAGTGACCAGTGTTCCACATCTGAAGTCAACTCCTCGTTGGTCCGATCCAACCATAACTAATCACCCTTGATATCCACATCCCGCCCCATTAAGGAAACCACTTTTGAGATTTTAAGTATTTTTTCTCTGTTTATTTGCTAAGTTTTTCTGCATAGCTGCCTAGCTTGAGCATTTTCTGGCTTGTTAAACTTGATTTCTGTATTAGTAGCTGTATTTAGAGCACAACCAAAAGCTGTTTGCTGAATTTCCTGTTTGCACTTAATTTTAAATCGTTTTTTTCTTAAAACTTGCATATTTTCTGTCCTTGACCTAGCACTCTTGTGTGGGGTCATTTACTGCACTGTTATAACTTGATATTACTTGTGAACCTCTGCTATCTGTAAAAAACAAAAAAAAAAAAAATCTTGCTTTTTTCCCACTTTTCTGAGAGTTAAAAAAGTTCAGTTACAGGCTTGCTGTTCCTGAACTGTTTGAAAGTTTCTGTGAGGCCATTTTTGCTTGGGCTGAAGGAGGGTCTCTGTTGATCAGTGGCAGTGACTAACATTGAGCAGCTTCCCTGCCCCCGTAGAGGTGGTTACTGACTTGAAACTGTAGTTTTATTGGCCACTAGGGTCATCTCCATAACCCCTTCATCTTCCTCTCTTAACACCCAGTTGCCCCGTGGTTTGGGCGTCTTTTCAGGCTTGTTGGCTGTTGGTGAAGCACCCTCCAAGAGGAAAAAATGCTGAGAGAAGAAGGAAGCCACTTTGAGATTTTAAGTATTTTTTTCTCTGTTTATTTGCTAAGTTTTTCTGCATAGCTGCCTAGCTTGAGCATTTTCTGGCTTGTTAAACTTGATTTCTGTATTAGTAGCTGTATTTAGAGCACAACCAAAAGCTGTTTGCTGAATTTCCTGTTTGCACTTAATTTTAAATCGCTTTTTTCTTAAAACTTGCATATTTTCTGTCCTTGACCTAGCACTCTTGTGTGGGGTCATTTACTGCACTGTTATAACTTGATATTACTTGTGAACCTCTGCTATCTCTGTAAAAAACAAAAAAAAAAAAAAATTCTTGCTTTTTCCCACTTTTCTGAGAGTTAAAGTTCAGTTACAGGCTTGCTGTTCCTGAACTGTTTGAAAGTTTCTGTGAGGCCATTTTTGCTTGGGCTGAAGGAGGGTCTCTGTTGATCAGTGGCAGTGACTAACATTGAGCAGCTTCCTGCCCCTGTAGAGTTGGTTACTGACTTGAAACTGTAGTTTTATTTTCCTTTTTGGGTCTATTCCTGCTTCTTTCCAGCCCCTGCTATCAAGCACGCTTTTAACGTGCTTTAGCCGATTTAGCTGAGTTGCCACTAGAGCAGCATCGGGCAGCCGGTTAAACAAGGTTAAACTCTTTCTGGCTCCAGAAAGTCTGTTCTTCAATTTTTCCTTAGAACTGCTCTGTTAGGAACCTAAACAGTTTACACCTACACTAAAAAGTGCAGCACTTGTTCCAAATAGCTTTTTCTTCTCAAAAAGCTCAGCACTTGTCTTATAAGCATATCCCTTGTCTTATAAGCATTCTCTTTGCAGGTCAAGCACTCCTATATTATACAAATCTCTCACTAGCAAAACCCCCCAGAAGTGCCCACTTCCCTGCTAAGCCCACTACTTTTCTGTCTCATAGCAACTCATAATTCTTTCTAGCATGTCGAAGGGTCAGATGCTGGTGTCCTCTCCTCCCCAGTTGGTGAATCTGGGAATTCTGAGACAATGTTACAATTGTCTCATGTACACGGACAACCTTCTCCTCCTCCCATGTAACACTAACACTTGTGAGAGATGCAGCTATTTAGCCAGACTGGAGGCTGAGCTCTCTCAACTCAGGACTGGCAAGACCAGGCAAGAGGAGAAGGCAACTACACACACCACAATACCAGTCTCACATAACTCAACCACACCACTGAATCAAACACATAAACACACTAAGACATACTCGGAGGCTCTGAGTAAAAATTTACCTAAACAGCAGAGGCCTCCAAAGCAGACACCCAAGCAACTGCAAACTCAATACACCACACAAACAACACATAAACAACAAAATCAGTGTGCAAAGTAGTCACTGCCCTTAAGGCCAAATACAACACCAAACATACTTGTCATAGGTGACTCCATAGTCAGACACACTGACGTCCCGCTCACCAGACTGAGTAAGGAGAAGGTCACAGTAAGCTGCCTGTCGGGAGATAGAATCCGCCACATAACACAAGCACTCGGGTCTTTCAACAGCAGGTACAAGTACGACTCAGTCATTGTCCACGCTGGTGTCAACGACCTGAGACGTACCTCCTTGGACTACATGAAAAGAGACATTGAGGAGCTCTCTGATTATGTAGCCCAGGCAGGTATGACCCTGACCTTGAGCAGTATCCTACCTTCACCTAGAATGATGCCACAATACAGTGATAAGATGATCAGCTTTAATAATTGGCTTAAATTCTGGTGTCATTCAAAGGGGATCCAATGTCTGTCTGCCTGGGATGACATGCTGGACAAGTCACGCTGCTTCGCAAGGGACGGCTTGCACCTGTCACCCTAGGCTTCCGGATATTGGCAAAGGCTCTTGCCACCCCATAGTGCCTTTTTAGGCAAGGCTCAAATTCTAAACCTACCACCCTAGAATACAAAAAGTAAAAACTAAGGGTAATGCTGCTCAATGCCAGAAGTCTCAATCTCAAGATGCACGCACTCGAGGCCCTTCTCAGTATGGAGAACATCGATGTCTGTGCTGTGACAGAAACCTGGTTCAAGGCTCCTGAGAGCACCCCAGCACTAGCAGGTTTCACACTAATATCATGCGTTCCCGCCCCAAAATCCGGACAACACCAAGAAAGGAGGGGGGTGTCCATATTCATAAAGGACACCCACACCTCAAGGTTGGTGGCAACGCGATGCATTGGAGACCATCCAGGTGCAATTAACCATAGGCAAGACTGCTCTGCAATTTGTAGCATGTTACAGGCCACCCTCTCAAACTCAGGAACCTCACATGGCCTTCCTGAAAACAATGGAGGGGATAAATGTATCTCCAAACACCATCATACTAGGTGACTTCAACTACCCTAATATAGACTGGGAACACTACTCAAGCCCAAACACTCTAGCCCAAAGGTTCCTGGAGTTCATAAACTCAAATGCCATGGAACAACTAGTCACCATCCCCACAAGAGGAGAAAACATACTTGATCTCATCATCACGAACATGGGATCACAATGTTCAACACCGGTAGTATACCCCTCACTGGTGAGATCAGATCATAAACTAATCTCGCTGGAGGTCCTCATCCTGTCCCCACCTGAAATAAAAAAGACCACAGTGAAAAACTTCTCAAAAGCCGACTTCACACTTCTAAAAACTAGTGTGGTCTCCTTTAAGGCCCCTGAGCCAGTGGTAAACATTACTCAAACCACTGAATCACTTACAAATGCCTTCTACCAGCACCTACAGGATTGCATGGATCAGGCAATCCCAAACAAAACTAAGACTCTTTGTACCAAAGGCAAGCATCCAGTCTGGTGGACCCCAGCCATAAACAAGCTCTACAACAAAAGGAGGAAGCTACTACAAGATAGAGCAAAATCCTTGAAAGGTAAGACACCTTTGATCATTATAAGTAAAAAACTAAGAGCTCTCATAAAATCATCCAAGGCAAATTTTAGGACTCAAAAGACAATCATAAGGCCTTCTTTAACTATGTTAGAAACCTAGGAGGAAACTCCCAGATATGCTCAGAATTAGTTCAAAATTATGTGAAGATTACTGAACCTACACACATTGCCAACATACTGGCTGACAGGTTCAGTGCAAACTTCTCCCCCCCCCAAAAGGAGAGATATCTATACCAGAGGATTGTAGCCCCAAACATCTCCAACGCCCAGGTGAGAACTGCTCTCTCCAAAGCAAAACACAGCATCCATGGGACCGGATGGTGTCCCCGGCTGTGTGCTCCACTTAACTCAATGAGGAATTAAACCCGCAGTTAGGACAGCTGTTTAATCTTAGCCTCACCTCAGGATACACTCAATGAATGGCGCACGGCGACTGTGGTCCCACTTCACAAGGGCGGTGCCTCCACCGACCCTGGAAATTACCGTCCCATTAGCTTGACAAGCCTTATCTGCAAAGCCATGGAGAGGATCATAATAGAACTCATAAATAAAGACATAGGGAACTTGCAGACTTTGGATCCAACCCAGTTTGGCTTTGTCAAAGGCAGATCATGCCTTTTAAACTTGGTTGACTTTTTCGAGACAGTCACCAAGGCCATTGATGAGGGAAAGGAAGTCCATACAGCCTACCTTGACCTGGCAAAGGCCTTCGACACAATACCCCACTCAGGTATCATCGAAAACTCATCAGCTTGAATGTAAACCCATACATCACAAGATGTGTTGCAAACTGGCTAAGTGACAGAACCCACAGGGTCAGAGTTGCTGGAGCCATGTCAGACTCAAAGCCTGTCACAAGTGGTGTCCCACAGGGCTCAGTCCTGGGTCCACTCTTGTTCGGCATCTACTTTTCTGAAGTACAAGCAAACACAGGAGGGTTATGGCTGACAAAGTTTGCAGATGACTGCAAACTGGGCCATAGTCGAAAACACATCTGACACAGATATCCTTCAGAAGGGCCTCACAGAAACGGATAACTGGTGCCAGAGCCATGGCCTAAAGTTAAATGCCAAGAAATGCATAGTCATACCCTTCAAAAACAAGGTTACCCCTAGCTACCATATAGGTGGCAATCCACTGAGCACAGAAGAAGTCATCAGGATCTGGGGACCCAGGTTGACAGTAGCCTTCGTTTGACACTCATGTTGCTAAAGTGGTTAGGAAAACCTTCTACATTGCCCACCTGATCATGAAGGGATTCACATCTAGATCAAGGAGGTCATCGTCCCCTGTACTCATCACTCCTTAGACCCATGATTGAGCACAATGCCCCATTCGGAATGTATCTGACCCGACACCTGCAGCAGCTGGAAAGGCCCCAAAAGTTCCTCACCAAAAGGATAAAGGGTCTCAAAATATGTCTTATGCTGCCCGACTGAAAGAACTCCAGCTCTATTCAGTCTCATACCGCTTGCTCAGAGGTGACCTGTGCCTGACATATAAGGCCATGTCAAACCCTGATTTGATGAATATGCTTCACCTCAAAAAATCTAGATCCCTCAGAACCACAAGGGCAGGAGACTTAAACCTTGACACGGTTATTAATAGAACGTGCTGGAGGGACAGATTCATCACCCAGAGACTCCCTATGCTGTGGAACAAAATCCCGGTACATGTGAGGCAGAGCACCTCACTGGCCCTGTTCAAGAGGAATATTGACCAATGGATGGGGGATCGCAGATATACCCCAGGGATTACTTCAATGTCACTGCTTGACAGAGGCACAGCTAAATAATAGGCATAGTTTTATTCAAACTAAAGGGGTGGCGAAAGCCAAATAACTATGGGCTAGGCTTATAAATGCCCTTGGGCAGATAGCCTAGTATGAACCTATGAACCTATGAACCTATAAAAAATTTCTCCAATGCCAACTTCATGCTTCTTAAGACAGAAGTGGTGAACTTCATGATACCCATGCAGATGGGCAATACAGTTAAAACTACTGAATCCTACACAAATGCACTCTATAAGCACTTACACGAGTGCATGGATCGTGCTATCCCAAACAGAACCATGACACTATCCTCCAAAAAAGGAAGCCAATCTGGTCGTCCCCTGCCATAAACAAACTCTACAACAGAAGGAAGAAACTGTTGCAAAAGAGAGTAAAATCCCATGAATGGAGGAGCTCCCTGGTCAGCCTCAGTAAGAAGCAGAGATCCCTTATAAGATCCTCCAAAGCTAGCTACAAAAACAAAATCACCACTAATTCTAAGGACCACCACAAAACATTCTATAGCTATGTCAAGAATCTCACTGGCAACACTCTGATGTGCTCTGAGTTACAGCACAACGGCATGAAAATTACAGAACCAACTGATATTGCCAACATCCTGGCAGATAGGTTCTGTGCTAACTTTACCCCCCCCCCCACTCCCTAAAGGGCCCATATCTATACAGGAAGATAGATACAGAGTCCCTGTAATCACAACTACGCAGGTAAAAGCTGCACTCTCTAAAGTCAAAAACACAGCATCCATGGGACCGGAAAACATCCCAGGCTGCGTTTTACATGAACTTCAGAACGAACTTGCTCCCCACTTAAGCACCATGTTCAATAATAGCCTTGCATCAGGCATTGTGCTCACTGAATGGTGCACAGCAATAGTTATCCCACTCCACAAAGGGGGAGCCATCACTGATCCCGGGAACTATCGACCTATTAGCCTGACAAGCCTGGTCTGCAAAGCCATGGAACGTATCATCATGGAACTCATAAACAAAGACATTGGTAACCTCCAAACTCTGGATCCCACCCAGTTTGGGTTTGGGAAAGGCAGATCATGCCTCCTGAACCTGAATGACTTCTTTGAGGCAGTCACAAAAGCTGTAGATGAGGGTAAGGTGGTTCACACAGCCTATCTTGACCTTGCCAAGGCTTTCGACACCATCCCCCATTCCAGAATTATTGTTAAACTCACTATACTAGGTATAAATCCCTACATCACAAGATGGGTTGCCAACTGGCTCACTGACAGAACCCACACTGTAAAAGTTGCAGACTCCAAATCTGACCTCAAAGCAGTGACAAGTGGAGTACAACAGGGTTCCATCCTGGGACCTCTCCTGTTTGGTATCTACTTCTCTGAAGTACAGGATAACACAGAAGGCCTCTGGCTAAAGAAGTTCGCAGATGACTGCAAACTAGAAGTCATAGTCAAATCCCCAAATGATGTGGACATCTTACAGAAGGGCCTCTCTGAGACAGATGCCTGGTGTCAGAGCCATGGCCTCAAGCTTAATGCCAAAAAGTACAGTGTCATCCCCTTTGGTAAAAACTCTGTACCCATGAACTAGCACATAGGCAGCAATCTACTTAACACCAAATGTGTGATAAGAGACCGTGGGACTCAGGTGGACAGTTATCTCTCCTTTGATAGTCACATCGCCACAGTCCTCAGGAAGTTCTTCTACATGGCACACCTCATCATAAAAGGGTTCTCATCCAGGAAAAAAGAGGTCATTGTTCCCCTCTACTCGACACTCATTAGACCCATTACAGAGTACAACACCCCTTTTGCAATGTACCTCAGAAGACATCTGCAGCAGCTGGAAAGGCCACAGAAGTACCTCACAAAGAGGATTACTGGCCTCAAACAAATGCCCTACACTGACCACCTCAAAAAACTCCAGCTTTACTCCGTAGCATATCGACTACTCCAAGGTGATCTCTGCCTAACATATAAAGCTATGTCAAACCCAGAGCTGTTGGACATGCTACACCTAAAAAAATCCCAATCCCTCCAAGCTACACGCTCTAGGGACCTAAACCTTGTCAACACAATAAACAGGACATGATGGAGAGATAGATTCCTGTCCCAGAGACTTCCCATACTCTGGAACAAGCTACCCATTTATGTCAAGCAAAGTTCTTCATTTCACTCTTCAAGAAAAATCTTGATGAGTGGATGGGAAATAGGAAATACCCCCCTGGGATCACTTCTGTGTCTCTGCTCAACAGTGGCACAGGAAAATAACTTTCTTGGGTGGTGTAAGCCAGGGAGCCTTGTTGGCTAGGCTTATGTAGGCCCTTGGGCTGATAGTCTAGTACCTACCTATGAACCTATGAACCTATAGCTAAGAAAGCAAATGTGATATTAATGACTGGTGAGCCCTGTTTCACTTAAACTAAGGTCATTAACCCCCTTAATGATGTACTTGCCAGGTGGAAAGCATCATACCTAGACAATCACACAGAGTACACCTACAGCAAAGTACTATAAAGTATGCATACACCCCTACAACCTGATTTTCCCCCATATTCTGCACCACTGGAGTACAGGCTTCAGAATTTCAACCTACAGAATGCTAGGGGATGCTGCAGTTCTGCTACATATATATGTGCTAGATGGTGAGGTCACTGCAGCTGCTGCTGACCATAGGCCTAGACTGAGAAGCAGAAGAGTGTTCAGGCCCAAGGTAACCTACTACATGAGCTGGAGATTGTAGAGCACCACATGGTAAACAGGGACATACTACAACAACTCAGTGAACTCTGCCACCCTTACCTCAGATCTGGAGCCAACAGAGGGGAACCCATCCCAGTGTAAACAAAGGTATCTGTGGCCCTTAGGTTACTAGCTACAGACACTTTCCAAAGACCAACTGGGGACATGATGGGGGTCTCACAGAATTCTGCTTCCTGGGTACTTCACCAGTTCCTGGATGCCATACTACCACATGCCAGTAAGCACATTTATCTTCATCACACTCCTGAGGAGAGGGCCAACAGCATGCAACTCTTTTACCATGTAGAACACTACCCTGAGGTACTAGGTGCCATAGATTGCACTCATGTATGCATCAAGCCACCACCCAGTGAAGAGGGTAGAATTTACATCAACCACAAGGGGTATTACTCCATCAACTTCCAGGTCATGTGCAATGCCCAGGCCATTATCATGAATGTGCAAGGAGAAGGTTACTGTCAGCTACCTTTCGGGTGCCAGGATCCACCACATAACCCACGCACTCAGGTCACTCCACAACAAGTACAAATATGACTCTGTCTTTGTCCATGTTGGTGTGAATGACCTGAGACGTACCTCCCTTGACTACATGAAAAGAGACATGGAAGATCTTTCCGATCTTGTAGCCCAGGCAGGTATGACCCTAGCCCTGAGTAGCATTTTGCCATCACCCAGAAAGATACTGCAATACAAGGACAAAATGATTGACTTCAACAATTGGCTAAGCTTCTGGTGTCATTCTAAGGGGATCCAGTATCTGTCTGCTTGAGATGACATGGTTGAAAGTCCACGATGCTTTGCCACAGGTGGCCTGCACCTGTCACCCCTGGAATTCCGGATACTGGCTAAGGCTCTTGCTGCCCCATATAGTGCCTTTTTTAGGGAAGGCTCAAATAAATTCACCACCATAACAGGAACAGGCAAGCAAAAACTGAGGGTAATGCTACTCAATGCTAGAAGTCTAAATCTCAAAATGCACTCACTCGAGGCACTCCTTAAAATGGAGAACATCGATATTTGTGCAGTGACTGAGACCTGGTTCAAGGCTCCAGAGAGCACCCCTGCACTATCAGGCTATAACTCATACCTCACTTTTTGACCATTCATTAAGGATATTCACACCTCTGGGCTAGCTGCTCAGCATAATGCATCCGAGGTTATCCAAGTGAAACTAACGCTGGGCAAAACTGCAATCCAAATTGTAGCTTGCTACAGATCCCCCACCATGCCCCAGGATTCCCACTCCTCTTTTCTTGATGTACTGGAAAATATTAGGGTTCAACCAAACACCTTAATAATGGGTGACTTCAACTATCCCACCAATAACTGGGAAAACTACTCGTGTACCAACTCCTTAGCTCAACGCTTTCTAGAATTCATAAACTCCAATGCCCTGGATCAACTTATCCACACCCCCAACAGGGGCAACAATATCCTAGACCTAGTCATTACCAACATGAGTGACCGGTGTTCGACATCTGAAGTCAACTCCTCGTTGGTCCGATCCGACCATAACTAATCACCCTTGATATCCACATCCCGCCCCCATTAAGGAAACCATGGTAAAAAATTTCTCCAAAGCCAACTTCATGCTTCTTAAGACAGAAGTGGTGAACTTCATGATACCCATGCAGATGGGCAATACAGTTAAAACTACTGAATCCTACACAAATGCACTCTATAAGCACTTACACGCGTGCATGGATCTTGCTATCCCAAACAGAACCATGACACTATCCTCCAAAAAAAGGAAGCCAATCTGGTGGTCCCCTGCCATAAACAAACTCTACAACAGAAGGAAGAAACTGTTGCAAAAGAGAGTAAAATCCCATGAATGGAGGAGCTCCCTGGTCAGCCTCAGTAAGAAGCAGAGATCCCTTATAAGATCCTCCAAAGCTAGCTACAAAAACAAAATCACCACTAATTCTAAGGACCACCACAAAACATTCTATATCTATGTCAAGAATCTCACTGGCAACACTCTGATGTGCTCTGCGTTACAGCACAATGGCATGAAAATTACAGAACCAACTGATATTGCCAACATCCTGGCAGATAGGTTCTGTGCTAACTTTACCCCCCCCCACCCCCTAAAGGGCCCATATCTATACAGGAAGATAGATACAGAGTCCCTTTAATCACAACTATGCAGGTAAATGCTGTATTCTCTATAGCCAAAAACACAGCATCTATGGGACCGGAAAACGTCCCAGGCTGCGTTTTACATGAACTTCAGAACGATCTGGCTCCCCACTTAAGCACCATGTTCAATAATAGCCTTGCATCAGGCTTTGTGCTCACTGAATGGTGCACAGCAACAGTTATCCCACTCCACAAAGGGGGAGCCATCACTGATCCCGGGAACTATCGACCTATTAGCCTGACGAGCCTGGTCTGCAAGGCCATGGAACGTGTCATCATGGAACTCATAAACAAAGACATTGATAACCTCCAAACTCTGGATCCCACCCAGTTTGGGTTTGGAAAAGGCAGATCATGCCTCCTGAACCTGACTGACTTCTTTGAGGCAGTCACCAAAGCTGTAGATGAGGGTAAGGTGGTTCACACAGCCTATCTTGACCTTGCCAAGGCTTTCGACACCATCCCCCATTCCAGAATTATTGTTAGACTCACTAAACTAGGTATAAATCCCTACATCACAAGATGGGTTTCCAACTGGCTCACTGACAGAACCCACACTGTAAAAGTTGCAGACTCCAAATCTGACCTCAGAGCAGTGACAAGTGGAGTACAACAGGTTCCATCCTGGGACCTCTCCTGTTTGGTATCTACTTCTCTGGAGTACAGGCTAACACAGAAGGCCTCTGGCTAATGAAGTTCGCAGATGACTGCAAACTAAGAGTCACAGTCAAATCCCCAAATGATGTGGACATCCTACAGAAGGGCTTCTCTGAGACAGATGTCTGGTGTCAGAGCCATGGCCTCAAGCTCAATGCCAAAAAGTGCAGTGTCATCCCCTTTGGTAAATCTCTGTAGACATGAACTAGCACATAGGCAGCAATCTACTTAACACCAAATGTGTGTAAGAGACCGTGGGACTCAGGTGGACAGTCATCTCTCCTTTGATAGTCACATCGTCACAGTCTTCAGGAAGTTCTTCCACATGGCACACCTCATCATAAAAGGGTTCTCATCCAGGAAAAAAGAGGTCATTGTTCCCCTCTACTCGACACTCATTAGACCCATTATAGAGTACAACACCCCTTTTGGAATGTACCTCAGAAGACATCTTCAGCAGCTGAAAGGCCACAGACGTACCTCACAAAGAGGATTACTGACCTCAAACAAATGCCCTACACTGTCCGCCTCAAAAAACTCCAGCTTTACTCCGTAGCATATCGCCTACTCCGAGGTGATGTCTGCCTAACATATGAAGCTATGTCAAACCCAGAGCTGTTGGACATGCTACACCTAAAAATATCCCAATCCCTCCAAGCTACATGCTCTAGGGACCTAAACCTTGTCACCACAATAAACAGGACATGCTGGAGGGATAGATTCCTGTCCCAGAGACTTCCCATACTCTGGAACAAGCTACCCATTCATGTCAAGCAAAGTTCTTCATTTCACTCTTCAAGAAAAATCTTGATGAGTGGATGGGAAATAGAAAATACCCCCCTGGGATCACTTCTGTGTCTCTGCTCAACAGTGGCACAGGAAAATAACTTTCTTGGGTGGCGTAAGCCAGGGAACCTTGTTGGCTAGGCTTTTGTAGGCCCTTGGGCTGATAGTCTAGTACCTACCTATGAACCTATGAACCTATAGCTAAGAAAGCAAATGAGATATTAATGACTGGTGAGCCCTGTTTCACTTAAACTAAGGTCATTAACCCCCTTAATGATGTACTTGCCAGGTGGAAAGCATCATACCTAGACAATCACACAGAGTACACCTACAGCAGAGTACTATAAAGTATGCATACACCCCTACAACCTGATTTTCCCCCATATTCTGCACCATTGGAGTACAGACTTCAGAATTTTAACCTACAGAATGCTAGGGGATGCTGCAGGTCTGCTACATATATATGTGCTAGATGATGAGGTCAATGCAGCTGCTGCTGATGCTGACCATAGGCCTAGACTGAGAAGCAGAAGAGTGTTCAGGCCCAAGGTAACCTACTACATGAGCTGGAGATTGTAGAGCACCACAGGGTAAACAGGGACATACTACAACAACTGAGTGAACTCTGCCAACCTTACCTCAGATCTGGAGCCAACAAAGGGGAACCCATCCCAGTGTAAACAAAGGTATCTGTGGCCATTAGGATACTAGCTATATGCACTTTCCAAAGACCAACCGGGGACATGATGGGGGTCTCACAGAATTCTGCTTCCAGGGTACTTCACCAGTTCCTGGATGCCATACTACCACATGCCAGTAAGCACATTTATCTTCATCACACTCCTGAGGAGAGGGCCAACAGCATGCTACTCTTTTACCATGTAGAACACTACCCTGAGGTACTAGGTGCCATTGATTGCACTCATGTACACATCAAGTCACCACCCAGTGAAGAGGGTAGAATTTACATCAACCACAAGGGTATTAATCCATCAACTTCCAGGTCATGTGCAATGCCCAGGCCATTATCATGAATGTGTGTGTTGGCAGCCCTGGCAGTAATCATGACTCCCATATCTGGCATGCATCACAGCTGTACCAGATGTTTGCTAGGAGGGCCATCCCACACAGCTCTTTACATGGGGATGCTGGCTATGCACTGGAACCATGGATGATGACACCCATCAGAAATGCACACCAACCCACCAAAGGATTCCATAATAAGGCACATGCACAGACTGGGACATCACAGTCACGGTTACAGTGCCTCCATATATGTGGTGGAACCTTATAGTACTTTCCAGCCACATGTGCACAGATGTTCAAAGTATGTGCCATGCTACACAATATGATCCTGTGGAAACAGATGGATCAGCAAAGAGGAAGGATACACAGCCCCCCACCAGTGCCTACATCACCATAACCCCACCCACAGGGGGACTTGGAGGAGGAACCCTCCGAGGTGGTCCCTGTAGGCAGACAAGCATGCCCAATATGCTCTGGCCTTGGCCAAGAGACAATGCATAGCACATTCACTGACAACCTAAGGCCCTAGAGACTGACACCATACTCTGACTCACATACATATCAGTAAAAAGTGATTCCAGCCAGGCCACACAACCTGGACCTCACCATGATTTGGCTGTGGATTGCCTGCATCAGACAGAGTCAGCCCCAAACTACAGGTCTGTCAACTGCTACATTCGCAATGTAAGACAGTCTCCTGTACACCACTTGTAAGGGGCACTATAATATGGTAGCATATGTATGGATGTGCCACATGTATGCAAGGGAATATAGTGGGCTATATACAGTGTGCTACTGGGCTACTTGCAGAGATCTATAGTGGGATACTGTGCTACTTGTTTAGATCTAAAAGACGCTTTGGACATCAGGTACTTTGTTTACTAGTATGTACCCCATAACAGCCACTAGGCCACATGGTTGGAAACTCCATGACAGTAGTCCATGGAGATGGCAAACAATGGGGTCACAAGGCAGTTGCACGACTGTTTATGCCAGCAGAGCATAGGCTGGTTGTCCCCCACGCTAAACACATCATTATTGCCATACAACTGCTGTAACAGTAAGTTTGCAATGATATACCAGCAGACCAGAAAATACCCATATCTTGTTGATAGTATGAGGGAGGGAACATCTCTGTCTAGCAGCCTGTGTGGCTCAGTGGGCCAGTGACAGTAGCTTATGTGATGTTGTTGATGGTTTGAATATGGCAGCATCCAACATATTTTGCATGTGAAGTACACATATAATGGTAGTTGCACAGACTGTCAGAACCCCTCGATCTGTTAATGCAAGACAGCTGGACAAGGCCAGAGTGAATGGGGGCAAAAAGAGCCTTAACTGCATACAGGCATTATACACGCCCTAAGTAACCTAGCAGGTGACTAGTTTAACAGCAAGCTCCAACAGGCCAGATTAGCTGCAGCATGTAAAGGCCAACAGTTAAATGTGTCAGTACATACAACAAGTCAGTGACCGATGTACAGAATAGCACCAGGAAACCACAAGTGTTTCAGCAACACAGCAGAGATATAGGGCGAATTCCTGGACATTTTGCAAAAACATGTACAGAGAGAGGTATGCAGATTGTCACCCTGTGTGTGATCTTTCACCATGTACCACAGTCACATCATACCTCTCAACCTCTGACAGCAGGAAATATGTTGAAATAAAGTGAATAAAAGTAGGACCAAGGCCCACAACTTGGGACATGTTTTAAATAATTGCTCCTACAAGCACAGAATGTGGATAGAAGAACAGGTCCTGTATTTGCATGACTCTTCTGCTCTGCATGGAGTCTGACATTCAAATGTCTGTCAGCATTAATTAACTGCAATCTTGACTGATTTGTCACTAACTTGCCAAAAAACAACATTTTGTAAAACAGGCCAAAACTATGTGACAAGAGTCTGGAGAGTCTGTGAAGCTGTCTACAGTTCTGAAGTTTGAGTCACATATTAAGGTCAGCAAACAGATGGGGAATGCCTTGGACAATATCAGGCATCTGCAGAACTGTGGTAACAGGTGTAGCAGCCAATGGCCTGCAGCACACAATAATCCCAGACTGGAGTACAGGTAGCTCTGGCCCTGAGTCACCTTGTAAGTATTGACAATCACACCGGGCATGCTCCTGCACTTAGGTAACTTGAACCCAAGTCTGTTGCCTCTACCACCCAAACACCTGCTATATGGAAAGATGTCTGTACAGACATACAGCTACATATACACATCTGTCTCTCCCTATCCCCCTCATACTTGATTAGTGTCTCTATCAGTATGTTACACACACACACACACACACATATATATATATATATATATAGATATATATATATATATATATATATATATATATATATATATATAAACAAGATGTATACATAGCTATATAAAATACAATGAGACATAGACTCCCCACATACTTCTATAGAACACATTTACATTACTGACAACATAACTACATTTTTGGAGACAGCCCTGTTATATAAATTGATATAGATACAGGTGGGAATGTACAAATGTTCCTACATACTCCTGAATGCTTGGGTTATCTGCACATACACAGCACAACAGCTGTCTGATGGCACCAGACCAAGGCTGCAACAGTACATAATCCAATCACCCACAGACCACTGAGCCTGTGGGCTGTCACCCTGCAGACAGACATAGGTAAGCAGTCAGCGTACTGTACAATGGGTGCAACACAGTCCTTGGACAGGCCATATTGTCCCTGGCCACATGTCTGCCTATCATACTACAAACAGTCACATATGGCCAGACTGGTAAGTGTACACACATAGCAAGGAAATTACCAAGTATCCCACCCCTAGGACACTAGATACAATAACAGTACCAAGAAGTATCATTCTGTAGGCCACGCATGCTGTCTAACACAAGGCCACTTTGATAACTCCACAAGTACTGTGCCTGCATCAATATATGCAACAGACATAACCTGTGGTGCATGCGATAATTACTATGAGATGTAGTGTGTAATACTATTCAGGTAGGGGCTATAATCTCACATGCTCCAACTCTGTGTGTGTGCGTATCAGTATATCCCCTCACAGCACTATGGACATGCTCATATGGGCTGTCTCCATGCAATGATATGCATTTTATGGCCCTGTGAGTGGTTGGTGACCTCTAAATTTCCTCCTGTACAAGGTGTGCCAATGTCATCCACCTTAAAAACACTGGCTGACTACCTAACAACAGATAAACTCTGTGGTGCATGCGATAAGTACTGTGTGCATTAGTGTGTAATACTAGACAGGTAGGGGTTCTAATCCCACCACATCCAACTTGTGTGTGTGTAAATATGTCCCCTGACAGCACTAGAGATATGCCCATGTGGCCTAGCCATGTGCATTGCAAATGCATTTCATGGTCCTGTGACTAGCTGCTGGCCGTAAATTGCCTCCTGTACATTAGCATAATTGATGTCCACCACCATCTACAGTTGTACATGCAGACTACCCAGGTGACATGTATCAAGGGCAATAGAGTGTGTCACAGGGTATGAAAGCATGATACTGCTGACTGTCCCTATTGTCCCAGACACAATGTTCTACACATATAGACCTAGAGAGTCATGCACATATACTGGCATTCCTTGTGGATGTCATATCACTGCTGTGCTGACTTGCATCCTTTGCCAATGTATTGATGCCATGTGTCCATAGTTGCACCACTCAGACCAGGGGCAGCTTGTGCTATTGGGCTGCAGGACTACAGCCCCCCCCCCAAGCTTTAAAGAAAAGAAAAGAAAAAAGAAAAAAAAGAAAATACAAAAATAAAACAAACACAAGTTGCGGAACATTGTGCATGCATGGCATTTCCAAACTGCTGGTGAACCAGTCTGGGGCATGTGCACAGAATCCAGACTGTCTCACCAACAGTCTGGATTAGGAAGAGAGCATTCAGCAGCACTATCCCAGAAGTCTATGCAGTTACATTTGCATAGACATGAAGGGGGATCTGACTGCAATGTCTGGGTAGCACCCTGCTTGTTCTGCTCTCGCGGAAAGGATGTGCTCTCGTCATGGGCTTTGGATGGATGTGCTCTTGTCATGGGCTTTGAATGGATGGGTTAGATGGATGTTACAGGCAAGGACTTGCTTGGATGTGTTTTACAGGCTTTGGATGGACGGATTTTAAGGGTGTGTGCGTGTAAAGAGAATAGGCTTGAACACTGTACCTTAAGCCCAGGTGGCAAGCACTTGAATTCCATACCCACCACCATTTGTAAAAAAATTTGCAGATTTTTCATTCATATTTGTTCTGTTCTGTTCCTCAGAAAATCTGTGGTTTCTGTATTTTTGTGTCCTTACAAAGTGAGGAGTGTAGTGGTGCAATGGTAGCATTGTTGCCTGATAGCTACAGGTTCTCTGGTTTGATTCTTGGCTGGGGTGCCTTCTATGTGGAATCTGGATGTCCTCCTTGTGTTTGTGTGGGTTTGCTCTGGTGTCCACCCAGCTTGCAAAGACATGTCTGGAGTGTTTCTCCCTGGGCCTCTGCTGAAAATTGGCTTTTGTTCCAAGTCAGACTTTCCTGGATAACAAATGTTAAATAAATAAAAATGACAAGCATTTGAATTTCAGACTTCATATTCTTCAGAAAGTACATGGTAACACAAAACATTTTATTCTAAGTTTATAAGATACATATATGAAATTTGTCCTGATTTTTGGGACTGCATTCCCCCATTATTGGCTTCATCCAGTTTTTTGTGCTAAGATTGAAATCTATGGTAAGAGCTGAATTCATTGAATATGTTTGGGGGCTGTATTCCCCCATTACTGGCTTTGTCCAAGTGTTTTTTTGCTAAGAGGTTGACAGCTATGGTGAGAACTGAATTCACTAAATGGTAGCCATTTAAGTTTCAGTCTTCTTCTCTTTTACAAAACAGCTGATTTGGCATAGTGGTATGTTGCTCTGACTGTTTTTCACAGGGTCCTGGGTTCAAGACTTGGCAGTGAAATGCATGGTGGTAACACAGCATTTTATTCTAGCAACTTTCCAACATTATACAAGCAATGTTTAAAATGTGCCCCTGGTTTTTGGGCTTTTGTCCCCCCGCAAATCATTTTGGCTTTTTCCAGATTTCTTGTGCTGCAAAGTTCAGAGATACAGATGAGTGCTGAGTAGATTTTACAAGGAGCTGAGAGTTGCAGGGGAGCAGAACTTTAGTTCTGCTTATGCTGTATCTGCTTGCATTGTTAATAGGACAACAGATAGTGTACTTGTGTTTAATGCCGAAGGCTGTGGGTTTTACTCCCACAGTAGGTAAATGCATTGCTGATACTGTGCTGTGTTGCAAAGGGGGTTGATACTGCAGTCCTTCTTGGCAAAGATACCGAGTAGCTATGAACCTGTTATTAGTTTGCCATCCATTCCCTATTGCAATATTACTAGCTTATCATTTTTTTAGTGTAACACAGGCAATTTATTCCTCAAGGGCAACATGCACTTTATTTGTAGATGAAACAATGAAATATAATGTTGTTTGCTAGCAGCAACCTCTTTATTAGTTACAGATCTCTTTAATATGGATTTATTTAGATGACTTTTACTTCTTCAGAGATTGTGCATATTTACTGATACTGGTGGACTGTAGAAGTCTGAGTAGACTTTTATGATGTAAATGTTCTGAATTGGGCAGTTTTGTCATTATTGGTGCATGCATTGTGTTTCATTGTTTACTGGAAAAATGTTCAAAACAATACATTTAAAACACCCCCTAAAACTGCACCGTATTGTACAAGGAATATCATTTTATGCAATCAGGATGGTGTATCAAAGAGCATGTGTATGCTTCGTGTGCAAGGGTCCTGTGATTTGAAAACAGCCCAAACTCAAAGTGAATCTTTTTCTGCCACTGGCAAAATGCATTTTCTTTGAATGCGGGGTTCAATGCTGTTTCAATGAATGTGAGTTTCAAGGGCAGAGAAGTTTTAATGTTAAGTATGTTTTCATTGTAAGACAGCATTGCTTTGTTTAGCAGATATTTTATTTGTGTTTGCGCTGTAAAATGCTAAATAAAACTTTCAAATGAAGTCCAGATTATCACAGAAGTAAAGCAGTATGCACATAAGTGTTTATGGCAAATGGGGTAAAATAGCCAAGTAATGGTTCACTGGAATGGCTGCAGGGGGGAGGCTCCATTCCACAATGATTTTGTGAGGGGGGAAGTGCAGCAAACTCAAAGACAGCCCCAGCTGAACTATACCTCTCAACTGTCCAGATTTTTGCAGAATGAATAGATTTTTGCTTCTTATTTTTGGTTTGTTCCTCATAAAATTTGTGGTTTTCTGGCAAATCATTTAGGAATTATGTCACTAAATAATGACAGAAACTGAATTTCAGACTTCATAACCTTCAGAAAAATGCATGCTAAAGCAAGGCATGTTATTCTATCAACTGTCTCAGTTTATACAAGAGCAAATTTTAGTACTGCTTATATGTTCCCCCAATATATTTGACCGTGCCCAGATTTCCTGCATTAACAGGTTGAGAGGTACGTGCAAATAAATTGGTTTATAGAATTAGGCATATTCAAGCCTCTCAACTGTCCCCAATTTTGTCTCAGAATGTTGCTCTTGCCCTAATAATTCCTCCGAAAAAATGGCAATTTTGAAAGAAAACATGGAGGGTTTACAATTAATAAATAACTGTAATAATCAGTGTTATAAATTACTTTTATTTCAGAAATGCATGAAGATTCTTTTATTTTATCAGCTGCTCAAGTTAGCAGTACTAATATTAAAAAAGTGTCCCTTCTTTGACAGGTTCCCAGCTGTATTGTGTGGCTATTTTATATTTTTGCATCACATTTTTGATCTGTTTTTCATAAAATTGTATTTTTTTGGCAAATTAGTGGCAAATCATTAAAGACGGTTATTAGAAAATAATGACAGACAATTCACTTTCATATTTCATACCCTTCAGAAAATTCAAACAAATGCAAGACCTACTATTCTATTATCTTTCTAAGTTTATAAGAGCAATATTTAAAAATTGTCCTTATTTTCGGGCCTTTGTCCCACTTCTATGTATGGCTTTATCCAGATTTCTTGCTCTGAGGTTGAGAGGTATGATAAATGTGTCAGGGCCATTACAGTCAGCCAGAGACATTTCAAATTGTGACATACTTGTTGCACCCCACTCCCCCATGTAGTGACTCTGGATGTGTCCAAGCAAGGCAAGGAGCAGTTATGCAGTGCAAATATGCAGAGTATCCCCCCCCATCCACGGTAGACACGAGTACCACAGTGGCTTTTCATCTGTCCTTGATTTTTCAGAATGTTCTGGTTTCTGTCATATTTTTATACTGTTGATTTATGCTTATTATTATTCAGAAAGTGCCTGTTGCTCTATGTTTAAGTAGCAGTGCTTTAATGACCATAAGGTAAGCCTGTCTATGTTTGTAAGATGCAAGTAAGCTTTAATAAGCATACTGTTAAAGAATTACCAACATTGAAAGCCTTTCTGTTGTTGCCATGCAGGGAAAACTTACATAACTAGATAACGTATCAGCCTTGAACATTGAAAAGTATATGACAGTATTTGTAATAAAGGACAGGATTACATTATTTTAAGCAGCTCATTACATTTGTTGGAGACTTACAGTCACCTTTGCAGGATTTACCTGCAAACTAAACAGAATGCCAATCTATCATGTGTGCTCCATAACCTGTGCAGTAATCCTTTAAGCAATGTATCTTGAGCTTGTTTCTTGTTTGCTTTTTCATTTTTTACTTTGATCATACTTTCCCCATGAAACAAGTAGATAGTAGTTGGATAAGAAACATTTTTACAAGTGGGGGTATCATAAAGATTGCTACTCTCTGCATATTACTTGGTACTTTAATAAAGCTGAATATAAATTATAATTAGAACTGCAGTGCAAAGAGAAGTGGTTTGAGTTGAGTGCTGCTTGTTATTTTATACTTGATTTTCACTGGCATTCCAGTAATGTATTTAAAAAGTAATTTATTTTTTCATGCATCATAACCTTTTTATTTCCATCTAGATATTAAGTAAGCTGTCATGCAGCCAATACATTGAAATATTTTTTTTCTTCTACACTTCATTTTGTCTTGATTGGACTCTCATAATGATGGTTTGGCATTGGCACCCAGGGCAGCATATTTAATTAAAGTTACAGTTTTTGTGGTTCTGAGCATAGCTCCTCCCCTTTCTGGTTGGCCACACCCATTACCACTGGCCCCACCCATTCAGCTGTCTCCTGCAGCCACCCTTTGATTTGAAGTCACCAGCCTCCACTGCTGGGGAGTACTTATCTGTATTCTTCCACTAGTGGCCTAGCCCAGTTGGTTAAGCAAATGTCTGAATCACATCATGTGATAAGAAAGAACTGCAGATTGTCAACCACCTCTCACTTTACATCACAATGTGGTGAATGTTGAAGGGGATGAGCTTGGTGAAGGGATGAGCTCCAAAACTCTGGACAGACATAGGACTCCACAGCAGCACAGATTCCTACACTTATGGCTGCAACAGTGACCTACATGAAGAGCTCCCACTATTTATTGCCTTGGATGGTGGTGTGAGAGGCATCCATGCCTCTGTAGATGAGTAAACTAGTGCCTGTCAGTATGAATGGTGGTACTAGTTGACCTCTGTGTGACTAGTTGTCTGGATGTTATAAACAGGCTTATTGCCATTTAACAGCATTGCTCCTAAAAGTTAGTCTGATTAAGGTTACATGTCAAAGACTGGTGTATTGATCAAATAATATGAACATATAAAGTAAAGAAAAGGGAATCTCTAATGGCATGTTGATATTTAAGATGATAGTAAAAATGAAGAAATGTTCTCATCCACTAGTAGAAAACACAAAAACACTGGAAAACAGAGGTGATATTATACCTTATATTGGACCAGCATATTTGTTTAATTAGTCAGGATTTTACATTAACAGGAGTCCTTTATCATTAGTTATTATGTAATCAGTGTTAGATACAGTACTATAACATCTGCGTGTACCTGGATGCAATTAGGAAAGCACAGTTGTTTAAGCTGCACTTACCATGACAGTAGATGATCAGATTCCACACTGTTGCAGTAACCTTTGGCTATCTGGGTTGTATCCTGTCCAAGATACAACAACAGGCCAGTTTCACAAAGTTCTGGCTGCCTTCCACACCTTCAAACTGAGTGCTGATCGGACAGCCCATATGTCTGGGGGAATCATTTGGAATGAAGCTCACTTCAAAATTGCTTCAGGACTTTCTTGACAAAAGAATGGGAGTGCTGTAGTCCTGAAAAAAACAACATATAATAGAAACAAACAGTTTATATCCCAACCACAAAACTATATATACAAGAAGGGGGGTGGACGGTCAGTACGGATACTGCAGCAGTGAGGAATTCACAGATCTATGTAAGTGGAACTTACACAATTGTAAGACTCACGGCTGCAGTAGCCTTTGACTGTTTGGGTTGATTGCCAAAGATTATGCAACTAGGCAAGTGGAATCATTTGGATCCAGAAGCCCCTAGAAGAGTGGTCCTAGCAAAAACAGTCATGGACATGGAAAGGGAATCCATTTTCTAATTCTTTGTAAAATGATGTGCAGAGAAGAGGACCATGTAGTTGTCTCTAAAATGCCACTAGCATCAACCCCTTATCAATATACCATCAAAGAAAACAAGGCTGTATTACAATGTGCCTTAATTCTGCTTGGATATGTTTTACCAAAGTAAGAATGACAAGAAAAGATAGTAAAGAACTGCCAACGGGAAGTGTCTGAATTGACAATGCTTGTCCGTTTTCAGTTTCATATTAGAAATTCCATGGCTGTATAGCTTTTCTAAAGGACATAGCACTGACAAAATAATACCAGAGCTGCAAAAGCAAGGCAAGAGGATGTAGAATTTATTCTCCCTGATATTCAAATTCTTAGAGGGAGAAAGATGGCTAGATTCATAGTACACTCTGAAAGTATTAAGGGCATATATGGGGGATTTTTTTTTTACAGATAAACCTGAATGAATGGAAAAGAAAAACTGTTAACCCATCATGAATAGTTGTAACCTGGGTACTCTCTTGCAAGTCTCAGCGCATACTTCTCACCTATCCAGATTTTTGCAAAATGTTCAGATTTTTGCCTCATACTTTTGTTCAGTTCCTCATAAAATTTATGTTTTTTCCATAAATCATTGAGAATTGAAGTCACTAAATAATGGCATACATTTGAGTTTCAGACTTCATGTACTTCAGAAAAAGCATGTTAAAGCAAACCATATTATTCTAGTAAATTTCTAATTTTATAAGAGCAATATTTAAAAAAAGTGCCCTTGATTTTTTTATCACTTTCCCTCCACTGTTTTTTTTTTTTGGGGGGGGGGAGTTCAGACTTTTTGTGCTTAGAGATTGAAAGGTATGAAAAGCAATAAACCAGTTAGTATATCAAAAAGATGAACCCTAAACCAGTTAGTCTATCAAAAAGATGAACCCTAAGCCACCAGAATAGCTGGTTTAAACATATACAGAAATAGTTTTTCCAGCAAAAAGAAAAGGTCACAATTAAGTAAAACCTGAATAACAGGCATGCTTAGGTATTAATGGAAAGAACTCTGTTTAATTAGTCAGGATTTTAGATTAACAGGAGTCCTTTATCTTAGTTATAAGTTAAGTGCAAGATTTGTGGGCAGATATGCTGAAATGGCTGATAAATACCCTTTGCCATGGGTGTAAACAGGCCATAGGATAGTAACTCTCACAAATGTTCGAGAACTGGTGATAGCAATCTCTAGTAGGGCCATGGCTATAAGTAAGGCTCTAACATAGAAAATCTTTTCCACTGGTTAACATATGATTTCCTAATAGCAGGATTTTTTGCCTCCTATTGTACCTGTTGCATGTCTTCATAAAAAAGGAGCTTAAAAGGTATTAGAATTGAATTATCCAGGCAATCAGTTGACATTGTTTGAGACTGGGGTGTATCTAACTCCCTGTCTTGTGTCAGTAAATGCAATCTGTGAGGAAGCTTGTGGTAATTGCCCTGGCTGATTCCATAAGAAGGGAGAACCAATGTTGATTGGGCCAGAGGGGAGTCACCACAAAAATGTTTGAGGATTTCTTTTGAATCTTCAGAATTACCCTGGATAGCAGTGGAAAGGGTGGAAATTTAATCTGTAACATTCCCAAGCATGAGAATGAAAATACATCAGCTTACAAGACCTGCCTACAAGGAATCCTGGTGCAGAATTTACTTAGTTCTTTGTTTTGAAAAGAAGCAAACAGATCTATTTGAGGTGTTCCCCACAATTGGATTAATTTCTGATAGACCTGCTCATTCAGTTTCCATTTGAGAGGGTCTGTCCTGGTCCTGCTCAGCTTGTCTGTCACTACATTGTACTCTAATGGTACATAAGATGCTTGGGGGGGGTATACAATGCAGTGGAGCTAACGCTCAAGCCATCAGAGCCAGTCTGCATGGAGAGGGGGTAAGATTTGGTACCTCCATGTTTGCTTATGTACCACATCATTATGGTATTGTCTATATAATCACCTGTAATGGTTCAAGGGACCACCAGTAGTGAAGAAATTCTATAGAATGGATCACAGTTAACATCTCCTTAACATATGAGCTTTGGTCTGTCTGAACTGCCACCAGGTCTTACTCCTTTACCCCCACAGAAACTGTTTCCTTAGCAAAGAACTGAGGGCCTTACTGGCTCCACCAATTCAGTTCTTTCTTGACAAAGCCCATAAATGGAGCTGGAAAATCCAAGATGATGAGAAAGTTGGGTCCACGTTTTTTTTTTTTCACAAAAACATTGCATTTCTTTCTCATATATAACTTGACAAGAGGAATGATGAGAATCACAGAAGCCATTTATCCAGGAATCCTGTGATATTTTCTAACTGAAGTAGCAGATGGATTGGAGAACAAGAATGTTTTTGGATATATATAGTTTCCTTTTCCTGTGTTATGAATGCCTTCTGAAGAGACATATCTGGAAGGCTGTCTAAAAGCACAGTCCTGTGTGATGGAGTCTAGAAGGATTTTTTCAACATTTATCTGGAAACCCATACTGGTAAGAAGAGAAAAAAAAACATGTGAATGACTCCAGGAATCTGGCAAGGCTTTGCAAATATTAGTACATCTTCTAAATAAGGAAAACATGATGATGAGCATCTTTAAGGTCTAACATTACCATAAAACTCAGAAGACCGATGACTGGTAACAGACTGTGAAGAGTCAACGTGTTGAATTTTGGTACATCACAAGCAGTCTAAGAAAGGAAAGATCTATAACTGGTCTCCAGAAAAGTTCATTCTTTGAAACCAGAATCATTCAGGGGTAAAAGTTTCAACCATTTGGTCTAAAGTCACTGGTTGTATGGCTCCTAGGCTAAGCATGTGTTAAAGAACCTGAAGAAAAAAAAAAACTCTGCTTGGTTTGGGTAGTACGGAGGAATTCCCCTGAAAGGAGATATGTGTATCCAGTGCATACTGTGACCCCTCAGGAACTAATATTAGTACCCAAGAGCCTGAAATAATTTGTTGTCTGTTTTTTTTTTATTGTTCCCCTCCTGTCATCTCTCTTTGTTCCCTGTTTGCCAGCAAATGGCTGGGAATAATTATTTTGTCTTTTAAAAATAAATAAATACATACATAAATAAATAAATAAGTAGAGTGTCTGTAACATATATAATATGGGGCTTAAAAAATCTTAGTACCTCCCTGAATTAATTTCCTTCTTTATCAAATTATTTGAAAATTGTAGGATTCATACAAGACCTACATTCCACAGGAAATGTGGCAGAACATATCCTCTGTTATGGAAAGGGTAGAAAGCTTTTCTTTGGATGGCCCAGTGGTGCAGCCATAGTGTTGCCGCCTCACAGCAAGAGGTTCTTCAGTTTGATTCTCATTGTCTGGAGTGCCTTCTGTGTAGAGTCTGCATGTCCACCCTGCATTTGTGTGGGTTTCTTCTGGATGCTCCGCTTTCCTCCCACATTGCAAAGACATGTGCCTGGAGTGCTTCCCCCCAGGCCACTGCTGAAACTTGGCTCCATTCCAACTCAGACATTCCTGGTAAACAAATGCAAAATAAATAATAAAAATAACAATCTTACAAGCTCTCAACACCTGACAGAATAGCCTAGAAGAAGGAAATTTGGTTATGAAATCTATATAATACCTTCCCTTCTTATCCACAGGGGTAAGGTGGGTATTAAATGCTGTGCCATTTTTTGGAAATTGAAGGCTGATAGTCAGGATGATTGCAGGCAGCTTTTAATAATAGATGGAAAGAGCATAACATGAGGAAAATCCACCTGTAGTACATCAAGGCATCTCTTCGGTTTATGGGGAACATCCTCCTGCTTCCATAAAATTGTCTGATGGAGTTGGAGAGGACAAACTTTCCTCTGAATCCAAGTCATGGACTTAAAATTCAGACAAGGAAAAAGCCCTGTCTCCGTCTATGTCAGAATCCTCTGACATATTTTATTCAGGAATACTCTCTGCTCTCCAGAATAGAGAGCCTGCAATAAATTTAAAAGTTAAGTACTTACCGTAACTCAGTATCTGAGTTGTCCATTTTCATTCTTCCTCAATGATGGGGCTTGGATCTGACATTGGATCCGATTTGACTGCTTTTTTTCCAGACTTATTCTCCCAGTCTCGAGCTCCTCCCTCTTCACATAATACATCGCACCATTTCTATTTCCCCATATCACGTTTGCTGCCCTATAATTCAACAGATTGTAAAAATAGTACAGGAGATAGAAAGAAATCAAGTCTCAAACCCAGAACCTAAGGGTTCTGAATGCCCTCCACGAACTTATTGAAGACACAAGGCTGGGGGGTGGTTGGGACGGATGTGAGGAAGAATGAAAATGAAAAACATAGATATTGAGTTATGGTAAGTACATAACTTTTAAATCTGATGTTGTCTTTTTCATTCTTCCTCACTGATGGGTCAGAATCCCCAGCTACATAACTCCTGGGCGGCCCTCAAGGAAGGATGTGCTGGAACATGGTCAAGCCAAAGGATGCCCTGCTCTTTGAAATAATATCCAATTTATAAGGAGAGACAAAGGTGCGAGTCTTAGACCAAGTGACTGCAGCACAAATCTCATCAGTCGAAGTCCTGGAACAGAATGCAGATGATGTAGCCATAGCTCTGGTAGAATGAGCCTTGGGTAGTTGGAGTAATGTAATACATTTCTGTGAATAAATGAAGGAAATACACTTTGTAATCCATTTACATGACCTGAATGGTTTCCTGAAAAAAACACAGATAGCTGATCAGATTTCCTCCACTTTTTTGTTCTGTGGAGGTAAAAACCTAATTGACTGTGAACATCTAGAAGTTGCAAAAGATATTCTCCTTTGTTTGAAAAATTTGGGAAGAAAAAAGGTAACTGAATTTATTGTTTAATGTTGGATTCCATGGCTGCCTTAGGCATAAAGGAGGGATTTGTTCTTAATGATACCCTGCCTTTATGAAAAATAATGTAAGGAGGTTTTACTGACAAGGCGTGAAGTTTCGATACTCTCTTAGCAAAAGTAATTACTATCAGAAAAAGTGTTTTTCAGGACAGAAATTTCATACCACAACTATCTTCCAGTTCAAAGGGCTTCTGAGTATGGCCTTGCAACACTAATGTAAGATCGTGAGGAGGAGAGGGGTCTTTATTTGGAGGCTGAAGATGAAAAATGCCCTCCAAGAAAGCCTTGCATAACCTGGAAGGAAAAAGAGGAGAAGACCCCTTTCCAGCATGAACATTGGATATAGCAGCCAGTTGGAGCTTAATTGTAGAATAACTGGCTCCTTCTTGAAAAAGGATTACTAAGAAAAAGGAGAATAGCTGAAGTGGGAGCTGATATTCTCTTTAGAGGCCCAAAATGAAAATCTCTTCCACTTACTGTTATAGTTCTTTTTAGTGGAAGTCCTTTGAGAGGCCAGGATTATGTCACATACAGAATGGGTGAGCCTGGACTTTCATATAATTACTGGAAGTGGAGAAAACATGCAGTCAAACTTAGGGTGTGGAGACTGGGGGCCTGGATGTCTGACAGATGGGATATAAGATCCTGTCTGGGATCTAGTGTCCAAAGTGGATACTTCTGATGAGACCAAAGAAAGGGGAATCATACCTGATGAGGCCAGAAAGGGGCAACAAGAATTACTAAGCTCTTCAACCTGCTGACTTTCTGTAGAAATTTCGGAATCCGAGGAAGAGGACAGTAAGCATAAATGAGACCCGGAGTCCAATCATGGACTTCAGCATTCCTCCGTGACTCCCCCCTTCAGGGGGATCAGAGCAGAATATTACATAGGTTCATAGGTAGGTACTAGGCTATTGGCCCTAGGGCATATATAAGCCTAACCAACAAGGTTCCCTGGCTTACGCCACCCAAGAGAATTATTTTCCTGTGCCACTGTTGAGCAGAGACACAGAAGTGATCCCCGGGGTGCATTTCCTATTTCCCAACCACTCATCAAGATTTTTCTTGAAGAGTGCTAATGAAGAACTTTGCTTGACATAGATGGATAGCCTGTTCAAGAGTATGGGAAGTCTCTGGGACAGGAATCTATTCCTCCAGGATGTCCTGTTTATTGTGGTGACAAGGTATAGGTCCCTAAAGTGTGTAGCTTGGAGGGATTGGGATTTCTTTAGGTGTAGCATGTCCAACAGCTCTGGGTTTGACATAGCTTTATATGTTAGGCAAAGATCACCTTGGAGTAGGCGATATGCTACGGGGTAAAGCTGAAGTTTTTTGAGGTGGTCAGTGTAGGGCATTTGTTTGAGGCCAGTAATCCTCTTTGTGAGGTACTTCTGTGGCCTTTCCAGCTGCTGCAGATGTCTTGTGAGGTACATTCCAAATGGGCATTGTACTCTATAATGGGTCTAATGAGTGTCAAGTAGAACAATGACCTCATTTTTCCTGGATGAGAACCCTTTTATGATGAGGTGTGCCACGTAGAGGGACTTCCTGACTACTGTGACAATGTGACTATCAAAGGAGAGACTACTGTCCACCTGGGTCCCAAGGTCTCTTATCACACATTCGGTGTTAAGTAGATTGCTGCCTATGTGGTAGTTCATGGGTACAGAGTTTTTACCAAAGGGGATGACACTCCATTTGTTGTCACTGAGCTTCAGGCCATGGCTCTGACACCAGGCATCTGTCTCAGTGAGGCCCTTCTGTAGGATGTCCACATCATTTGGGGACTTGACTATAGCTCCTAGGTACCAGGACCATAGTTCTATGTCAATGGTCAATTGTCTGGTTGTATCCACCACTGTAGATGATTCCTGCAGACTGAGGACAGTTTTATGAGAACTGAAAGTGTCTAGTAGAGAATGGACCACTGAATTGCTATCATCCACTGAAGTACCCTCATAAGGAACCTCGCTAATGGGAGAAGAATGATCGCAGCTGCCATTGAACCCAGAGCCCGAAGTATCAATTTTGCTGTTGGAGAAGCCATACCTAACAAATCCTGAACCTGCTATCTTAGAGACATTATAGGATGCCTCGGTAAGGAAGCCACTTGTGTAATTGTGTTCAACTGTGTCCCTATGAATTCTAGGTTCTATACAGGAATCAAGTTTGATTTTTCCAGATTTATCATGATGCCTAGATATTTGAATATCTTTACTAGGTAGTTTCTACACTGAAGCAGTTGATGGCTTGTAGATGAAGGAGGAGCCAATTGTCTAGATAGGGAAACACTGGGAATCCTTTTAGCCTCAGGTTAGTTGCTACTGCTTCCAAACATTTGGTAAATACCTGGGGAGCTGTGGTGAGTCCAAAGGGCAGTGATGTGAACTGATAGTGATTGGCTCTCAGCCAAAAGCACAGGTGCCTTCTGGAGCATCTGTCTATTTTGATGTGATAGTGGATCTTTAGGATGCGTACTAAGCACATCCAATAATCCTTCTGCAGAAATGTCAGAATGGACTGACCTGTAACCCTTTGGAACTTTGTCTTCTTGATGAACTGATTCAGATTGCTGAGGTCTAGTATAGGTCTCAGGTCCCCTGTTTTCTTTTGCACTAAAAAGAAGCAAGAATAAATTCAGAATCCTCTTTGTTCGATTAGGACCTCTTGGCTGACTATTTTTAGTAGAAGTTTTTGGGCTTCTTGAATAGCGTACTCTCTCTGACTGGGTGATACTTTGGGGGGTTCCCTCCTGGGACCTGGATACCAAAGGGAAAAAGGGAATGTAATAGCCTCTGGATATAATGTTTAGAATCAAGGTGGTGCTTATTATTTTTGTCTAGGCATCTAGATGCAAGGAAAGATGACCCCTAACCCCTCCAGAGTAGAACAGTTGGACAGCACTTCAGGAGTACAGATAGGGTCTGTCAGGAAAGAGCTCCCTGAAACCCTGATTTTGCAGAACCGCTCTGCCTCTAGGATGGGGTCTGCTATTAAAACCTCATTTTCTGCCTCTGGAGGAGTTGTACCCACATGGCTACTGGAAAGATTCTTGAGATTTTATGAACCTTAATTCCGTAAGAAGGTCCTCTGAGGGGTATAAAACTTGAGCCCCATGGTAGGCAAGGTCTTTCCTTCTTGCTCACTGCAGGTTAATGTGTCTTTCACTGATGATCCAAATAAGGAGGAACTGTCAAAAGGGACATTAATGAATGACACCTTGAAGGGCTCCATGAAATCAAAAAGCTGCATTCATGCCTGTTACCTAATGGCTATGCCTGCATTGGCTGCTTGCGAGGTGAATTCCACTGTGTGTAAAATGAATCTTATTGAAGAATTTGCAAGGAAGGAAAGAGTAGCCAGTTGGGGAGAAACATTCTTCAAGTCCTCTCCACCATAGTCTCTGCAAGAGAGTTGGTTAATTTCATGACCAGATCTCTCTGCAAATGGGTGAAATGCTCCAAATATTTTAATGATCTCAGAGCAAATGTAGCTGAGACATAAAAGCACTTTCCATATCTGTCCATTGCCTGAGACTCCTTGTTCCAGGGATGAACAGTGAAGCTTTGTTTGGCTAGCTCCTTCTTTGTGGCTGCTGCAACAACAATAGCATTTACTGAAATACCTTTGCTCCAATGCAGATGATCGATAGGTGGGCTGAGAATCTTATTATGGTGCTTGGGGATATTCTCAACTGTGTCCAGTTCCTTCCAGGCCTGGCAGGAGACTAAATCTATCAGACTATCCATTGGGAGAGACACCCAGAATGTGGATGGGCCTGCCTGAAAAGCCTCCTGGAACACCGATTCCCCAGAAAAAGAAGTTTGGGAGGACCAGCCACCTTTCTGCCTAAGGAGTTCCAGGATGTCTCCAAAGGAAACAACATCAGATGGTAATTGGGGGATTCTTCTCCCTCATCAAAGTCGGTGCCCTCTGTGAGAGACTCCATAGGTGAGTCTATGTGTCTATATGCCCATCCCCACAGCTTATATCAGATCACTACTCTATAAACTCAAACCATGTTCCCCTTCAGCTGATAACTTACCTCCTCTTTTCCTTAAACTCACAGCAAAATCAATTGCTTATCCTAACTCCGTACTTATCAACAGATCAATCCAAGAAAACATTGTCCCTGATATATGGAAGAAATTTTATGTCATTGGTCTTCACAAAGGAGGTAACTCCACTGACCCCTCTAATTTCAGACCTATGGCTATTTTGTCTCACCTTTCAAAGATTCTTCAAAAATGCATTCATAAATCTCCTCACCCCTACCCAACATGGCTTTCACCCTCATCACAGCACAGCCACAGGGTTAATATCCTTTATACACAGTATGTCTACAGCTCAGGACAATGACAAACTGGTTTTATGTCTATTTCTTGACCTCTCTAAAGCCTTTGATACTGTCTCCCACAACCTACTTCTGTCCAAACTATCTAACCTTAATCTCTCTAACTCTACTCTCTGCTGGTTTTCTAGCTCCCTCACTAACAGATTTCAGACTGTAAAGTAGCTCTCTGCACCCACCCCTTTTCTTCCAGTGCACACTGGGGTTCCCCAAGGCTCCATCCATGGACCCCTTCTTTTCAATATTTTCACTAACAACATTTATCAGTCCTATCCTCAGTCCTCTCTAATACAATATGCTGATGATTCTACTGTAAGTTCCACCTCAGACAATCTACCCCATCTTCTCATCCTTATCCAAAAATCTATCCACTCTGTTGAAAAATGACTAACATCCAATCATTTCCTTCTTAACCCTAATAAAACTAAACTCCTTCTCTTCCTCCCCTAAATCCTTCCAAAATCTTAAATATAATTTTACTGTCACCTCACTAAATAAAACAACTATCAAGGCTGAACCCCATCCTAAACTATTTGGGGTTATAATTCCCAATCAACTTAAATTCAATCTTCATATCTAAAACTGTATTAAAAAGACTCAACAAAAAATTGGCCTATTTTACAGAAATAAAACAAAAATTCTGACAAATTAATCCAAACTCTCTCTGGCACAAGCCTACCAACAACCCACCCTTCTATATGCTGCCCCAGTCCTTATTAACCTTCAAGCTCATATTTTGACTAAGCTGGAACTTACATATAATAAAAGCGCTAGATCTGCGACCAATTTACTTTATCGCTCACACCACTGCCTCTCTCTAAAAGACCTACAGTGGCTTGAATTTCACCATGAACTCCTTCTGACTCAACTTCACCTCACCCAGTTGATACTAAACCAAAAGCCCACTGTTGTCCTGCTGTCTCTACCCTCATCACTCCCTGTACACTTCACAACTCAGATCAACACCTCCTTCAGATCAACAACCCTAACAAAACCATTGGCAAAAATCTCTATAGCGACTCAGTCGCAAATGCTTGGAATAAGTTGCCCCAATGCATATGATCAATTTCTAACACAACGCGCTTCAGAAAAAGACTAAAAAACATCTACTAAACTCTTGGACTTGCTCCTGCACTGACCCAACTTAATCAACCTCTACCCCTCCCCTCTGCTGTCATCTTGACTTCCTCTCAGTCTCTCCTCTCTACTCTCTACCTATACTCCTTTTCTCATCATCTATTCGTTCCATAGGATAGCGTATAATCTTTTTTCATTTCTGGTGTTTTTTCAAATTATTTCCTGAATCATCTGTAAGATACTCTACAGTGTTTATGTATAGGATGAAACTTCCTGTGCCTACTATTATACTGTAACATATCACTGTCACTGTGTATCATATCACTGTTACTGTGCACCATATCACTGTTACTGTGACTACGTAAAAAATGCCTTCTATTGGTAAGAATGTTTACTTTAACTATGTATACGATGCAATTACATAGTGCTTACTGTTCTACAATTTTGGTGTTATTCTTACTTCATCTATGTATGGGTTGTAACTGTATAAGACTACTAAACCAAATACTGGACTGAGAAGAGCACACACTGAATATACATTCCTTTATTTACAATGATTTAACCTGTATAAGACTACTGTTTTACTGTATTGGACTACTGTTTCACTGTATTGTACTGCTGATTTACTGCATTGTTATCTCTTTTATAATTATCTGCATATAACTTAACGTTTGGAGCTTTTCCCCTCGGGTCTCTGCTGAAAAAG
>NC_056727.1:423323665-423331165 GCF_019279795.1 Protopterus annectens | reverse complement strand
CCAGTTTAGAAAGTATTATTTCTACTATGACTTGTTTTAAAAACAATATTGTGCTGTATAATGAAATGTTAGAGCACATTCATGTTTTTGAATATTATCTTAAACAGACTAAAAGACACAAACTTATCAGAGATTTGAACAACATTTAAAAAGGTAATATTTTCTCTTGGCCAAGATGGACTATAAGAAATACCAAATGGGGTGAGAAGCAATGGCTCTATGTATGATCTTGATGACATTACTGTACCTGAGTTGTCAGTTGGAAATGTAACTGAGGAGATTAGGGTACACTCTGATTCACTCTGTCTGGCACAAAATGTTGTAGTGACTACCAGCCAGAAAACTTCACTATTGGAAGTGAGATAAAGCAATGTGACAGGTTGTTCTAACCAAGGAGAGGATTTTGAGCAGCTACAGACATCTATGATGCTGAATTTACTGGACAGATTAGACATGAGGAAATTGGAGCCATTGAGAGGAAAAGGAAATAGAAGAGAAGGCAGAATAAGAGACACTGACATCACACTTTTAAATATGAGCCTTCAGTTTATACCTTTGAATAGCGATTCAGTGGTGGATGCTTTGCAGATTTCAAACTATTCAAAAGAAATCTGAATTTGAAATTAATATTTAAGGAAAGCAATACTAAGACTCAAGTATATAAGAGATCAAGTGCGTTTATTCCAATTTATGCTCCAGTTATCACAGCATTTTATAAAGTGTGTGAAAAGCAAATACTCCAATTATATGAGCGGCGAGATATTGTTAAACCTTATAATCCATCCAAGGATGAATATGATTCTCTAATACATTTACAAAATAATCTCAATATTGTAATTAAACAGGCAGATAAAGGTGGTGCAATACTGATTTTGGATAGACCAGATTATTTGTAATATATGAATGAATTTCTAAGTGATACTATTATTTTTAGATTAATAGACAGAAGTACTTTAAATAAAATTATTTATAAGGTTAATAGTTTAGTATATGAGTTAACGTTACAAAATGAAATTTCCTATGATATATATAACTTTTAATATGTTGCATGTCCTGTAATCCCAGTGTTATACGGCCCACCAAAACTACATAAAGACATACAACATCCTCCTATCATACCTATAATCTTAGGTAAAGGATGGGTTACAGAACCAATTTCATTTGGAGGATATTTTAATTACTTTCTAAGTAAAGTTCAGAATTTTCTTTATGATACTGGTGACTTTTGAAAAACTTAGATCACTGGTATGAGACTAATGAAATTAATGATTATATTTTTGTAACTCTGGATATTAATTCATCATTTACAGTTATACCTAATTGGTATGGTGTCCAAGCAGTAAGGAAATTTCTATGTGCAAATAGTAGTAATGTTAGTACGGAAATTGAAACTATTTGCCTCCTATTGGGCACAGTATAGACTAGCAATGCATTTATGTTTGAAAAACAATTATTTCATCATTTCTCAGGTGTGGCAATGGGAACATCAGTGGCTAATACCAATCTAGCACTGAATTAGTGGGAGTGTTTGTACATCTTCAGTCCGACTGGAATGTATACTACGAACATTTTATTTTAGAAGGATTTTGTGGATGATATTTTTCTGGTATGGAAAGGGGATGAATTAACATTAGCTAATTTTGTTTGTTACTTAGATAACACTACAGATTTCCTGAAGTTTAAACTTACTCTGGACATGAAATTAATTTCCTTGATATTAAAATTACAAAGCAAGAAGCTAACATCTTGACAAGTATACATAGGAAAGAGGTACAGGTGAACAGATATTTCTATAGATATAGTATGCACCTGCATCGTGTTTTTAAATACATTATTAAAAGTAAGTTCCTTAGAGTGTAGGTTAAATACACATATTTAGGTGTGTAACCAACAGATAGCTGAGATGACAGAGGAGTTTCAAGTTAGATATTATGATGATACTTTATTAAATGAGCCCCCAGATTTACTATTCCTCCGTGCAAGACTAACATAGTCCTGCATGGAGGCGGTCATTCAGGAGCAGGACGGCAGCACGCCATGCATAGTAATGAGGCGTGCTGCCTGAGCTCCTAGTCTTACACAGAGTGTGTAAGAGTGCAGGGGGTGTGTCTGAGAGCAGAGCTCTCAGAATATGCAAGCCCCCTCAATGAAGAACTGCAGAAAGGGGTCAGAAATGAGCAATACCGCTCATAGGTGTCCGCATATCCCCACCAGCAGTCCCCCTTGTGTACAACAGCAACAGTAAACATAAATGAAATGAACAAACCCTTTATTTTTTTAATATAAAAATCCGAATAAAGCTAACTGTAGGTGCGCAGGTGTGCCCATTTCTTAGCTATGGTTAGTGCAGCTTAAATGGCAGAAGAGGATAACAAGGAAGATATATGCAAATGAAGCAGCATAGCAATAGTGTAGTGTGCAGAGCATTTGCCTTACGAGCAGGCATTCCTGGTTTGAGTCCCACTGTAGCACATTCCATTTACCATGGCAAACCATGTTATGATCAATATTTATGTTGCAAAATCCACTAAATAACATATTTTTATGAACTGGAGTACTGCAGTAAATGCACATGTGAGGTGTCAATGTCACAATGAATAAAGCACTAGTAAGCAGGCTTAAGCACCAGTAAGCAGTAGTAAGCATATTTAAGCAGTAGTAAGTGAGTTTAACCTGTTTGCGTGGTGGTAAGCAACGCCTGCAATTGTTAAGCAATTCTGAAGCTAACTCTCTGTAAGCAGATGTAACGGCAAGTTAGCAGTGCTTACCATTGTGCAAACCCATGCAAACATGCTTACAAATGCTCAAAAGTGCCTTAATCACTCTGTATCCAATGGCCCTTGTTCTGCCCATCAACAAATTAAACAGTCATGTAGGTCTCAAACCCAGGACCCTATACATCATAATCACAGTAGTTAACCACCAAGCCATCACAGAAGTACAGAAGAATGAGGTATCAGCAAACAAGTCTTCATCATAGTAAAACAAACTGAACTGTGAAAGTAATCAGTATACAGACATATGTGCCTTAACCAACTACATAACATAAATATGTGAACCAGAGTACAGCAGTAAGGCCAGAAGTCAGGTGTAATTGTAATACAGTGTTGAAGTCCCCAATAAAACACAAGGACCCCATACAGTGTACATACACATGAATCATGGATACCAGGCATACATATAAGGTGTAATTAATAATAACTCAATGTGAAAAAGGAATTATAATGCAAAGTCTAATGTAAGCAATGCTAAGTACTGCACAGGCCAGCTTAGGAGATGTAAGCAATGTGCAGGCCAGCTAACTCAATGTGCCCAGTGTTATAACCCTTCAAATAATGCCAACCCTAGGTAAGCAGGTTTGCCCATAGCTTAGCCTTTTCAAAACTGGCCAATCATGGAAAAGTGTGGAAAATTGGCCACACTTAAACCCAAGAGGCGAGAATACATCCCATAACTGGTTGTAGCTTCCCCTTACAGGCACAATGGCAGTAAAGAGAGAAGGTGTGCACGTCTGGATGCAGCGCTGGTGCATCCAAGAGACCAATGTCATGGCAGGACTCCTTGTCAAAGTCTATGATCAGAGACTGCTGCAGGGCCAGTACCAGGGCTTGCAATATAAGGCAGAGGCCTGGAACTATCTTGGCCATGACCTCACCAGTGACACTGGCATACCCCAAACTGGTGAGCAGGTCGGGCATCACTATGCCAACCTGAAGCAGCATAAGGGGGGCCTCTTAGAGGAGTGGCTCTAAGAAGCTAGAGCAGCAGGGGATGTTCCAGTAGTGTATAAGTATCACCCCACAGTGTGTGTAATAATTGCCAGCTCAGGTATATCATTGATAGGTATGGATAAATATTCCTCTTATGCCCCCCACAGCCACAATGGAGCGGGACACAAACCAGGAGGCCCACGTCAGTCGCCTGGCGAGGTTGTGATGTGAGGCAGGTCAGTAATCCTCATGCAATTACTGTCATAGGAAATAAAACTAAAAGTAGTAGTAAATTAATTGCCTGTATAAAACCTGTACAGTTCAAGGCAAGTACTGCATACACTAGGGATTATGTCAGGAAGAGTCTCATATCGTTTGTATGTCAATAAAAGTGTAATAGTCTAACAATAAAGGTCTAACTGCTGGACAGCATGTGTATACTCTAGTATCATATGGTAATGTAGATTAGCAATCATGTAATAGTACTGTAGTATTAAGCACTGTTATGCACACTGTGCACCATAAATTGAATGTGTAGGAATGCCTGTATATGACAGGTGTAATTTCCAGAGGCCATTTAGTACAACTGAGAGACACATAGACAGAAAATAGGGAAAATGCAGACAACAAAATCCAAATAGCACATGCAACTGAGATGTGAACTGTCGTTTTTTTAGCACACACAGCCATGGTTCGAATCCTGCCAGTGGTAGTACTCTGCATACAGAATCATACCCCACAACTGTACAGAAATGTCCAGAATGTCCAGTAAAGTGGCCCATATCTGTTGCCTATCAACCTGTCTCCCTGGGAAATCAGTGGGATGATCCCAGACATATAGGCAGAAATCAGAAAATACAACTGATTGACACACATCTATGAGAACAAAGCTGACACACTAGCAACTTCACAATACCTTATGAAACTAAGAAGCCACATATGTCCCATTTACACCCCAACTTGTCAAGCTGTGGTCAGAGTGTGTATGTACAGTAACAGAGTGAGATGTATGTGCACAACAGTAATGTGGAATCTGGTACTGTGTGTAGGAACATCCAGGTAGTGCTAATAAACATTTCTCCCACAGGTCTGTCAGATGCCAACACTGTGCCCAGAAATACAATAATGATACCCAGTACTGGTACTGTTTACATTGGTATTATATGACAGTGAGACTGATGCAGTTGCTCTGAATAATGAAGTATTACACATCACTGCCACCCACACTGTCCTACAACATATAACTGTCTAAGAAATCTGTATAAGAGTGTTGTAATACAAGGCCAGAATGCAAAAGCACAGGGGATTAATACAACAGAAAGCAGATAGGAGATATACAGCAATATCTATATAGCAGATACAACTGTGATGGACAGTGTTTAAGTTGTAGCAGACACAGCCATGGTCTGTATCCTGGGAGTGGATGTAGGCTGCATACAGAATCATACCCCACAACTGTACAGATGAGGCCAGAATGTCCAGTATACGAGCCCATATCTGCTGCCTGTCCCCCCTGGTAAGTCTGTGGGATGATCCCAGATGTTTAGCCAGCAAACAGGGAATAAAAGTGATTGTCAAACATCTATGAGAACAAACCTGCCACTGAAGCAACCCCCAAAACTGTTAGGAGAGTAATATTTCAAGTATGTCCTATCTACACTCCCATGTTGTCAAGCTGTGACCAGAGTGTGCACAGTAACAGATTGAGATGTATGTGCATAATACTAATGTGTAATCTGGAAGTTTGTGCGGCAGCAGTCAAGTAGTGCTAACAAACATTGTTCCCACAGGTACGTCAGATGCGAACACTGTTGTGAGAAATAAAGACCATTATAACCTGTACTGGTACTGTTCACTCTAGTATTGTAGGGAATTGTGAGTGTTACAGTTTCTTTGAATAATGAAGTATCACTGATCACTGTCACACACACTGTGCTACATAATATAGCTGTGTTAGGAAAGCATGTATATGTATGTGTCAGGTCACTAAAGATGGACGAGGGCAGTATTCTAGATATGTCCCAGCACACCAGCATGTGGTCAACACATGGCCAGAGTCTCCGCAGAAAGAGTTGGATAGCTATGTGCACAAAATCAACCCAGAATCTGGGAGTATGTGTAGAAACAGTTAATGTTAACAAACATTCCCTCCACAGGTATACCTGTTAAGAGGTGTATACTGCAGGTAAAACCAGTTCATGTATAATGATGATGCCAGCCATACCACTGTCCACACTAAGGCTATAAGGTAGTGTAGTAAGACTTGTAAGGTACAGATAAAAGCACTGACTAGGAAAGTAATGTGGACTACAGGAATGTACTAGTTGTTAATTGACATCTTTCTCTCCCCCCCACCATTTCTCCAACAATAATCAACATACCCACCCCAACTGGTATGCAATGACACCTATGTTCTGATAATGTCCACTTGTTTGATAAATATTTTAATTGTTCCCATGCATGTGCCATATTGAATTATTTCAACATTGGTGGCATGGTGCCATCAATGTACCTGCATGCTGTTCTTATTACCACTGTGGTCTCATATATGCATGTGTTCTGTTTGTTATGCAACTGTTCCGAATCTGGTGTCTGGGTTAATGTGAATATCTGTGCATGCTGTTATACCTAACCCTGGAATGTGTTGTCTATTACTAACCCACATATGATAAAATCTAAACACTATAGCATGCTTGGGAAGGCCGGTCCCAGTGGACTCACCTGTCCCACCTCAGCTGGCCATGGCACCGGGCACCAGCATGTCTGGGGCCCAACCCGGGCCCTTCCTGTCCATTGGTCCTGCACCACCTTTGGGTGCAACTGCCTCAGGAGATGGGGCTCACCCCCTTGGGAGCGGGCGTGGATGGGCACCTGTCAACCATTGCCAGGCCAGGGTCACGATACATAGAAAGATCAACCAGCAGCTTGGTAATCTTCTACACCAACATGAGGGCCGTGTGTCACAACTAGAGTATCAGTCTGGCTATGTGACTCAGCCCCCAGCACAGCCACTATCAGGGCTGTGAAGGTGCAGTGGTGACTACCCATGGGTGGTGACCTCAGTCCCACTGTTTCTACCAGGGGGCTCATGGGTTCCAATTTCCCAACACCCCTCCCCATCAAGGTGTTAACCCCCCACATGTCATATACTGCCCCTGTATGCATTTTGTTTGTCTTGTCTGTTAACCTACCCAACCAACCTCCTCAAATATGCATACTATCCCTCTTCAACATTCCACTCTCACCTGAAAAACAAAAAAAGGGCAATCTGTTCCCACAAAAAAATCTTACCCCATACATAGCTGTCCATTTCGCACACGTGTCCACTGGACACATGTAATTTGGTCTAATTGGCATCACAGCTTATTATTGTTGTCCTCACCCCTTCCCAGGGGTTTGAGTGACCAAATGTACCTCCAAATTCAGTGTATATGCACAGCTGTTATTGTAGAAGAAATGGGCAGCTATGGACCTTCCCTACACCCTTTCTGCACATCTCGGTCTAGTTTACCTACTGTCTTACCCACTTTGTGCCCTTTTTTTCACAACTTTCCTATCAACCCCTTTTTCTTTTCTTTTAAAGGAATTAGTGCAGGGGTAAGTGGGAGTAAGCACTTTTAAGCAGCAGTAAGCGGGTTTCAGCCTGTTTCCATGGGGGTAAGCAATGCCTACACTGGTTAAGCAATTTAGAAACTAACTGAGTATAAGAAACTGTAACTGGAAGTTAGCAGTGTTTACCTCTGCGCAAACCCACGCAAACCCGCTTACAACTGCTCAAAGTGCCTTAATC
>NC_056727.1:423168665-423318665 GCF_019279795.1 Protopterus annectens | reverse complement strand
AAGCAAAGCAGGCGTACGTCTCCACATCCACCAGAGAGGGAGTAAGAGAGGCAGACAGAGGCAAAGTAAAGTCAGGGAGGAGCGGGAGAGTTAAACTTAAGCATGTCTGTGTCACACACCTACCAGCACAGGGTATCAAACCCCTGATGACTATGTAGTGCTATTACATTTCTATGCAGTTATCGGATGCATCACATAGGTTACATGTTGAGGAGGCCTCAAAACATATATGTGATGTTGAGTGGAATCTGCAACAGGGATATGGTAGCTATACAGTAGGTGTTGTACACGTGCCTGCCTTCATGAACATGTGCCAGTATCAACACAGCCACACTCTCACATGGATGCACACACATTGACACACATGGTAGGGCCAGGAATACAACTCATCACCAGTAAGATTGCCACAACACATTACTGTGCAGGTATCACATGCACCACAGGGGTCATACAGACATTACATGGGCAAAGGGTATGTGGATGTGTCTGATATTGGACAGCATGCTTCAGTATGCCAATGAGGGTTGTAGTGAGTGTGAATGTGATCATACAACACATACACACGGTGCCAGTACTGACGTGCATGGGTGCATTGCTTCATGGGTGTGTAGTGGTCGACTGTGCCAGACAGCTATATAAGGCTAGGTGATGGGTATACCTTGGCAACAGCCCACATGACAATGGTGTGCATTGTTGCTCATGTGTTTAGTTTCTGGATTTGCCCAAACAAGTGGTTATTGTATTCACCATCTAGTCACCTGGGTGACTATTGTGTTTGGCAAATGCTGTGCATTGCTTGCCATGTATGTGTTCCTTAGTCCATGACATGGACAGTATCTGGAATGTGAACACCTCTCACATGCATGTACAGTGACATGTGGAACTGTACCTGGGTGTCTGGCCCATGTTGTGTACACAGAGTATCATCAGATGTGCCAGTCTTGGCCTCATGTGGTAGGAACTGGTAATGGACAAAAAATTTACCCTGCACCTACACTGATAGCATGATGCCAGCATTCCCTGGTTTCAGTGGCATCTGTCTATACAGGGCATGTTTTCAGACATGGTATGTCCTTTGTGGTTCACAGTTGATGGCACTACAGGTGCTGCAGGTGTCCAGTGGGGAACATGGGTAAGATGCACTGTCGGCATGTTTGTGCCTATTGGACAGATGGACAGGGTGCCATGCCCTCTGTAGCACACTGCAATCACACCATAGTTACTATCACTGGGCAATATGCAGCATACTACCAACATAGTGGCTGTTGCCTAGGCAAGTGTGTGTGTGTGTGTGTGTGTGTGTGTGTGTGTGTGTGTGTGTGTGTGTGTGTGTGTATGAGACATGGGTTGAGAGTGTTCACTGGGTAATACTACGGTTGCTAAATTTCTTTGCCTGGCCTTAATGTCACATGTATGAGTATGGATTTGCACCCCAGCTTATTGGCTATTTCACATCTGCTATCCCTGTATGGTGGACATTGTGATACATACTAGGGCCACCATATAAGAAATTTGCAAAACAAGGTCCACATTGAGTCCAGTTGTTACACACTCCCACCCACCTCCACACAGGATACATGTTACAAACACAGACACACACACACACACACACACACACACACACACACACACACACACACACACACACACCCATCATGTCTGGGATTAGAACTCCTACCTAAGTAGTTTATTACACTACAGCACTAGGCAGTTATAGGACATGCCATGGAGATTACTGGAGTACTCCTTCCCCAAAGGTGTATTTCACATTGGATGACATCAGCATGATTGCCAAAGTAGGGCATTTGTATTGCAGTGAGTGTAGCTAGGCTAAAATGCATTGTTCCCTACAAGACATTGAAACACACACAAAACATCCATAGCCAGCATGTGTGGGTATAGAACCACTAACAGAGTTATTTATCACACTACAGCATGAAGCTGCTGTAGGATGCACCACGGGGAATACTGGAGTACACATTCCCCAAAAGTGTATTTCACAATGAATGACATCAGCAGGATTGCCAAAGTAGGGCATTTGAATTGTAGTGAGTGTGGCTAGGCTAAGATCCATTACTCTCTACATAGACATTGAAACACACACAAAACATCCACAACTGACATGTGTGGGTATAGAACCCCTAGCAAAGTTCTATATCACACTACAGCATGGAGCTGCTATAGGACGCACCAAGGGGATTACTGGAGTACTCTTAACCCAAAGGTGTATTTCATAATGAATGACATCAGCAGGATTGCCAAAGTCAGGCATTTGAATTGTAGTGAGTCTGGCATTAGAACTCTTACCTAACTAGTTTGTTACACTGCAGCAGTACACAAGTATAGGACACACCATGGAGATTACTGGGCTACAGCTTTCCAAAAGGTGTATTTCACAGTGTATGACATCAGTAGCCTTGACAAAGTAGGGCATTTGATTTGTAGTGAGTGTGACTAGCCTAAAAAGGATTGCTCTCTACACAGACAGTGAGACACACACACACACACACACACACACACACACACACACACACACACACACACACACACACACACACACACACACACACACACACACACACACACAGTTGCCATGTCTGTGATTACAACTCCTACCTAACTAGTTTACCACACTACAGAAGTACACAGTTATAGGAAGCACCACGGAGATTAGTGTTCTACATATTTCACAAGATTGTATTTCAAAGTGGATGACCTCAGCAAGCTTGTTATAGTACAGCTATGGGGAGGGCAGTGTGTGTGCATGGGCCATAACCCATTCATCTAGAGGTTGACACACTACATGCTGGCACACACAGGGTTATATTCCACAGGTACGTGTATGCAGCTGCTAGATGACTACTTCCTTGTATAGTCATGTTGCACAGCTAGCACTTGCACCACATAGTCCGTCATGCTGACAGATACCAGTGGCTAAGGTCAAAAGTGAGGGACATCTGAACCTCATGTGGTTTTAGCCATTTGGCTGTGTGCTGGGTGGGACAGGCCTCATAATGGATAGCCCCTTGTGACAGTCACTCTATTCCACACATCTGTGTATGTCTACTTTTGACTTATTATAGTGTGTTGCCCTTGGATATATGCCTGCATTCGTATCCAATGTGTGTGCAAAGCATGAGTGCTGCATACTGAGGAGTGTCTGCACTAACATCTGCAAATGCCAGATATGTCTGGTCCACTGTTGTTTGCAGACATGACCTTCATTTGTTTAAGTGTGTGAGCATGCCCAGTATGACCTTTTGGTATGTTGTTGGCTGACATTGCCCTCATTTCTCTAAGTGTGTGAGCATGCCCAGTATGCCCTTCTGTATTGAATGTGTGGATCGATTCCAGGTAGTTTGTACTGCAGTGCAAGCATTTGTGTTGTACACGTACAGGTAGCATAATGTTTCTGCAGGGTACCCATCAATCATTTGATAATATGGGGACAAACTGTGCAGGGGATAGTGTGTACTATAAGTGATTGTGTCTGTGCTGCTTCAGCTGCATAGTACTGCTGTTAGCAGAGATATTCAGACATGTGTACTGTTATACACAGTGATGTTTTCTGTCCTCATGTACTGTCAGGTGGACATTCTTGCTCACAGTGATGATTTGCGGGACAAGGGTGACTGCAGCTGTGTCCAATATTGTGGGAAGACACCTATGTATTCATGGTAAGTTATGCCATTCTGGAGGGGGAGCTGCAGACACTTGCTGCTGGATTTGTGTATCCTGTTCAGCACCTTGGTACAGTGCTGGCAGAGGATTCCATACTTGTCCAACCATCAGCATGGCAGTATGGCCTTATCTTGCTGTGGCAATGCCTCATAGCTGTACAGATTTGCACATGTTAGCCAGAGACAGGGACCATGGCTCAGGACATTTACTCTATTGTGGTGTACAGGCAGGTGTGTAGCCACCCATTTATGTGTTTGCAGCCAGGGATAGTGTGCACACAGCTTGGTGTCGGACCCTGCACATTCCATGCTGCCCCTGCTCCTATATCCCCCTCTGTTATTCTAACCTTTTATGTACATTATTCATACATTCTGTGATACCTTCCATAAGGGTATCACCACATCACAGGTGTGTGTTAGTGCTGGTCCATAGTTCATGCAGTGAGACATGGTGGACATGTTACTGTGGTTTGTCCACATGGCCTTGCATATGGTTTAAATGGAGTGTGTTATGTTGTTATTTGGGTATGAATGACATAACATGCATTGGCAGTACGTGTGAGACCCAGGCCTTTGGCAGGCACCTGTGGGGCATTAGGTGTTGATGCAGACCACCATACAGTATATTCCCCAGGGGTGACAGGGTAGATGTGATAGTTGTTCACGCCAATACCTTCTATCAGTCTTGATCAGGTGGTGGGGATGCTGGCAGGGTGCTACCTACAGCTAGGGACACACCTGTATGGGACACCTGCACTGAATGCTGCAATCTTCCCCTATTGCCATATACAGGTGGGGTCATACTGTACCCATTCCCCACAGCAGGGATATTGCCAGAGAGGTACCTGTGAGTGGTGTTTGCGTGGCTGGGTGCATATGCGCTATGGACACTGCTTGCATCTGAAACACAGATATGCATGGGGCATTACAGTTATGCTGGCATGTGCAGGTACATCAACTGATTCCCACTACATCAGTCCTACCTCCTTTGTAATCTGCAGGTGTTCACACAGACATCACCGGTATCCACTACTACAGGTCCTGTTACTATGATGCATACCTATGTGTTGCTTGTATATCTTACCCAAGAGCCATGCCATGTCAGTCTTTCAGATGGTGACACATATTACCACCATATATTTACAATGGCTTACTGCTTACATGTGTTATACTGGTGGGGATTGTCTCTGGCAGTGCAGTCGTGAGGGCTTGTCCCTGTTATCAGCAGTAGTGGGCAATGGCCACCAGGTCTTACTTCAACATGCATACATACTGACCACTCTCAGACACTATGAAACACACACCGTCATAACACATTCAGATATGCATATTGTGCAAATGCTACAACCTATCCTGCTACCTTGGCCAACTCTGGCCATCTGTGCTTCACTCATATTATACCTACTCATACAAGTTACTACATGTCTACACAGGATTGGGAGGGGGGCAGACCTGAGCGTCACTACATTTCTACACTGGATTGGGGGAAGGGGCAGACCTGTCTATTTCCACATGTCTACATGGGAGTGGGGTGGCACATCTGACTGTTACTACATTTCTACATAGGGTTGTGTGGGGAGGCATACCTGAGTATGTTTACATTTCTATACAGGATTGGGGGGCACACCTGTCTGTTACTACATTTCTACATAGGATTGGGGGGATACCTGTCTGTTTTACATGTCTACATGGGAGTGGAGGGCACACCTGACTGTTACTACATATCTACATAGGGTTGTGGGGGCCACACCTGACTGTTTTTACATTTCTACACAGGATTGGGAGGGCACACCTGACTGTTACTACATTTCTACACAGGATTGGGGGGGGCACACCTGACAGTTTCTACATGTTCACATGGGAGTGGGGGGGGCACACCTGACTGTTACTACATTTCTACATAGGCTTGTGGGGGGGCACATCTGATTATGTTTATATTTCTACACGGGATTGGGGGTACGCCTGACTGTTACTACATTTCTACACAGGACTGGGGGGACACACCTGACTGTTTCTACATGTCTACATGGGAGTGAGGGGGCACACCTGACTGTTACTACATTTCTAAATAGAGTTGTGGGGGGCACACCTGCCTGTTTTTACATTTCTACACAGGATTGGGAGGGCACACCTGATGGTTACTACATTTCTACACAGGAGTGGATGGAGACACATATGACTGTTTCTACATGTCTACATGGGAGTGGGGGGCACACCTGACTGTTACTACATTTCTACACAGGATTGGGGGAACACACCTGACTGTTACTACATTTCTACATAGGGTTGTGAGGGGGGCCACACCTGTTTTTACATTTCTACACAGGATTGGGGGGGGCACATCTGACTGTTTCTACATTTCTACACAGGATTGGGGGGCACACCTTACTGTTTCTATATATCAACATAGGATGGGGGGTACACCTGGCACATGCACACATTTGCTGTGACTGTACTGGTATGTCAGGTACTCCATTTCATTCTGTATTCTAACCTATGATACTGACTAGAGGCATATCAGTGTACTACAGGTCTTAACTTTGATTGCCTTACATATTAGTGTCTGACTTCCTACCCTTCAGAACTAACATCCCACTGCCTGACCTGCTGTAGTCTGTCTGTGTAGGCCTGGGGCGGAGGTTACCCATAGGCATCATTCAGAGGCCATAGCACAGTCTCTGTTTGGGTTTGTCTACACCTGTCCTGCTGGCTGAGACTGTTGTTGGATATGTGAACCTCCCTGACTAGCATGTGTGAGTCATATGGACACACATGTCACCCAGCACATTTCCTGCAGTGGGTTTTGTTACCCTGTGTAGTACTGGCTACTGTGGTGACTCCAGTATGTGTTACAGATGTCATGGTGCCACTATGGGTGTCTACTATCTGCTGCCATAACATTCCACCACCTAATTCCCTTGCATGCTTACATCCGTACCATAGATACAGGTAACGACACATTCTGCTTCATTTGGCACCTGGTAGGTTGATTGACTTACCTTGTGGGTGTGGAAGGATTGAGGATGGTGCTGGAGGGCTGCCTATGTCGGATGCACATAGTACACTCCCTATACATGGTTGAGCACAGGCAGTGTCATGTTTGGCATCCTTTTTACTGTATGTGCAAGTCAGAGAGAGGTGTCATTCCCTGGGTCCCTACTGTGTCAGTGTATGTGCTATGCGTTGTCTCTTTGCCATGGCCATGGCATAATGAGTATGCCTCCATCAGTCTACTGTGGCAGGCTCAGGTTGTTCCTCCTCCGAGTCACTCTGTGCCTGTGCTGGCCTTGGCAATGGTGGAGAGCTGTGTGGCCATGACCCGTGCTGTTCCTGCTGCAGCTGTTTCCACAGGATCATATTGTGTAGCATGTCACATACCATACCAATTTGGGTACATGTAGCTGGTGAGTACTGCAAGGCTCCACTGGATGTGCCCAGACACCGGAACCGTGACTTGAGCATCCCAAACACACGCTCTATTATAAGTCTGGTCTGTGCATGTGTCTCATTATGGCATTCTTGTTCAGGTGTGTGTACATTTCTGATGGGTGTCATCAGCCAAGACTCCAGTGTGTAACCAGCATCCCCCACTAGGTGACCGTAGGAGATGTCCCCACTGGTAAATCTTTGGTAGGGTTGCGTCAGATGCCAAGTGTAGAACTCATGACAGCTTCCAGGGCAGCCAGCACACACATTCATTATAATGCCTTGGGCATCGCAGCTGATCTGGCAGTTGATGGAGGGGATGCCCCTGCAGTTGATGTAGGCCCTACCCTGATCACTGGGTGGTGCTTTGATGCATATGTGCATGCAGTCTATAGCACCCACTACCTTAGGGTATTCTGCTATTTGGTGGAAGAAACGCATATTGCTGGCCAACACCTCACAGGTGTTGAGGAAATATACGTGGCCACCTGCATGTGCTGACATGGCATCCAGGAACAGGTGGAATACTTTGGATGCTGATGCCTGTGAGATCTCCATGATATCCCCAGTTGAGCTTTGGGAGGTACTTGTGGCTAGTATTTCTAGGCCTACACATACCTTGGTATTCACTGGGATGGGTTCCCCTCGGTCTGTTTGGTGTATCAGGAGTGGCCAGTACCGCTCAACAATTTGCTGTATGAGGTCCCTGCCCACCCTATAGCGCTCCACTATCTCCAGCTCCTGTAGCCCCTGGTAGGTTACCCTGGGTCTGTATACTCTTTTCCATCTCCTCACTGTGGGTTGATCGGCAGCATTCACATCCTCACCACCATCAGCCTCTTGCACATGTTGTTCTATGTTGCCTGCTGCAGCCCTTCTCATTTTGTAGGTTTGTTTGCTAAAATTTCCCTGCTTGTATTCACTGGTGGTGTAGAGTGTGAGAAAATCCAGAGGGGAAGGTGTTTGCATAGTTTATAGTAGTGTTCTGGGCTGGGCTGGTCTGCTGCCTGTGTAATTGGCTGATTCTAATACATTTTACCTGCCAGCTATGCTAGTTCACCTTGATTACCTTCCTACTGCTGTTTTCCCTTCCCATTGCCTTACTGTTTAAGCCCGGGTGCACGCCACGCAAACAGAGTGCTCAAATGTGCACAGTGCTGCTATTTCCTGGTTTAACTTTTTTTTTCTTCCTTTAAAACCGGGTGCGCTGCACACACACCCGCTTAGGCAATGTGAAGAGTAATAGGCAGATTCGGAAACACCCCCTAGCTTAACGGTGCTAACCTAGGAGCAAACCCGAACCACAGGGCTCCAATCCACTTACAGTATCCCTGACACACACCCTCATGATGTCAGCTAACTCCTTGGCTTGCACCAAGCTATTCCTACTCTTACATTGTTGGGACCTGACTAGCATGCTGAGGTAAACTGGGATTCAATATCATTCTCCTCATTTGCATAGGATTGCCTACTAATGCATAGTTACATGTCTCACACTGAGCCTCCCTCCTTAGCAACCACTACTCACTGGCCATGTTGTCTTCTGCCTGCCATTGACTTGCATGGCAGAATAGTTATTTTAGTTAGAATGCTTATTTTAAGTTTATTCTGTTATTTTCCCCCCAATCCCATTTGCGCAGTGCTGCCCTACGCTTAAACAGTCAAGATCTGCTAAAAAAATATAAAAGTTGATTTTTTTATTTTTTATGTTATTTGCAATGCCAGTGGCCTTATACTTGGAGATTGGCATGCTTCCTGACTGATACAGAGCCTTTATTTGGAGATATCACAGCTCCATTTTGGATTTTGTAGAAATGTACTCGGTTACTAACCGAGTACATTTCTGCAGATTGCACTAGTCCTGCACTGATGGTTTCCTGCTTCCTGGATCGCAAATTCATCTCATTTGCATGGATTTCTCCTGCAAATGGGTGATTTGCATACAGGGTTTTAGTCTGTGCAGGACTAGTGAAGGAGCGCTCGTTCACACCCCTGCAGGCTGTTCCTGGATCACATGGCAGACATATTGCCTGCTAGAGCTCCTGCACTGATCCTGCACACCGTGCAAGGCATTCAGAATCTGGGGGTGGGGGGTGTTTCAAGAGGTCTTTAGTGAAAAATAAGGGAGCTGTAGACTCTATTTTATGATTAATGGCCAGTGAAGGATACCTGTAGATAATGTAATGAAGGTAATCATTTAAGGTATATTATCATTTATAACAACAGAACAAATGGGGTGATGAATGTGATTAAAAATAATTGGTGTATCTTGAATGCTGTACCTGAACTGAATAAACTTATAGGCAACAAACCAACATTTTCCTGTAGGAAATTTCAGAACATGAAACAAAAGAGATAAACCTTGTAAAAAATCCCTTATTAGCAAAAAATGTACATTTCCTTGTCATAATTGTTCTTGCTGTAAATATGTTAAATTGTATTATGTTTATACATCCTATTATAGGTTCATAGGTAGGTACTAGGCTATCGGCCCTAGGGCCTATACAAGCCCAGCCAAAAATGTACCTGGCTTTTGCCACCCAAGAAAATTATTTTTCTGTGCCACCGTCGAGCAGAACCACAGAAGTGATCCCCGGGGGGAATTTCCAATTTCCCATCCAATCAACAAGATTTTTCTTGAAGAGTGCTAATGAGAAGCTTTGTTTGATATAGATAGGTAGTTTGTTCCAGAGTATGGGAAGTCTCTTGGACAGGAATCTATCCCTCCGGCATGTTCCTTTTATTGTGGTGACAAGGTTTCCGTCCCTGGAGCGTGTAGCTCAGAGGGATTGGGATTTCTTTAAGTGGATCATTGCTCTGGGTTTGACATAACTAGTCAAAGAAAATCTGAATTTAATTGTTATACAACATGTAACTTAGTTTATTTGGCTACTGTCTTGCAAGTCTGGGCTTTTATGTGGGTAAATATAATAGGAAATTTAAGAAAAGAATAACTGAGCACTTATCAAATATAAAAAGGGAGGGGTCTTAACTAATTCTCTTGCCAAACATGTTACAGAGAATGGTTCATAGCATACATTTAAATGTAGGGTGATTCAAAAATTAATACCAAATCTAAGAGGGGTGAGCATTAGCAGTAAAAAAAACATAGCCAAATATATTTGGATTCTGAGAATGGAGGCTAACAAGAAGCCAGATTTGAATGCTGCTGTAAGCCTTAAATCAGTTTTAAGTTATAAACAAATGAGGCTATGAATAAATGTTAGGATAAACTTTAGATTTTATGTGCTCCTCTGTAAAACTATAAAATAAGTTAAATAGTTGTATTTGATTTGATAAGGTTTCTAATGTTTAAACACACACACATATACACACATTTTGTATTATATATATATATATATATATATATATATATATATATATATATATATATATATATATATCTATGGGATCCATACAGATGCTTGACGACTGCATCTTTCACCAAATCCCAAACTGGTGAGCATACTTGCGTGAAAGTGCTTTTCACCGAAGCAGCACTTTCGCATAAGTATGCTTGTTGTTCCGGTCGTACTATGGTGCGGTAAGGGAAAATTCCCTTTTCCCCACTGTAGTGTGACCTCGGAGTGAGAATATTAAAGTGGGGGGTGTATTCAAGTAGATTTTGTGTTTTTTTTAACATACTTTAACAAAAGCGCTTTTTCGATGAAAGCGCTTTTGTTAAAGTGTTCCGTGGTTTTGGATTCGGACTTTTGATCTTTCAATCAAAAGTCCTAGATCTATATATATATATATATATATATATATATATATATATATATATATATATATATATATATATATATATATATATATATATATATATATTTTTTTTTTATTATTTATTTATGATTTGTTGACCGGGAAAGTCAGACTAGGTTCCACAGAGCCTGTTTTCAGCGGAGACCCGGGGAGAAATGCTCCAGATGCATGTCTTTGGAATGTGGGAAGAAACCGGAGTACCTGGAGGAAACCCACGCCAACACAGGGAGAACATGCAAACTCCACACAGAAGGCACCCCAGCCGACCACTGTACGACTGCGCCTATATATCTACATATATATATATATATATATATATATATATATATATATATACGTGTATATGTTATATGTTTTCTTGTATTGGTCTAGAATTTACTGCTGTGTCTTTAAATGATTGTAAGAAACAAACTTGTATGTTTACATTTTTTTTGGGGGGGGTGATTGGTGTTTTTGTCAGGTGACAGGTATAAAGTCACTGAATGTAGTTGCATTTGTATATGCACTGATGAAGGGAGTTATAGCAAAAGCTTTGCTTTTGTGAATTTTTTGATACTTATGTGAATTGTTTGATAAAGTAAATCTATCTAGCATTTGAGGTCCAACATTTTTTTTTATTTATTTTAGTTAACATCAACTATCAGCAAAGTGATGAACTGTTGTCTCAGCCTTCTGTCTTTTTAGAGGTAGAGCATGTGAATTGCCTCAGCTCCTACGCACACAACTACACACCTCTAAACACAACTGCACACCTCTATATACTGACACACACTTCTATATACCACTGAATACCATTGCACATGTCTATATACCACTGCATACCACTATACACCATTACACACCAGTACACAACACTGAACACCTCTACATACCACTACACACAACTACACACCCTTAGACTCTATTACACAGCAACACTACATATCTCTACACAGCACTGCTCACCACTGCACACCATTACTGCTTTAGTACAGTAAACGATGATCCATGTTTAGATGATACTAAGCATCTGTATAGTATAAAACCTAAGCATGCATGAGGATCACCAACCACAAACACTGATACATTAGGCTTCAGTTTAATATTTATTTATTTATTCTCATGTGATAACCAGGAAAGTATAACTAGACAAAAACTCTTTTCAGCAGAAACTCTGGAAGAAAATCTCCAAAAAATACATAAGACTATTAACACTCAAAATTACAAAATGAAGAATACTATATTAATTGTTACAAATATATTTGTAATAGTGGGAAATACAATAGCAAGCATGTGACTAAGCATAAAGTAAGCATAGAAGAAACTGAAGCTGAAGGAACTTAGTTTATTAGCACTGAAGGTAAAGAGATTTCATATCTTAAGGGCAGAATATCACATGCAAGAACAATCCCAAGTTCATAAGATAAAAGAGTAATAGCATAAGAGTCTGTGTAGTTAAACAAGAATTAGAAATCAAGTTGTAGATGGAATTTGCCAAGTGGATTAGCAAAGGACAGTCCTTCACGAATGAATCACCTTCTTAATCCTTCTCAATAGAATTAGAATATGACAGGGATATGAAGCAGCAGGATGGGATGAGCAGCACAATCTATTCACTGGAAAAAGTTTCCCCATTGATGTATCATCAACGGTTCCCTATTAGAACTGCGAAGGTACACTTACACTAATACGGAAACGTCGACACGTATTCAGCGAACAGTGAAAACACCGATCGTCCTGAAGCATGGAATTCAAAATGTCGAATCGTCATAGTTGGCCCTTCTGCAGTATAGCTCCTTAAGGTAAGTGTGCGATAGTTACGAACTTTAGGGTTAGGGTAAGTGCATAGATAATAATGTATACAAGGTTTAGTGTAGGTTTTGTTAAGTGTATGTAAGTGGATTATCTATTTTGTTTGGGTATAGCTCCTTAAGGTAAAGTCTGCGATAGTTACAGACTTTAGGGTTAGGGTGCAGGTTAAGGTAAGTGCATACATGGTAGTATATGCAAGCTTTACTTTAGGGTTAGAAGTAGGGTTTTTTTTAGTGTATGTATGTGGTTTATTTATTTTGTTTGGGTTGGTAGTATGTAACGGGCGGTGGGGTTTGCCAACTATGACGATTCGAGATTTTGAATTTCGTGGTTTAGGACGTTCGGTGTTTTTGCGGTTTGTGCAATATGTGTCACTGCTTTCATATTCACTGAAAAGGACTTTCATGCTTATAATATAGACCCCCATCAACATGGTCAATAAGACCTTATATCAGCATCTTATCAGAAAGAAAACACATCCTTGAGAATTTTGCACACCTCCATTATATGTTTTTGCAACAGCATGATGGGATATGGATCATGAGAACCAAGCTTGCATGAGAATCCAAATCTGATAGTACAAGATGAGGCTCACCGAGATGGGATAAATAAGAATATTTGCAAACTTGATAATATATGTGAGCGAGTGGGATAAGGAAGGCCAACTACATACTTGAAAATATATGTGTTTGTGTTGTTAGTGGTCTCTTTGTCTGCCTACACAACTGACACTTGTAGCTATGATTCACAATGTGAGAGGACTTCCCAATGACTGGCTATCATGATGTGCTACAGAGGACTTTCACAATGTAACAATGTAACAGCATTTCTACAAAACAGACAGTCTGTGTTATTCATGATAAGGAAAACTGCTTGTGCAAAAAGTTTCATATTCAGGAAAAAGCATGAATAAACCAAATAAATGGAATGTCTAATGGCATGTCCATAGACAGTATGGAAGGTGAGCTTCTGATATACACAATGGTAAATGCAGGATCTCCATAAAAGCTAGCACCAACTTGATAAAAAATAAAGGCTTCAGTGTAACATCTTATGCAAAAGAAAACAACAGCAGTTCAGGCATGAAGGGCTCATATCCTTTTGTAACTGAGCAAGATAGGGCAAGAAATAATACAACAAAGATAGGAAGAGCACCATCAGCTGCAGTCTGCATGGGGTCTAGGAATAATACTGCAAGGATAGGAAGAGCACCATCAGCTGCAGTCTGCATGGCATCTAGGAATAATACTGCAAGGATAGGAAGAGCACCATCAGCTGCAGTCTGCATGGCATGTAGGAATAATACTGCAAGGATAGGAAGAGCACCATCAGCTGCAGTCTGCATGGCATCTAGGAATAATACTGCAAGGATAAAAAGAGCACCATCAGCTGCAGTCTGCATGGGGTCTAGGAATAATACTGCAAGGATAGGAAGAGCACCATCAGCTGCAGTCTGCATGGGGTCTAGGAATAATACTGCAAGGATAGGAAGAGCACCATCAGCTGCAGTCTGCATGGTGTCTAGGAATAATACTGCAAGGATAGGAAGAGCTCCATCAGCTGCAGTCTGCATGGCGTCTAGGAATAATACTGCGAGGATAGGAAGAGCACCATCAGCTGCAGTCTGCATGGCGTCTAGGAATAATACTGCAAGGATAGGAAGAGCACCATCAGCTGCAGTCTGCATGGGGTCTAGGAATAATACTGCAAGGATAGGAAGAGCACCATCAGCTGCAGTCTGCATGGCATCTAGGAATAATACTGCAAGGAAAGGAAAAGCACCATCAGCTGCAGTCTGCATGGCGTCTAGGAATAATACTGCAAGGATAGGAAGAGCACCATCAGCTGCAGTCTGCATGGCGTCTAGGAATAATACTGCAAGGATAGGAAGAGCACCATCAGCTGCAGTCTGCATGGCATGTAGGAATAATACTGCAAGGATAGGAAGAGCACCATCAGCTGCAGTCTGCATGGGGTCTAGGAATAATACTGCAAGGATAGGAAGAGCACCATCAGCTGCAGTCTGCATGGCGTCTAGGAATAATACTGCAAGGATAGGAAGAGCACCATCAGCTGCAAGTCTGCATGGCATCTAGGAATAATACTGCAAGGATAGGAAGAGCACCATCAGCTGCAGTCTGCATGGGGTCTAGGAATAATACTGCAAGGATAGGAAGAGCACCATCAGCTGCAGTCTGCATGGGGTCTAGGAATAATACTGCAAGGATAGGAAGAGCACCATCAGCTGTAGTCTGCATGGCGTCTAGGAATAATACTGCAAGGATAGGAAGAGCACCATCAGCTGCAGTCTGCATGGGGTCTAGGAATAATTCTGCAAGGATAGGAAGAGCACCATCAGCTGCAGTCTGCATGGCATGTAGGAATAATACTGCAAGGATAGGAAGAGCACCATCAGCTGCAGTCTGCATGGTGTCTAGGAATAATACTGCAAGGATAGGAAGAGCACCATCAGCTGCACTCTAGTAAGTGATAAGTTAATCTTGTGATAATCTTTTCTTGTTTAAACTATTGAGACAGTACAGATGATTGTCACAGTATTGCAACTTTGCTACTAAAAGCCAGTGGCACAGTGGGTGCAGCAGTTAGGATTGTCACCTCACAGCAAAAAGTTCTCCGGGTTGATTCTTGGCTGGAGAGACTTCTGTGTGGAGTTTGCATTTCCTCCCAATGTTCACATGGTTTTCCTTCGGGTGCTCCAGTTTCCTCCCACATTCCAAAGATGTGTCTGGAGCATTTTTCTCCGGGCCTTTGCTGAAAATGGGCTCTGTCCAGTCAGACATTCCTTGTAAACAAATGTTAAATAAAATAAAATATCGTATGTTCATCAAAGACAATTAACTTATCTAATAAAAGGAAGGTCTAGTGTCATTGTGGTATCCACGATAAAAGCAAAGCAGAAGAGTCACAATAGTAAGTATGTGCCTCCATGCTACTACTGCCAGTTTGGTCAGAAAGGAGATCGATGCCGGATGTTAACCAAAGGAAAATAATAATAGCTTAGGAGAACTGCTATGCTTTTGTCGAGCACAATTATAGTAAAAGAAGGAATATTAGAAGGACATGAACATCAGTAGCAAATCCACACTTGTAAGTGTGGAACTAATCTGGTCAGATGACACCCCACTTTTAAGTCTATTCCACTGTAGAGTAATTCAACTGCCATATTCATAGTCATCTTCCTTAGAATGTGAAAAGATGATGGTGACAAGGTTCAGAAGAGTATAAGCATCAGTATGCATGAGGATGATGATGCCTAGTGATGAAGGAGGATCTCCAGGAACACAGTGGTGGAAAACTTTCAAGTGTGTTTCTGCTCAAGCTATTACAAACACTGACAAATGAGACATTGGTTTAACATATCAACTAAAAGACAATACTTCAACCCTCAAGTACTATCCTTATACTGGTTAGAGGGCTTTGGCTATTACAGAGGAGTGAAGCATTAGGATGGGATGAGAAGAAGACTCTACACACTGGAAAAAGTTTGCACCACATGAAGTACCACTGATGTGGTCAGATGGGACCTTAGTTCAGCATCCTAACTGAAAGACAATACAACTGTAAGAATGCTGTGTACTTTTTTGTGCTGTACAGCAGAAGCATAGGCAATGATGTAAATGTGTATGAGTGAAGACCTGAATCCTGGTGGTGTGCAGATTGAAGACCATAAGGTAGGGACGAGGATCAACCATTGCACACCAGTGTGTGTGTGTGTGTGTGTGTGTGTGTGTGTGTGTGTGTGTGTGTGTGTGTGTGTGTGTGTGTGTGTATGTGGGTGTTTTGTGTGAGTATCTACTAATGTTTGCATAAGTGTTGTTTCTTAGTACATAACATAATGTTTGTGTTGTCTTTGCCTCAGTAAGTAAATGGTATTTCTCAGTATGAAATGCGATGTGAATAGACAACTCTGTGACTGGCTACATTCATATGCTACAGAAGTTTATCTCAGTGTAACAACATTGCTATGAAAAGCCAGTCTGCTGTCCTGTTATTTGTGATTCAGAAGGTTTCATGTGCAAAGAATGGTGTATTCATCAACAATTACGAATGTACCAATTAAAACAAAGTTCTAATGGCAATGTGATGTGCAGGATGGGAGGGAAGCAGAAAGCATATAACGGTACATGTGTTAGCTATTTGCAACCAATAATTTGTTGAAAAAGGAAAGCAATATAGTGTCTCATCAGCTTATGACTGCAAAACCCTGTCATGCTTCAGTTGTGCATGATTATGTGAAAAGGATGGAAATCTGCAGGAAGGTGACCATGCCATTAGGTCCACAAATATAAATATAGATTTGTTCTGAACCTCCAGTAAAGTGGTCAAACAGAAAGTCAGTTTTACATCTTTTCTAAAGTAGAGCAGCTCAACTGCAGAAATCCCTCCTTAAACTACATTCCTGCATTCAGGTCAAAAAAATTACGGACAAACAATATGGATGAGAATAAGCATCCGTATGGTACGAGAATAATGAGGCCAACAAGTGCAGGTGAATCAATGTGTGCATGTGCAACTGTTTCCATGAAAGTTTATTTTCAACTGAGCGACTTCAAATGCTGACAGAAGGGAAATTAATTTAACATACCAATCAAAGAACAGTACTTCAGGACTGAAGGACCTTTATATCTTTCTCAGCAGAATTAGGAAGGAAGTGATGATGGTAGGAAGCAACAGGATGAGTTATGGAGCACAATCTACACAGTGGCAAAGGTTAGCTTCACTTGAAGGGCAACCAATGTGAATGGATGGAGCCTTATTTTAGTATCTTATCACAAGGCCAACACATCTTTAAGAGTGTTACACACCTCCCTTGTCAGAAGGACAACACATCTTTACGAGTGTTACAAATATCCCTTGTCAGAAGGACAACATAACTTTAAGATTATTCCACACTTTTGAACACTTAAAGTACAACTGGCAAGAACACATGGGGGCCTTTGTTCTGCATCTTATCAGGACAACATATCTTTAGGAGTTTTACACACATACCTTTGTTAGAAGAACAAGGCATCTTTAATAGTGTCATGCACTTCTCTTATGCTAATCTACAATACTGGTATAAGATAGAGATCAGGTGTAATAGTTCATGTGAGGACAGACATCCTCATGATATTGCAATGATGACCACAGATGGGACATTGAGTACTTGGTACTCACTGTTAAGTGTATGTGCAGTGTTGTTTATGTAACCATTGTTTGTTAGTACATATTGCAGTTTGAGTGTCAACCCTATCTGCCTAAATAGTATGAAAAGTATAAAATTGTGGTGAGACTTGCCCTATGCACGACTGACTTCCTTGACGTGGTATAGAGGCCTGTCATAATGAAATTATGTTGCTTCTAAAAGCCAGTGTGTGTGCCTGCCATTGTGTTTAAGGTGTTTGGCTGTGTTATTTATTGTATGCTCATCAAAGGAAATGAATGTGCCCAGTAAAAGGAAGGTCTTGTGGCATTCTGGTAAGTAGGATGTGCCATGAAAGGACCAGATTCACAGTGATAAATATGTCCTCCACTTGAGCTACCACCAGTTTGGCCAGAAAGGACATCTATTTAACATCTTAACCAAAGTAAAAGAATATCAGCTTGTGTGTGCAGCACTCTGTTGTGCTTTAGAAGAGCTTGATTATGGTAAAAGACAGGACTTTATCAGGATGGCAACACCACCATTATGCTCATACTGGAAAGTATATGATTAATCTGAACTACCAGTAAAGAGGTCAAATGGCACCTTACTTTTACATCTTTCTGAAGAACTTCAGCTGCAACTCCAACCTTACTCTATTCTTCTTCATTAGGGTGGAATAAGATGGTAGTAACAAGGTTCAGATGTGAATAAACATCCATATGTATAAAGATAATGAGGCCTAGTACTGCAGGAGAATCTCCGTGTACAAACTGGTAGTGAGTAGTTATAAACACTGACAGACTGGACCTCAGCTTGACATATCAACCAAAGAACAGCATTTCCACAGTGAAGCACCATAATTATCCTAATTACAGGGATATAGCTAGGACAGGCATATGGAGTACTAGAACGAGATCAGTAGGGGTATCTACACAATGGCATAAGTTTGTACCACATGAAGTACCACTGATGTGAACATGTGTGAGTGAGGACAAAAACCCTGGTGGTATGAAGATGAACAGCATAAGGACCAGGAAGAAGTAACTTCTACCCACTGTAAGTGTGTGTGTGTGTGTGTGTGTGTGTGTGTGTGTGTGTGTGTGTGTGTGTGTGTGTGTGTGTATGCGTGTGTGTTGGTGTTTGTATAACTACTGCTTCTGAGTACATAGCATTATGTCAGTGTTGTCTGTGTTTCAGTAAACAAATGATACTTGTCAGTATGAACTGTAATGTGATTAAACCTCTATTTGACTGGCAATATCAGTATGGTACAGGCGTTTATTGCAATATAATAAAATGGCAGTGAAAACTAGCATGTGTTCTGGTCATTTCTGATTTAGAATGTTTCATATGTAAAGAATGGTGTATTCATGAAATAAGGCTCAGTTGTGTAACCTGAATGTACCATAACAGTAGATGTTCAAATGATTACTGTTACAGTAGCCTTAGCTATATGGGTCAACTAACATAGCTAACTATATTCAGGAGGTGAATGGAGAAAGGTCCAGGAGCCCCTGGAGCATTGCCCTAGCAAAGCATGATCTAGACCTAGACAAGGAATCTATCTTAGAGTGCTGTGTAAAAGTATGTGTAGAGGATCAAGTAGCAGCTTACAGAATACTTCTACAATCCAACCCTTTTAAATAGCCACAGGAGAATCTAAGCTCCTTGTAGACACAGGTTGTCCCTTCTTTTTACCTTTACAAGAAATGAAAAATTGATCTGATGATCTAAAATATTTAGTTTTGCCAAGACAGTACTTGAGTTCTCTGTGGACATCCAAGGTATGGACTATCCCGTCTTCCTCACTTTTTTGGTTCAGGAAAGAAAATGGGGAGGTGGATAGTTTGGCCTAAAATAAACCTGGATACCACTTAGGCATAAAAGAAGGATCAGTTCTCAAAGAAATGTTGTGCTTGTAGGAAATGAGGTAGGGTTGACAAACCATAAGAGCTTGCAATTCAGATACCCTTCTTGCAGTGGTCAGAGCAATCAGTAAAACTGTTTTCCACATTAAGAACCTCAAGTCATCCATATTAGCTGGTTCAAATGGAGCAGGTGTTAGTTTCTCTAACACAAAATTAAGATCACAAGGAGAGGCTATCGGTTTACTTGTAGGCCTTTTATCCAAACCCCTTTTCAAGATCATTATGACATGCTACAGCCTTGAAAGAGAAGGATCCATGGCAGACATGCTGAAATGAACTATAAATGAACTTTGCTAGAGCAATAAGAAAGGCCATAGAAAAGTAGCCTTTCACAAATATTGTAAAACTAGAGAACAACAAGCCCTGAATGGGTGCTGGTTATGTTGCTGGCACCAACTAGAAAACCTGTTCCATTTGTTAATATGTGATCTTTTTAGTAACAGGTTTTCTTGTCTCGATTAGTACTTGCTGCACATACTCAGAAAACAGATATCTAAAAAGAATTAAGACCTTATCATCGAGGCAGTTGACTGAAGATGATTGATGTTGGGTTGTATCAAACACCCCTGTTCTTGTGTGAGTAGATTCATTCTGTTAGGAAGCTTGTGGTAGTTGTCCCTAACCATTTCCGAAAGAAGACAGCACCATGGTTGCCTGGGCCAGAAGGGAGTTACCAAAATCATTTTAGAGATTCCTTCTGAATCGTCATAAGTCCCCTGGATATTAGTGCAAAGACATACAGGAACATTCCAGTTCAAAGAAAGGACATGGCATCTGTCTTTCAGGCCTTCTTGCATGAAGTTCTTGACCAGAATTTTGCCAGTTGATTGTTCACAGAGGATATAAAGAGGCCTACTTGAAGAACTCCCCACAGATGGATCAAATCTTGGAAGACCCCCAGATCTAGTTTCAATTCATGAGGGGCTGCCCTTGTTCTGCCCATCTTGTCTGCCACACAAGTTTGCTCTGACAGAAGATAGGATGCCTGTAGAGTGAGAATGTGCTGTGAAGCTATATACTAAGCTAACATGGCTAGTCTGTAAAGGGGGTGCAACCTGGATCCCCCTTGCTTGTTGATGCCCTACGTTACTGTATTATTGTCTGTAACCACTTGAAGAGGTCTCATGGACAAAAGATGGTAAAGAAAATTATGTGACTTGATAAGGTGAAGCATCTCTTTGATAGTTTTGTGCTTGCATCTGTCCTTGGTGTTCCACACCCTCTGCAAATTTATATCTCCTGAAACTACTCGCCAAGCTACGTCTGAAGTATATGTGGAAACTGACTTCCTTTGATCAGGGAGGGAGGGTAAAGGGGAGTCCTTCATTTAGGGATATATGTTGTCTCCACCAAGTCACTTTTTTCTTCTGACAAACCCCAGTACTAGAATCTAAAAAGATAAAGGGTGTTGTTGTTGGGACCAAAGAGATTTCAGATACCACTGTATCTTTCTCATGTGGAATCTTGCCAAGGTTATCATATCGTTGGTGCAATGACACTCAACACCTTCAGGTATTCCTCACAGTGACTGAAGTCTGAGTGGAAAGTGGCAAACCTTAGAAATAGATCTAAATAAAGATTTATTTTTCTTGTAGAAGAAAATCTCTTTGAACTGAGGTGCTTTGTTGAAATTCCAGGAGCATAATCCTGAGTGAGTGAGTCAAGAAAAACTTTTGAATGTTCTCTTGAAATCCCAGTTAGTGCAACCGATCTCTCTCCCAAGAGAGAGGTTCCTGACATTTTGAAAAAGATTCTGCAAAGATAAGAACGTTTCTAAATACAGAAATATATGGACAACATGTAGCCTGCAATGAGTTATAACTGGAGGTAGACACTTTGTGAACACTCTTGGTTTAGTGGAAAGTCCAAACTGTAAGGCAGAAAACTGATAATGTGATCCAGACACACAAACCTTAAGAAACACATGAAGTCTGAATGAGTAGGAATGTGATGATAAGTATTTTTTAAGTCTAGTGTTACCAGGAAACTTGAAAAACAAAGAAGAGGCAACCGGTTGTGAAGTGACATCATTTTGAATTTGGGCACTATAACACATGGGTTTAGGAAAGAAAGATCCAGAATTGGTCAGCAAGCTAGTTCTTTCTTTTGGACTAGGAACATCCTTAAATAAATCCTCTTACCCAGCCAGGAAGGAGGAACTGGTTCTATCACTTCTTGGGACAGCATGTGATGAAGAAAATGTGGAAACAAAAGGGTATGATGTCAAGATGACGAATGACCCCCTGGGAAGGAGGAATTTCCTCCCACTGACATCTGTAACCCTGTGAATGATTTTTAGAACCCATTTGTCTGAAACAACCTGTTGCAAAAAAGAAAAATGGAGATTCAGACCTTCTGGAAGAGAAAAAGAGCCAGGGTGGAAGATAAGGTCTCTTGAATAGTGCCCTTTGTTTTGGGAGATTTGAGACTTCTTTTTGGAACCCCTTTGATACTATGTAATCACCTGTTTACCTGGGTTCTGTTGAGGCTGTTCCATTTTTTTGACAAAATTAGATGAAGAGAAAGAAAATTCCTTGGACAATTTGGAGAAGGGGGGGGGGCTGAAAAATTCTTAGAGATTCCCTAGATCAGCTTGCTCTTCTCATCACACTTTTTATCACCTCTACAGTAGAGAGGCCAAAGAATAAATCTGTATCCAAGGGAGAATTTAAAATTTCATTTTTAACATCCTTGGAGGTTCTGAGAATGCAGCTGTTAGAAAAATATGTATTTAAATACATGTGAAATGCTAGTTTAGAAGCAAGGTAGTTTATAATGCACTTTATTTTATTAATCATATAACAGAAGGGATAAATTCATGTGTAAATGCAAGTAGCTTCTGAAACTGCAGTGTGCTTTGACCCCTGACCCTGGCAGCTGCCAGCTCAGCAAGCTTAATGTTATGCTTTTCATAAGTGATTATCTGCTGGGTCAGGAAATTAAAATGTGTAAATCTTCCGCTCCTTCCTGATAAGATAACTTGTCCTTGAATCTTCCTTTCCTGATGTAGTAATTTGTCCCTGTAAGATAAGAACACAGCTGGTGGGAAAGTGAAACAGTGAACAAAGAGGTGAATTTAAAGTCTGAATCTGCTATTGTATTCGAACTGATATGAGACCTTTAAGAAGTAACTTTACAGAAAGACATTATGACTGGCCAGCTGGATAGCAAGGCCGTATTGTATCTAAAGGGAAGGTTTTTTTTAAATGTACTGCATCAGCATTTTTAGATGAATAGAATACTGTTAGTAAAAGTGATGTAGATGCCTTGTGACTAACCACGTCAGTAAGGTGGGCATAACTTGAATGCAAACACTATAAAATATTCTGTACTTCCTGCATCATGTCAGACAAAATTCTGTACTTGTATGTTTTTTTGCCTCCTACACTAGTAAACTTTTGAATCTAAACCTCCTGTGTATTGAATTCTGATTTTTTATTTAACAGTTTGGTCCTTTCAAGACAGAATTCCCTTGGTAAGCTACAGATCAGAGTGTATCGGTGGTCGAATACTGCGCAGGAGAAGTTACCAAAATGGTTCTTCTTGAGTGAAAAGACCTCCGACTGAATTGTCGTGTGTAAAGAGGCTGGCCACTTTCTGATCTGTGGCCGAAGAGCGGAATTTGACCATTTTCAAGACCAGGAGGCTCAGGTAGGAAGAATATGCCTTTTTTCTGTTTTAGATCAGGGACTAGGTTTCAGTATATTATTGTCAAGATTTGTTTTGCAGGTCAGGGACAAAAGGAAGTACTGTATATTTTGTCATAGATCAGGGTAACAGAATAAGGTAGACAGTTATTCTAGATAAACTGTAAACAGGAACTAAGAAATTGACATCACGTGATAAAAAGGGTTACGTAACATTTTCTTTGACATGGGTAATCAGTGCACTAAAACCTCGCGAGATCCGCCCTAACCGAACACATAAAATACATGCAATTACAGCGTGCTGATAATGTTAGGTATTATACGAAATGGGTTAACAAATATGAATTTGATGGTAAACTAGATAAACTTACACTAGTTAAACTCCTTAAACAGCTTAAATCTGATGCAGGAGGTCAGGCAAAAAAGCAATGCCAACTAGGCATACCTCAAGCACACAGGTGGATCGAGGAAGCAAATCGTAGGGAACAGAAGCTTAAAAATTCAAAAACATTATTTTTAGACAAAGAGGATAATAACTTGGTAATAGCTGCAGTGCCTCCTCCTCCTCCCTTGCCCCCTCCCTTACCCTTTTCAGGATATGAAGCGAGTGGACAGGCTGGTCCGCCTCCGCATTATCCTGAAGTTTCAGTAAGACCACAACCATTTGTTAGAGATCCTATTGAGACTAGGTCCCAAACACGTAAAACACATAGGGACACAGAATTATACCAGATGGAGAGAAATCTACAGGATGAGAGTGAGGAAGAAATATGCCCACTTATAGAAGTTTCAAATCCTCAGGCAGGACAGGAAGGGCAGGATCCAACACTCTTAGTATATAGACCATGGCCACCGGAAGATATCCGGAAGGCTACTGAGGGAATCCCCCATCCGAAAGTTAATTTTACGAAATTTTTAGAAGATTTACAAGGCATGAGGTTAAGTTACCACTTGAATGGGGAAGAAGTAGAAAAAGTAGTAAGACAAATTATAGGTCCAGATTGGCACATGATTTGTGGCACCTGGAATCCTCGTAATGCAGAACTTAGGCCACTCCCACATAGTGACGCAGAGTTAGACAACAGAGTGAAAGGTCTGACAGACAGAATCTCTGAGAAATGGAAACCTAGAGCAGACTGGACTTGCATTAATCAATGCATACAACAGGAAAATGAGACAATAGATGGATATTATGCTAGATTATTAGAATGCTTTAATAATCATAGCGGTATGTCGGTTCCTGAGAACCAAACAACTGATTCCCCGTATGAACAACAATTAAAAAATGCATTTTTGAAAGGTTGCATTGCACCTATTAGTAGCTTCATTACGAAGCATATGATAGATCATCGAACAGGGAGGCTACAAGCCTTACTCGAATACGCTAGACATGCTGAGAGACATTTTAATAGTAAAAAGAAAAAGAAGGCGCAAGTCTTCACTGCTGAAGACGGAGCTGAAGTATTTGTATTGCAGTCAGGTAAAAAGGGCAGGAAGAATGCCTAGGGAAACAAGCAGTCTGACAAACGATCAGAAGATTTTGAAGAGAGGAAAAAGAGAGGTGAATGCTTTAAGTGCGGAATGAAAGGGCATCTAGCTAGGGACTGTAAACAAAATAAGAAAGCAACGACGGAAGATAAAGGGGATGAGGACTGACTATATGATAGTGAGGATACATCATATGAAAGTCAGGAATCACCAGTAACAGCTAGAATAGAAAAGACAAATGCCAATGTAGTAGAAGGAGTAGAGGAAGTACAAATTGACTTAGACGAAAATGGAAATGAAATTTTACATTTAGCATTGTTGAGCCTGGAGCTCTACCTAGCAGATACAAAACCAGAAGTGACACTGCTGGTGGAGGGAAGGGAAGTCAAATTCCTGTGTGACTCAGGAGCATCACAGACTTTGATACACCCCTCCAAGTTACCAGAACATTCCGAATCACCTGATTATATATTAGTAAAAGCAGCAAACGGACAGCTATACAGGGAGCCACTCTCCCATGATATAGCAATAACTGACCCTGTTTCAAGTATGACCCAGAGAAGTAAAGTAGTTGTTTCTGCAAAGTGTCCAGTAAACCTATTGGGCAGGGACCTTATGCAGATATTTGGCATAGCAGTAGTTCCAACTGTACAAGGTATGGAGGCACAGAGACAAATGGATACCTTTGTAGTGCGATCGGAGGGTGAAACCTTTTATTGGTACAGCCAGGACCTAGTCACGACTGGTCCAGGGGCTGTGACCGAGGAACTGATGAATGTAGCCATCAGTTAAGCCCCTTCCCTTGACACTGATCAACAGCATTTGTTACACTGTACTCTATACTACTGTACTACACCAGGACCTGATAGAGAGTATGAGCAAGAACTGTTTAGAAATTGTGCAACTAGAATGGTTTTGCGTACTTTGTACTGGGATACAGAGGGGAACAGTGTAGTTAGCTGTTCATTACCTCAAGAATTCCTTGCATTGTATAGATCAAATCGGATGCAACATGTCAGCCTGACAAAGAACAAAAGTGTTAAATGGGCAGACTTAGGAGAAAAAGTAACAAGATGGGAGAAACAGACTGATTTAGAACTGTCAGGACAAGGGATACAAAAACAAAAACTGAATTGGTTGACACAGACACATCCAGCTCTACACTTGCAATCTAGCGAGGACAGCTGATTAGCATTTTTATTAGAAGAAGAAGAAGAAAAGGCCTTGTGTGAAATTCCAACAACTCTGTGGTCAACAGGCAAGTCAGATGCAGGACTTATTCGAACAGCAGGACCAGTTACAATTACCCCAAAGTCAGCTTTTAGACCACAGAAAAGACAATAACCTTTGAGAAAGGATGCAGAAATAGGAATTAAGCCTATAATAGCAGCATTACTCAAAGAAGGAGTACTGGTAGAATCTCCTGATTCACCATGTAATACACCCATATTTCCTGTTAAAAAAGCAAACGGGGAATGGCAGATGGTACAAGATTTACAAGCTGTAAATAATGCAGTAATACCTAGAGCACCTATGGTGCCAGACCCACATACCTTGTTAAATGATTTAGAACCGCAACAGAAGTATTTCTCTGTGGTAGATATTAGCAATGCTTTCTTTTCAATACCTATACATCCTGATAGTCAATATTGGTTTGCATTTACATTTCAGGGTAAAAGGTATACATATACTCGACTACCACAGGGATATTGTGAGAGCCCAACAATATTTGCACAAGAAATGGCTAGCAACCTGGCAGGGTTTACCCCACCGGGAGGTAGTCAAATTCTACTTTATGTAGATGACATCTTGCTAGCAGTCCCCACCCAGCAGCAGTGCAGGGAGGATACTGTAGCATTATTGAAATTTTTAGCAATACAAGGACACAAAGTAAACAAAAGTAAGTTACAACTTTGGAGAAAACAAGTTAGATACTTGGGATATGTAATATCCAATGAAGGTAGAATACTAGATGAGGAAAGAAAAACAGCAATTTTGCAAGCACCCAAACCAACAACCAAGAAAGAAATTATGTCTTTCTTAGGTACAGCTAATTTTTGTAGGAGCTGGATACCAAATTATGCTTTAGAATCTGCTCCACTGACTGATTTGATATATAAGACACCAATGGCAGCACAAGATATTTTACAATGGACAACAGAAGCAGAAATGGCTTTCTGCAGGTTGAAGCAGTTGATAGCTTCTTCATTAGTTTTAGGACTTCCAAATTATTACAAACGTTTTTTTCAGACCGTAGATTGTAAGCAAGGGTACATGACGTCAGTATTGATGCAACAACATGGGGACAAGCAACGTCCCATAGCTTACTATTCATCACAGTTAGACCCAGTGGCGTGATCTTTGCCTCACTGTGTACAAGCAGTAGTTGCAGCCACAATGGCAGTACAGGCTTCGGCCTTAGTGGTGTTATTTCACCCTCTCACAATGAGAGTGCCTCATGCAGTTGCAATAATTTTATTGCAAGAGAAAATGGCATACCTTTCTCCTGCTAGACATCTTTCATGTATGACTATACTGCTGAGCCAACCTCATATGACAATTGAACGATGTACGACATTGAATCCATCAACATTACTTCCAACTCCTGTGGAGGGCACACCACACAGCTGCCTGCAGGAAATCGAACAGTTAGCTTTACCTAGACAAGATCTTACAGATATGCCCTTGGATAATGCTGAGGTGACATATTACGTGGACGACTCATGCAGAAGGGGTCCTACAGGGAAGAATCTGGTGGGATATGCAGTAGTTACAGACACTGAAATTTTAGAAGCTCAATCCTTACCACACAACTAATCTGCACAAGCAGCAGAGTTGATAGCTTTGACGAGAGCATGTACTTTACCAAAAAACAAGTGTGTAAACATATATACTGACAGTCAGTATGCTTTTTCTACAGTACATGTATTTGCACAACAATGGAAAACTAGAGGAATGATTACATCCAGTGGAAATCCTATTAATCATGCGCAATTTATTTTGGAGCTATTAGAATCTATTCAGTTACCTACCAAAGTAGCTATTTGTAAATGTGTAGCTCATACAAAACAACAGGATAAGATTTCAAAAGGCAATGCACGAGCTGATGCAGCTGCAAAGCAAGCAGCCTCAGACTCAGAAACTTTACTTTTAAATGAGGAATTACAACCCTCTGAGATTTTAGATTTAGACATGTTAAAAACAATGCAGATGCTTACTACAAAAGCAGAAAAACAAAAATGGGTAAAACGAGGTGCAATTTTTGAGAATGGACTGTACATTTCCAAAGAAAGATAACCGATATTGCCGTCTAATTTATTTAGATATGCCCCAGGATTCATGAACTTTGCGCCAGGCGCACGCATAGCGTAGGCATCAGAACGCCAAATATGTCCGCCGAGCGATTCAGGTACGATCCAATTCCACGTGCACTACCGGCGTGCGCCGGATCTGCGCTGCCCCTGGCGTAGGTATGCTAAACACCCCATGTGCGGTGTTGCACCATGCAAATGAAGGCATATAACGATCCACAAAGTGGCGCAGGTGTAGCATAAGGCCACGGCAATGTAAACCAAAAAAAAACGGTTTACATTTACCCAAACATAACATAGGAGTAACGGAAGACCGTCAGCCTCAGGTATCACACTGTTACCATATGCCAATGGCGAAATACACAGAGAATGTCAAAAGAAAACATGCACAACATGTAAAAAATAACATAAATGGTATGTCCACAGAAACTCACAGCAGAACCCCAGGACATGTTTGCGGAAGGTGCAAAACAATGAAATAATATGACAATGTTATAAAACAGCAGCGTAATACACAGCAGCTTTACAGCCATAATACACCATGGTATTCATGGAAAGCCACAACCACGGTGCAAGGGTTGCCAAGGACTCGCGGCAGTGTTCGGCATGGTAACAATGAATTAGTAGTCAATGCCATGCAAATGAGGCAGATAATACTGAATCGTAAAACCCCCGCCAGCGTAAGGCTGTACCAAACGGCGCAGCGGTAATACACCGAGGAGTGGCTCAGAGGGAATACATGTCACCTGCAGAGGGGTGTGCCACTGTAGGAGGAAGCACATTGGAGCTCAGCAAACCTGGGCTGTACATTGCACAACACAGCTGCAGGACCGGCGTGTGGGGCAATAGTTGAGCTGAGAGCACACAATGTGCGCAGAGGTGCATGTGCACGAGGATGACTACGTTCCCTTAACCCAGTCATGTGACGCTCGCCCCGCCAACAACATCGGAAACAGGAAGGTGATGTTGAGAATATGAGGAAATGCGGAAGAAGTGTAATTGGAGTGATAATGAGCAATCAACACTAATCAACCCACGAAGGCCAATCGGCGGCAGCTGACAACTCTGCATGCAGAAACCTGCAAAACGGGATAGGGGAGGCATATGAATGCAAAGAAAGTAGGTGAGGTAGCAGATTGCAAAGAGTGAAGACCTGACACAGCAGAGCCAAGCAGACAGGCAGCACAACGGCGGCACACAAAACGCACGATATGCCATGTCCCAGAAACCACACATGACAGGGCTCTGCAGGATGCATGCCAGGAAATAGTAGGTGCAACATGCAGAAATAGTAAGGGAAGGTCGAAAGGTAATCCATTGCAGGCAAGAGTAATGCATCACCAAAGGCAACAGCGTAGCAGTGCCAACGGTAAAACACGGAAGATAACCCCCAGATACGGCCGTACAGACACACCCTATGACATCACCGGGTGCACAGCACAATAGTATAAAGTGTGAATACACACAACACACAGCTGTGTATTCCCAAATGCCGCACCATAGGTGTAAACACACGGGGAACTTTTAAAATGTACATGTTGAGTGCTGCCGTGGCCGTGAGCCATCAGCATGTGTTAGAGACAGACGGTGTTGTGGAGGAGGGTGCCGACAACTACCGTAGGCCTCGGAGGAGAAGGAGAGTGTTCAGACCAAGGGTAACCTACCAGGGGCTACAAGACCTGGAGATAGTAGAGCGTTACAGGGTGGATAGGGACACGTTACAGCAAATAGTGGAGCTGTGCCGGCCACGCCTGAGAACAAGAAACAACAGAGGGGAACCCATCCTAGTGGACACAAAGGTATGTGTAAGCTTGCGAATACTGGCCACAGGTACCTTTCAAAGGCCAACTGGGGATATAATGGGCATTTCACAGGCATCAGCATCCAGGGTACCACACCAGTTTCTGGATGCCATGTTACCACATGCCAATGAGCATATATACTTCCCCAGATCTCAGGAGGATTTGGCTAGCAATATGCACCACTTCCACTGTGTGGCACAATACCCGGAGGTACTGGGTGCGATAGACTGTACGCACATACAAATCAAGTCACCACCTGGGGAGCAGGGTAGACACTACATAAACCACAAGGGATTCCCCTCCATCAATTGCCAGGTCGTGTGCAATGCTCAGGACATTATCATGGATGTGTGTGCTGGCAGCCCCGGAAGCTACCACGACTCCCATATCTGGCATGCCTCACAGCTGTACCAGGTATTTGCCAGGGGGGACATCCCACAAGGCCACGTTGTGGGGGATGCTGGCTATGCACTGGAGCCGTGGATGATGACTCCCATCAGAAATGCACACACACACATGCAAGAACGCCATAATGAGGCACACGCACAAACCAGAATAATCATAGAGCGTGTGTTTGGGATGCTGAAATCACAGTTCCAGTGCTTGGATACATCCGGTGGCGCCCTGCAGTACTCTCCAGGCACATGTGCCCACATATTCATAGTATGTGCCATGCTACATAATATGATCCTGCGGAAGCAGCTGCTGCAGGGACATAACGGTGAAGGGCCACAAAGCCCACCACAACTGCCAAGGCCAGTCCAGGCACAGAGGGTTCAGGACCAGGAACACACTGTGCCAGCCCCAGTAGGCAGATGGAGGCGTACCCAATATGCCTATGCCCTGGCAAAGAGGGAATGTATAGCACATACTATGACAGCGTAGGCTACATGGACTGACACCTCCCTACCTGCACACACAGTGAAATGGACGGCACACAAACATGACCACCCGTAAAGTGTACCATATGGGTGGCCCCATGTGTGACTCCAACATAGGCAGCCCCCAAACAGTGTACACCCAACAGCCAGTGGAGCATGGAACGCCAACACCCGAACAGTACGCGGGTCCTACAGCAGACGGCGTTGCTGTATGCTGCCACGTTCGCCACAAGGTGTATACATATAAACATATATATATGTGTATATACATATATGTAGATAGATATAATGACATATATAGAAATATATGTACACATATACATGTAAGTACTACAGTTAAGACTGGGAATCAGAGGGATGTAAGGTGACTGAGATGTAACACGCGATATCTGTACAAAGTATACACAGTGAAACGACAAACGGAGCATCCGGGAGGTTCAACAGAAGAGGATACCGCCAACCATGGAACGGGCAACATACCGAAATGCATAACCGCGAGGCGGAAAGATCGCCAGACCACAGTACTGTAACAGTACATGCGCGGGTAATAGTAAGATGATATGAGGGGAGAGGTAGACACCGCCGCCGGTGTCGTGGCCCATGCAGGTACTGTGTGCAACCGTCCCCGTGAGTGCCGTAGTATGTGTACGTGTGCGGTGAGGGTGCCGTGTGTGTTGCTGTGTGAGTGTAATGTGTGTGTCTCCGTAACATCTGTATGTTGGTGCCATGTTAGAGTCAGAGTGGAATAATATGTGTAGGCATACAGTACACTAGCCACAGGCATATGTACACCAGTAGTCCCAAAGTAGTAGTGAGAGCCCCACCCTGGCTAGGCGTGTTGTGACGTAGAATGATACAAAGTGACAATGTCCCAGATTGTAGCACAGGAATATACCCCACAGAAAATGTAAAGGATGTATGTAATACTCATGCCCGTATGTATGACACCGATATGTTAATTGCAAAACGATACGTTGGCAAAGTCACACAGCAATAGGCATGTACCGCGGAAATACGTATGTGCTACCCCAGTACTGACCGTGGCCACATATCGGCCCGTAAACACCGCTGTGTGTTCTACAAGTGTCAAACAAGCAATCCCCATCTGAATAGGTGGCAACCACTGGCAAACAGGCCATCCCAACAACAGGGCCACAATGACTGTAAATATCTGGGACAGAATGACAAGGGATAGCCGTCACGTACAAACTACCGCTGATATACCACAGATGTGACGGAGGAATACATGCATCAAGCACATCCACAGGTGATACTGACACCACATGACAACAACACAACCTACAATCCCATACCAACAGACAATTAACTGTCAACTCTTCAGGTAGGGATGGAGCACACAGACAACTATACTGTGTATGTAGAGATGCAAAGCCCACAACCCGTATCCGTCACCTACAACCACCGATATCCCCCACCGTACATATTAAAAGAATACAAACCGTAATAGCAGCACAAACATACAGGCAGTCAATGACATCTGCATAACCGCAACATCTCGCGTGGGAAACACAATCAAAGGTGGATGCATACTTGCATGCGTTGTTCAAAGGAATACAACAGCCATGTTACACATCCGAATGCAATACGCCATCAACAGACGTCGTCAGGACAGGGACACCCACATGTCGAACCAAATACTATACCCTACACACACAATCCATGGCTAACATCACTGTGAAATATACCTGTCGCCACACATAGCGGCTGCAGTTAAGCATAACGTAACACAATACAGACCATCTCCATGAAGGTAGGGCAAATAGCCAACGCCCAGGTGAGGAATCCAACCATACCCCAGTTACGACGCGTAATTTCTGAATGGAGTAGATGCACAGGTGATATGCACATAATTACTCACTGAGGAACAGCAATTGGTGGGATGAACCCACATGTTGCAGGTATCGATGGATATAAGGATGACACTCAGGATATTCAAACCGTATGCTCATACCAAACCAGCAGTGTACAACCGAAAGCGAAATAAAAAGGAAAACTGATACACAGAACGAAACACAGAAGGAAACACCAACAAGGTATGTAGAACACATGATATGTACGGTTGTGTAACGCATGATGTGTATGATGAAGCTGTACTGTATGGGAATGGTGTTTGTAAGTAATGACACTTGTCCATAATGCAGAGAGTGGTGAAAGGTGGTTATGTAGTGCTAACCTGCTGAGCATACCATCGACTGTGGACACCATGTACACAGCAGTGGGACATCATGTACATAGCCGAGACACCACAAGGGCTGCCACAGGGGGGCATTAGAGAGAACAATGCCAGACCACACGCCGATGCTGGCAGTGGATGTCCAACAAGGAAGTGCCATAGCAGGGGATAGCACATGTATGTATACTGTCACAGCACGCATGTGTATGGGCATATACCGTCGATGTCATACGTAATGTGCGGCCGACGTGCACGTATGCCCTGCAGTAGGGGATACTATGTCAACTATGTGTAATGTAAAGCTGTCAGGGTGGATATGACAGACATTATACACAGTATCACAGGCATATCATGCATAACAGAGGTATCGCCTATTGGTATGTACAATAACAGGATACATATGTCCTGTAGGTATGAGACAGAGTAGTAGCATTATAGCCATCTGAAATGGAAGGGACACCAAGTAACCATGCCCAAAGGATCTGTAGCAGGTGCACCGTGGGCAACAATGAAGTCTGGCAGGCCCATGTGTAAACACATGTGCAGTGTACACAGTAGTGTCACCTCCCCATGGTAGTGTCCTGTGAACAGCAGAGGCGGGTGTCAACTGCATGTCTACACAGTACCGCTGCTGTGGTGGTACCATGACTACATGTCACCCAAACAGCAAGGGAGGTATCACATGAACAGTGCTACTGTGTGTCCCTGTGGGATGTGCACAGGACCTATGTTCCACAGCATGGTGTGTGTTGTGTCTGCGGAAGTAACACAGAAGCCCAGCCCATGCAGTGTGGCGTGTGTGCACATATCCATGAGCAGTCCGTTCACACTGCCCACCGCAAATGTCATGTATGAGGAGTATATACATCAGTAATGCGGAGGACATGGTCCGTGTCAGAGCAGAAGACACCCCTGCGTATGTGGTATGCAGATGTGTACAGATGTGTTTTCCGTATGTCAGCCACATATGTAAACCGTCCGAGCCTGGTACACATCGTGGCATGACAATGCTGTGCCATGTAAAGTTGTAGCTGTTGTGAAAGATACACCATAAATGTGGTATTGTACCCTTGACCATGTGTAGATGTGTGTATGCCACAGGTACAATGGCTACCTATGTACCAGCATCACACAGTACAGATAGGTGTGTCCCTGCAGAAGGGTATCCATGCCACAGTGGAATACGGTAACCCCAGGACCGTGTGGGGCATATGTGAGTACAGCAACCATGTACAATGTTATATGTATGTAGGGGCCAGTATCCATGTGATAGTCAGTGGGTGAATGTTGCTATGCAAAGGTGATGTGCATGCACCATGTGTCATGCATCCTGATGCCATGACACTCATATGATGTATCCGCCACACTGACACCCGTATGGTCAGTATCAGTATGAGCTGGTGGAGCAATAATGGCGCCAGGTATGTAGGCGTGTGATATCTAGGCATGGACAGTACTCTGTGACAGCATGTTGTGTATGTAAGCAAATAGTGAACATGAGGGGCCCCATGACCGAGGACTGTGTAATTCCATATGTACCTGACATGTAGTAGGTACTATGATATGCTTGCACCACTGTGTGTCCTGTCCACGAGTCATATAGCATAACATCCTGAGACACAGTGTATGATGTGCAGGTGGATGTGTACGTTGCCAATATCAGAACGTGGAATGGTGCTGAAGGGCAATGTGAGGACAACGTCTGATGTGTTGGCCTCTGTACCACCCCAACTGCCCATGCAACGGTATGACAGGTGGCCAGCATGTGTATGTGGCGTGCTGTGGCACACACAAGCCCAACAAGGGTGCCAGGAAAGGCATGGAGGCCATCAATGTGTGCGGGAAGCACGTTCAGGAGGATGTGCCCCAGTGCCATTCAGAACGGTCCAGTCATGTGTGTATGACTGCAGTCCCACACATGCAATGCAGTGCCACCCATGGGTAGTGCGAGAGATGCCGCTGTGCGGCGGTCAGGGTACACAATGTCCGACAACAGGCTAGCAGTGAATATAGCGAGCTGGTGCGGAGACATATACCAAACAGGTTGGTGGGACATAACAGCCAGGGACATCAGAAGGTGACATCGGGCCAGTGTCCCAGGACATAATGTGTGCATGTCAGTACCATGTATGTGTCCACAGGGACACTATGATGTCCATGTATGGATTGCGACCCTGTAGTGAGTGAGAGTGCGTATTGTTGGTAAGTACACCATCGCCTGGCACATTGCCAACATTATCTTGGTCTGCAATGCCTGGGTGACTATTGTATGTGACATCGAATGTGGATGTAGCCAAACAATACAGACATACCACCACACTGCCTGAGGCCCCACACCGCAATGTGCGGCAGTCATGTTTAGGTAGCTAGCCTTGGAGCATGTGATGGACCTCGAGGATCCACCATGGCTGACAAGTGATGCACCCCACACATGTGAATATACACCACCGTACAACAACCTGCACATGTGCTCATACATCATATGTGTATGGAACATGACCACCACCGTGGCGTCTGTGAACAGGTCAGTACCGCCATGTCTCTGTGTGGAATAGCATGGTCTCTACAATTGTGTACATGCTATGGAAGCGCACTGTGGTATGTGTCAGCATATGTATGTACACTGTCCATCTGCCGGGGTGTCATGCCATTACCAACTGCTGTCAGCAGACATCAGTAGTACTGGTTGTAGTACACATGTTCCGTGTATGCTGCGATGGGTGTGTTCCCAGGGTGTGGCTAACAGGGCCGTGAAGCATATGTGTTCATCCACCAAAGGGGGGATAACCCCAGGTGCAACACACCAGACACATGGAGGTACTGTGCATGCTGAGGGTAGTGTAGGTATGGTATGTGTTGTGTAATGTGTCAGCCAGCAGTGCGGAGTGCATGTGTCAAGCATGTGTAGGTACATGGGTGTCTATTCTAGGGAAGTGTGGGTTGCTGTCAGCACATGGCAGTATCAGCTGTCTGAGGCCCAATGTACAGTATAACAACACAGACGGCATGTGACCTGTGATGTACAATGTCAACTCTGTCATGTGTTACAATGTGTCTACCGGTCACAAACATGGGTATCTGCACATTGAGCACCTATGATGTATTGTGTTAGGCAACTATCCAGGATGTGTGCAAAACACTGTGTGATGTGTGATCCCCTCACCTGTGGGTGTTGCAGTCCAGGTATGTGCCTGGGAGGTACGATCCGTGTACAATCCGTACTCGCAGGCGTGCTGTGCAGAGCATGGAGGCAGGTCCCAGTCACTGCAGAGAAATGTGAGTGGTGCAATAGTGTGTGTGCCTTGCTTGTGTGCAGCACAGTGGAAGATGCAAGCATTGTCCTACATGACCCCATGCCGTGCCTGCCTGTTACAGCCCTGCCGGAGACAGTATGTGACACCGCCACAGAGGCAGTATAGCATGTGAAGATGTACATGTGTGCTCCACACCCCAGGCAGATGGCTGCAGGTCATGAGTGCCACAGCAGTGTGGTTGACCAGGACTGTCATAGCGGTCAGATACCACATGCCTGTACAATAACAGTATGAGCATAGGCAACAGTCGCAGTGACACAGTAGGTCAATGTACAGTGTCCCTGTGTTCAGACCACTGCCTACTGTACACTTGGCTAGACACACACCCAGAGGGTAATGACACCGGTGAGCCATCGCATGTCCCAGTACACGTAGCCTGTGTAATGCCATCACAGGGTGGTCACAATAACATGTTGTATGAGACATATATTGTACCAGGTGATGTGTCATGTGTGCATATGTTGATTTGCACAGCTGTTCACACGTCCGCAACATATCAGTGCATGATGCCTAGTGTAACATGATGTGTGGAACTGCACTGTGATCCACAACAGGGTCATCCGAGACAGGTGTGTTGTGAATGGTGTAACCCATGGGTCTGCGAGATATACACTGGTGCTGTTGGCTGCCATGCTGGGGGCCACCAGTGGTGCCTACAGTGGTCATACATACATACTGCACACATTGTTCTTGCAGGAATGTCCATTGTTGTAGATGGTGTGTTACTACGTGAAGGTAGGTGTGTGTAGTGAATGTTACCCATCCAGATGTGACCATCAGGTGCAGTCATGGTTGTTGACAGCATCACACCCATACACAGCTGTCAGCACCCTGTCCCCAGAATGGGTATCAGCCATCCTCGTACTGTGTGACTAATGTGCAGATGGCGGAACACCTACTACTGGCTGGCTAACAGTGTCATCTAGGAAGGCTATGTGATGGCTGGAATACGCCGCTCTAATGTATAATGATGGTATCCCAATGAATTACATTGAATCACATATAGTAAGCCATGGCTGGCATGTAAACCCTGTACAACAATGACTGTGTGACAGACCCAAACAATGCGGAGCCATGTCGAACATGCACCCGTTAGAACACCAAATGAGGTATGTTGCACGTATTGATGTACAACTGTCAGCTATGGGCACAGCATGGATGCAGATGCACATCCCCACAGGCAGTACCGCTCAATGTTGGTAGGGGGGCATTGCACAAGTACATGTGACAGTTGCTGTACTGCCACATGTACTGCATATCCGTCATATAGGGGTAGCAGTGGTACGTGACTGTCGGACATGCCTGTACATATGACCATGTCCCACAGGATATGTGTTACATGTGTACAACACCTGTTGTACCGTCATCAAACTGTGAAATGTATGGCTGCCAGTGTACCTGTGTGACATGTTGTGCAATGGGTGCAAAGGTATGCAGTAGCGCATTGCATGCCCACATGTCCCACACAGGTGCATAGCCTGAACATACAATACAAATAGGGTGTTGGATAATAGCAACCCACAAGAGGGGATGGGTACGGGTGGCAACCCACCACCACCTGTCCGGGTAAGGTGTGCATGTCCATGACACAGTAGCACCTGAGATGTTAGCAGTACAGCTGTACAGGGCGGCATGCATATTTGATCACTAATACCCTTGCGTGTTCCACCACTGGCCTGTTGACAGACAGACACCAACACAATGTGCAGCATTGACATGTGCACAGCACATCACCGCTGGCTACAGTAGAACAGGGTTACTGTGTAGACATGTGCACAGAACATCTGCGCCAGCCACAGTCAAACTCGGTATGTGTTGAACCCCACCGTCATTGTAGCCCATGCCACAGACAGATGTTCATGCATCTGTGTATGTACGGCTGGGAATGTCCCTGGCCTAGCAGTATAACTGTGTTGCGAACAACATACTGAATGGGCTGGGTGTGTGAGGTGTGCGTCATACGTGTACGGTCTGATGGATGATCCCAGCAGTGCCCCCGCTATGTGAACATCCCTGTCCCCATAAATGGATACCTATGCTGTGCCCAACACCACGGTCCCTGTGGGAGGGATGGTGCTGTGCGGTGCACCCGCCGACATGCCGGTGGCAGCAGGCACTGGATGTAGACATATGTGGTACCCATGTCAGGCCGGGGTACCATCCATGTGCATGGGATATCATCATGCGGGCACATACAGCACTGTGTTGAACAATATCACAGGACATAGCACCTGTCAGGGGTAATGTGTATGCATGGATGTGCGATACCAGCATGCACCATACACACCCCCACCAAGCAGCATGCTGCCTACCCTGCAGAAGGCCATTGTCCACACCATGATGATAGACATGCGTAATGTCCGTATACCCATAGCAATGACATATGAAATGGACAGCCACCCTCCCAATACCAGTATCCCCTAGGTGGGACACATCCCTGTGCCATGTATGTGACATACCCTGCCATACCATGCAGCCCTGTCCAGCAAGGCTGCACGTGCCAACACAGTCATAGATGGTGCAATGGCCAAATGGCACTTGCACTATCAACTGTCCAGAGCAGTAATGTGGCACTGATGCACCTTGTGGTGTCACAGGTGCTGTGTGTTGGTGTGTACAACGTGCGCGCGCACATGCTATGTATGACCATCCCTGCTAATGTCATATGATTACACATTGTCCCATGTGTATCACATGTGCAATACAGGCGAGCCGTGGCAGGTTGTCCAACACCTGTACAGTGCTGTGTAGATGTACATGGCACAACACATGCATGTACAGGTGTCCATGTGTATGTGTGCAGTGCCACTGCTGACGTCCATAATGGCTGCGTCTGTGATGCCTAGCAACATATACACAGCATCCAGGTGAACAGTAGAACTGTGCGCACATCGGGACACGTGCCGACTGGTATGAACACAGGTGCAGGCAGGTACACATGTCCACAGCAGGTTACCATCTACATGGGGTGTGTACAGTGTGATGAGTTGACACACAGATATGATATGATACCCGCTGCATAACGGTGTGACAGGTGTGACAGCAAAACATCAGCTGTGTCAGTGTCATGATGCATCGCAGAGATTACTGTGCAGATGTCGTACATGTCATAGCAATGTATGTCCAGCGGTATGCCAGTACATCAGTGTAAATGTGACCTGTCACCATCATTATGTCTTACAGATAATGCCACGTTCACGGCTGCCAGCCTTCAGCCGCCAGGAGAATGACATAATCATACCGTTGCTCCATGACAACTATGACCTGCTATTCAGCCATGTTCCACAGCAAGCGCAGCAGCGGGATGACCTGTGGCAGGATATGCGCAGGAGGGTGAACGACGTGGGTGGCAACAACCGCACCTACCAGCAGATACGCCGACACTGCACGGACCTAATACGGCACGCGAAACAGCGTGCCGCCGCAATCGCCAGAGAACAAAGTGGAACAGGTGGTGGGCCACCAACCCAGCCCCCACTCACACACACGGAGGAGCTCCTGGCCAGTCTGGGGACACCCAGGGAACAGCATGCAGAAACACTAGCTGCCATCGTGGAGGTGAGTGTCTCCCAACCAATGAGCCTGGAGCTGCCTGGTAAGTCAGTCTTGCATATGTGTATGATATCTGCTGTAGGTGTGGGTGTCACTGTACACCACGTAATGTACCAACACATGCCAGGTATATGGGCACACAAGCCGCATACTACAGTATGCTACGTTGTGTTTGCAGATGTGTGCATACCACATGCTATCACACAGGTACATGATGTGACATGCACAGTGCTTACTGTGGCTACAGTCATGGATAATGTTTATACTGTTGTGTCACCCCTATACAGGTACCTCTGGCATGTCGCACAGCCATGGGTCCGTCGCAGGTGAGACTGTTGTTAGTAACAGGCATGTTACAGTATAGAGGTATTTGCCATGTGGCCAGGTATAACATGCACACCTGGGTTCTGCTCCAGTCAGGGTATACAGGTCGCACCACCAGACACACACATGCCACCCATGTGCAGTAGATACAACCGTTAGTATACACCGGCATGAAACCACAGTACCTGTCAGTGTGATATGTGCAGTCAGCTATGCATACAATGGTGGAGGTGTTCTACAATGGATGCATATGTAGTATGCATTGGAACACCATTTGTGGTATGCACACAGTACCACATAGTGAGCTGTGATGTTGGCAGCACACAGGTGTCACCAATGTGACATATGCCCCTGCATTGTGTGCAGACGTTGTGACATGGCACACGACATGTCCCATGCCCATGGTGTTCTGTCTGCAATATTGTCACACCATGACATGACCTATGCCCGACATAGTAAATATCCACACTGTTGTCTGCATAGCCATCTGGATTGTGACACCTCCGACTTGTATGGGTGTATGTCACATGGGCCACCACAGGGATGGGTACACGATGCCCATCACACACAATAGTCCATGACCCAGTCAAACATGGCCATGGGTGATAGCCACAGGCATGCTGCCACACAGTACGTCTGAAGTGGATAGACACCGTTGCACATTGTCATCACATAGTGCGATCATAGCCGTAGTGGACCACCTGTACATTTGATGTGGTACACCAGACAACCAGAATGCCTGTCTGCAGCCACCGGAGGTGCCACCAATGTCTACCATATACGTGCTGTGGAACAGCATGACTGTGTTGCAGACATGGCAATGCAATGCATCCATGTTATGCATCGCACAGCAACATACCTGTGTCCTGTTGCCATGCAGTGGCACAGTGCCTGTACTCCCCACTGTATAACTATGTACACAGCTCACACCAACCACACCTGCACAGACATCTTTGTTACACATGCATTCTATCCGTAGCCTGTACACATTACACTGCACTGTGAAGCCCAGTATGATGCGGTGCATGTGGTGGGACACCATTGTCACATGTCCACATGTCAAGGTGATGCCAGCCATGTGTACTGTTAACCTGCCTGTGGCCACATGGTGTATCACGGTGACGCATGCAAACTACCATGAATGTGTGTACTGCATGCCTACTGATATGACACCTGCTTGATGTAGTGTGCACACCAGGGCAGTATGCATACTAACACTATTAATGTCTGGCCTGCATTCTCTGTGCTGTGGTGTGGGAATGCTGCATGCCATCTGCAATATCACATGCATGATGTGTCTGTGTGTGTGTGTGTGTGTGTGTGTGTGTGTCTGCGTGTGTGTGTGTCTGTGTGTGTGTGTCTGCGTGTGTGTGTGTGTGTGTGTGTGTGTGTGTGTCTGCGTGTGTGTGTGTGTGTGTGTGTGTGTGTGTGTGTGTGTCTGCGTGCGTGTGCATGTCTGCGTGTGTGTGTGTGTCTGTGTGTGTGTCTGCGTGTGTGTAATGTACCTTACAGTATGTCTTTGTATTCACAGGTGGTGTAGGTGCGTTCCCCTCCTGCGGTCCATCTGATGCTAGTGTCCCCACAGATACTAGTGGTGATGACCATATGCATGAGGTACAGGCAGGGTTGTCAGGGGCAGAAGCTGTGCCATTGGTTACCATCCCACCTATGTCCCCCTCATCCCCCCGTTCTGATGCCGACACATACCACATCACCGTTGCCCATAGAGGAAGGACAGTCAGCATCTGTTGGCATTGAGCAGGAATGTGTGGTGGCTACAGAAGGTGCGCGTACACACCATGTTGCCAGTGTAATGACTGGTGATGTGCCACACAGGCATGTGGCTGGTGCTGCTCGTAGGAGGACCTCTGGCAGACATGCACCTGCTGTACAGGGCGCAGCAGCTGGTATCACCAGATGCATGTTCCAGACTGTAATGGCGGCACAGGCACGTGCTGAATGGCAGAACCAAGAAGGGCAGAGGCTGCAGAGGGCCGCAATCTATTCCCTAAATGACAACATCCAGTCATTGGCGAATGCCCAACAGCAGATTGCTAATCTACTGGATAGGTGATTAGGTGAGATGGTTGGAATCCTCGACCGAGGCATGGCAATCCGCGAGCGTGAGCTGTCTGTGCTGGAACACCTGGTAGGGGTGAGGTGTAGGACACGTGGCCGTAGGCCAGCAACACCACCTAGTGTAGGTCGACGTGTGCGTGCCACCTCTCATGCCCACTCACACAGTGCCGGTAGCAGCAGCAGTGCAGCTGGTGCTACACCGACCACACCAGGACACAGCAGGCCATGTGGACGTGGCCCTGGCTGGTCCCAGCGTGGACACGGTTCCAGCGGACATGTGTCATCGGAGAGTGGCCACTCCATACCTCCACCCGGTAGTGCCCGTGCGACCCCAGGCAGGCACGGGTCACGTGGCCACAGATGGACACAGTGAGCTGTACAACCTGCACTGTACAGTCTGGGGCTGCCAAGTATACCCCATGTAGGCATCACATATGGCTGAACTGTGTACACACATACCCACACACGGCAGACACACCTGTAGGGCGCCACCACATCCACATGCATTCTGCACAGTCATGCCCAGTAAATGCACCGGCCCTTACACACACACATGATGTCATCCATTGATACAGCCTATGCCCCTGGCAAACATATCACCCTGTGCATATGATGAAGCCTTTGCCGCATCACTGTCATCCACACCATCGGTGCAAGGTTATGCAAATATATTCTGATGCACAGGGTGGACAAGATAGTGAGAGGTGTATGTGATACCTGTGTACGCATAGCAAGTGATGTGTATGTTGCAGTGGTTGTGTATGTCAAGTGACAGGTGCGTATGTCACGTGGGTTGTGTACTGTCATCATGCAGCAGACATACCATGTAGTGCAGGTGCAGCATGCATTGAGCTGTGTACACGGTATGTGTGACGGTTACATGTGTAGCACCATGTTGGTTCTGTTAACCTGTATGCCTCATATGGTGTACTCGCATGTGCCTACTTGGAGCACTGTTATCAGTCCCCCACGTGTAGCTGTGGGTTACCCACAGGCACATCTGGCAATATCAGCATACCACATGTACCCGCAACCTGCCTGGACACCTACATAGGTACATAGGTGCATAGGTACATACTAGGCTATGTGCCCTATGGCATGTATAAGCCTAGCCAGAATGTGTGTGGCTTTCACCCCCCCCTTAGGATGAGGATACTATACCCATTGGTCTGCCATCCCTCTGTCCAGCAGTGACACAGAGATGAGTCCTGGGGCATACCTACGATCTCCCATCCACACGTCAGGTTTACTCTTGGACAGAGTCAGTGCCTCACAAGGGCTGGGAATCTGTTCCATGGTGTATGGAGTGTCCGGGCGACTAACCCGTCCCTCCAGCACGTCCTATTTATATCCGTGTTGAGGTTTGTGTCTGTTGCTCTCGTGCCTGTGGTTGTTTGGATTTTATGAGGTGGAGCATGTCCTTGAAACCTGGGTTGGACATGGCCTTGTATGTCAGGCACAGATCACCTTGGAGCAGACGGTATGAGAATGTACAGAGCCGGAGTTCCCTCAGTCGGGCAGCGTGTGACATATGTTTCAGCCCCTTTATCCTTGTGTTGGTGAACGTTTGGGGCCCTTCCAACTGCTGCAGGTGTCGAGTTTGGTACATTCTGAATGGGGCGTTGTACCCAATCATTGGTCTGATGAGTGAAGAGTACAGGGGTACAATGACCTCCCCTAATCCGGATGTGAATCCCTTCATGACCAGGTGGGCAATGTGGAATGTCTTCCCAACCACATTGGCAATGTGAGTGTCAAGAGAGGTTACCGACAAGTTGGGTCCCCAGGTCCCTGATCACGTCCACCGTGTTTAATGGATTACCACCTATGTGGTAATTCGGGGTTACCTTGTCTTTCCCAAAGGGTAGGTCTATACCTTCCCTGGCATGTAGCTTCAGGCCATGGCTCTGGCACCAGTTATCCATTTCTATGAGACCTCAGGTGGATGTCTGTGTCTGATGGGGTGTCGATTATGGTGGCCGGTTTGCAGTCGTCTGCATACCTTGTCTGCCACAATCCCCCTATGTTTGCATGCACGTTGGGAAGTTGAATGCCGAACAGGAGGGGGCCCAGGACTGAGCCCTGTGGGCTACCACTCGGGACCGGCTTGGAGTCTGACATGGCACCAGGAACACTAACCCTGTGGGTTCTGTCCTTGATCCGGTTGGCAACCCATCGTGTGACATATGGCTCTACATCTACGCTGGTGAGCTTTTCTATGATGCCCGCGTGGGGTTTGGTTCGAACGCTGTTGCCAGGTCACGGTAGTCTGTGCGAACTGACTTACCCCCATCACTGGCCTTAGTGACTCTTCCGAATAGGTCGACCAGGTTCAGGAGGCAGGATCTGCCCTTGATTAAGCTGACATGGGTATGTTCCAGTATTTGTCAGTCCCCAATGTCTTCATTTATGGGCTCCATTATGGTCCCCTCCATAGCTTTGTAGACAAGGCTCGTCAAGCTTATAGGGCGGTGATGTCCAGAGTCGGTAGGAGCACCGCCTTGGTGGAGTGGGACCACAGTTGCCGTATGCCATCCATCAGGTACGTAACCTGTAGTAAGGCTAAGATTAAACAGCAGCCTTATGTGCGGGTTGAGGTCCTCATTGAGGTTGTGTAGCACACAGCCGGGGACACCATCCAGTCACATTGATGCTGTGTTTTCCGCTTTAGAGAGAGCAGCTCTCACCTGGGCATTCGAGATGTTTGGGAGGCTAGACTCTGGTGGGATAGATACCTCCCCTCTTGGGGGGGGAGGGAGGGTAGATATATGCATAGAACCTGTCTGCCAGTATGTTGGCAATGTCTGTGGGTTCAGTGATCATTGTACCATTCTGGACTAATTCCAAACATAACTGTGAGCTTCCACCCATGTTCCTACCATAGCTAAGGAATGCCTTATGGTTGTCTTATGTGTCCTTTGCGAGTCCTCTCCCACAGGTGGCCTTGGATGATTGTATGAGTGATCGTATGTTACTGCCAGTATTGATCAGTGATGCCTTCCCTGGTAGTGATATTGCTCTGTCATGTAGTAGCTTTCTCCTCTTGTTGTACGGTTTGTTTATGGCTGGGGTCCACCAGACCATGTGCCTGCCTTTGGTGGACAAGGTCCTGATGTTATTAGGGATTGCTTGATACAGACATTCCTGGGGCTGCTCGTAGAAGGCATTTGTAAGGTTTTCAGCAGCGTGGACTGTGTTTTCCACCGGCACGGAGGCCTTGTAGGGTACCACACCAGTCGTATGATGTGTGGGGTTTGCTGTGGAGAGGTCTTCACTGTGGTCTCCCTTGCCGGTGTTGGGGGCGGGATGCGGATCTCCAGTGGAATCACTATATGGTCTGTCCTCACCGTTGAGGGATGTACATCCTGTGTGGAGCATGTCGTCCCCATGTGTGATGATCAGGACTAGTATAGTTCCTCCTCTTGTGGGTATGGTGCATAGTTGTTCCACAGCATTTGGGTGTATGAACACCTGGAACCTTTGGTCTAGGGTGTTGGGTCCTGGGTAATGTTCCCGGTCTATGTAGGCGTAGTTGATGTCACCCAATATGATGGTGTTTTGAGAGCATTCATACTCCCCAGTGTCATCAGGAAGGCTGTGTGGGTATCCTGGGTTTGGGAGGGTGGTCTGTAGCATGCTACAAACTGTAGGGCAGTCCTACCCATGGTTAATTGCACCTGGATGGTCCACGCTGCTACATGCATTTCCACCAACCTGGAGGTGTGGGTATCCTTCATGGAAATGGAGACTCCCCCTCCTTGTGTGGTTCAGTACAGATTTGGGTCCTGAACGAGTGATAAGAGGTATGACCTGATAGTGCTGGGGTGCTCTCAGGAGCCCTGAACCAGGGTTCAGTCACAGCACTGACATCGATGTTCTCCATACTGAGGAGGGCTTTTGAGGGCGTGCAGCTTGGGCATAGACTACTGGCATTGAGCGGTATTACCCTTAGTTCTTTCCAGGTTTGTAGTCTAGGGCGGTAGGTTTAACATTTGAGCCTTGCCTGCAGTGGGCACTATGGGGGTGGCAGGAGCCTTTGCCAAACTCAGGAAGCCCAGGGGCGACAGGTGCAAGCCATCCCTTGCGAAGGAGCGTGGCGTGTCAAGCATGTCATCCCAGGCAAGAGGACATTGCACCCCCTCAGACTGACACCAGTACTTAGGCCAATTATCAAAGCTGATCATTCGGACTCTGTATTGTGGCATCATTCTTGATGAGGGTGGGATACTGCTCAGGGTCAGGGTCATGCTGGCCTGGGCTACACAATCTGAGAGCCCCTCTATGTCTCCTTTCATACATCCCAGGGAGGTATGTCTCCGGTCGTTGACACCAGCGTGGACAATGACCGCGTCATACTTGTACATGCTGCGGAGTGACCTGAGTGCTTGTGTTATGTGGCAGATTCCAGCGCCTGACAGGCAGCCTACTGTGATAATTCCCTTGTTCAGTCTGATGGGTGGGACGTCGGTGTGTCTGACTGTGGCGTCACCTATTACAAGTGTGTCTGGCATTGTGTGTGGCCTTAAGGGCTGTGACTGTTTAGCACACTGACGTTGAGAACTATGTGTTGCATGTCCTATGTCTTGTGGAGGCATTCACTTGGGTGTCTGCTCTGGAGGCCTCAGTAGGTTCAGTACATGTTTTAACAGTGCCTCCGAGTATGTCTTTGTGTGTTTATGTGTTTGTTTTGCAGTTGTGATAGTTCCATGTGACACTGGGTTTGTGGTGTGCGTGGTGTCCTTCTCCTCCCGTCTGGTCTTGCCGGTCGTGGGTTGGGAGATCTCAGCCTCCTGTCTGGCTATATAGTTGCATCTGTCACATGTATGTTGTTTTGTGGGGGAGGTGCGGGTTGTCTGTGTCCATGAGGCACTTGTAACATTGCCACAGGATGCCCAGATTCACCAGATGAACAGGAGAGTTCGCTAGCAATTGACCCTTCGACATGCCAGAGAATGTGAATGCGTTTGCTGTGTAACTGGGTCAGAAGGGACCTATAGGGAAGTGGGTACTCAAGGGGATTCTAGGCTTGTGTAGTACTCCGTCTAGTATACATGTACTTTACCTATGTAAGAATACTTTGGGAGCAGGTGCTGAGCTTTTGTGATAGAGAACAGACAGTTTAGATTGCAAGTAGAGAAGTCCTACGTGAAGACCTGCGGAGCACGGAGCCAGGCATAGTGTAACGTTGTTTACACAGTACATGACACACATGTCCACACATATACTGCACCTGACGCCTGTAGTCAGTGCCACAGGCTATGGTGGACAGGGACATCACATACATGGCATGCCACAGTACAGGTATGGTGACATTCTGCAGGTGTCATACACAGCGTGCTGGCGACTGACCTCAGGTGTCACCTGTCACCTGTGCTGCATGCTGTGCAGCAGTAGGACGCTGTACCGGTACAGGGATATGTCCGCAATCGTGGTGTGTACACCACTATGGTGCACACCCCATTGTGTGCAGATGGGGACACCTGCCTGTGTGGTCAGCACCCTCAGAATACAATGCACCCACACGCCATGTCACAGGGGGCGGACTTGCACAGGTGACCAGTATGGCTCACACCTATGGCATTGACAGGGTCGTACAATGCAGCACCAGTATGGGATGGTCACCCTGTGTGGTTAGTGTCCGTTCACAACACTATATCTGCATACACCCTCACACCAGGCAGCAGACATACAGACATGTTGACACACACACATGGTGGTGACCACACATGTCTACATGGAGGGACGACGTGTTGCATGTACTGCACCATCCACATCCATGCACCCCACACTGAGGTATGTACAGATCTCTACCATGGTGTACAGTGATGTGTGGCACATGGGACATAGTCCCCCCGATATGTGGCATACATGGGCACACATTCCTGCACACATGTCGGTGCTGGGAATGCCACACCCGCCATATGGGATATGTGCAGGCGTGCAGTGGTATGTAGTGCATTATGCGTACCAACACTGTATCCAGCAGATGTGCCGATATATGCACTTGGGAGGTGGTAGGTGTTACAGTAGCCATGTGACATATGGTTGACACCTGACCGATGGGTATGCATTATGGCAGCACTGTCATGTAACGGCGACACAGCAGACTGTATGCACATGGCAGGGTAGGATGGTGTGTGATACACCTGTGACCACCACCTGCACACATGCATGTGGACAGGTGTTTAAACACATGATGTACACACATACCACCATGCGTGCTGTTACTATGCCACCATATGACGGCCCCCATGATGGGTATGCATGTGGTAGGGGTTTGCAACTGTGTAATGGACAGCGGACACTGCACATGCATGGCTGCACCATGCACGGTACACGTGTCACATGTATCCCCTGTTGCCATGTGTGTATGCATTGCTACGTTGTGACATGTGTGTCGACATACATGGAACATGGACTGTGGTATGGTATCACAGCTGTCACAGGCAAACTGTACAAGGGTATGTGTCCCAGTCAACACCGCTACACCCTGTAGGGGGAGCATACCACAGACATGTGTCCACCTACCATTCATGTGTGTATTACCGCGTACGCCAGTGTTATGCCTGTGGTACATCACAGGCTTCGTTTGTGTCCTGTGTGCAGTCCATGCACACACCCAGACAATCACTTATATGACATATCTGGACGTTGTTTCACTGTGGTACAGCTGCAGTCATGTGTCATATCTGTGTCAGGGCCGTGGTATGTGTGGAGCATGCCTGTCTATGTATAGCGATATGGGCGGACTACATCACACCTGTGGGATCATTGATAGTACATGTGTACTCTGCATGACGGGTGTACACCGCCATATAGACCTGTGGACATATGTCACATGCTGTTGCTGGACCGTGAGGCATACTGCTGCACCGATGACATGGTGCTGGCATGGCAGCTACAGTGTTCACTGCAGTGTGTACATGTTCAGCCTGCACCCGTGACACCTGTGATGTCATCTGTGTGTGTACGTGTAACTGCATGTGTGTCCACCCTGTGCGTGTGGACGGGTTTACCTGGCCGTGACTTGCGGTGTGTACACTCCGTCTGCATGCCGGATGGCGTGTAGCACATACTAAGTGTGTGGGCATGCCCGGGTTGCTGTTGTGTAGGTGGACACACACGACGGTCCACACTCTGCCCTTCCATGATACCACCCCATGTGTATGCATGTCTGCACTCTGCAAATTCTAAGTGTGTGAGCATGCCCAGTGAGCAGCTGTGTAGATGGGCACACAGTACAGTGCACACCGCGCACGTCTGTGAAGATACCCTGTGTGCATGTACGTTCCCCCTTTGCAACCGCCACGTGTGTGAGCATGCCCGGGTTGCTGTTGTGTAGGTGGACACACACGACAGTCCACACTCTGCCCTTCCATGATTCCACCCCATGTGTATGCATGTCTGCACTCTGCAAATTCTAAGTGTGTGAGCATGCCCAGTAAGCAGCTGTGTAGATGGACACACAGTACAGTGCACACCGCGCACATCTGTGAAGATACCCCGTGTGCATGTACGTTCCCCCTTTGCAACCGCCACGTGTGTGAGCATGCCCGGGTTGCTGTTGTGTAGGTGGACACACACGATGGTCCACACTCTGCCCTTCCATGATTCCACCCCATGTGTATGCATGTCTGCACTCTGCAAATTCTAAGTGTGTGAGCATGCCCAGTAAGCAGCTGTGCAGATGGACACACAGTACAGTGCACACCGTGCACGTCTGTGAAGATACCCCGTGTGCATGTACGTTCCCCCTTTGCAACCGCCACGTGTGTGAGCATGCCCAGGTTGCTGTTGTGTAGGTGGACACACATGACGGTCCACACTCTGCCCTTCCATGATTCCACCCCGTGTGTATGCATGTCTGCACTCTGCAAATTCTAAATGTGTGGGCATGCCCAGTAAGCAGCTGTGTAGATGGGCACACAGTACAGTGCACACCGCGCACGTCTGTGAAGATACCCCGTGTGCATGTACGTTCCCCCTTTGCAAACGCCACGTGTGTGAGCATGCCCGGGTTGCTGTTGTGTAGGTGGACACACACGACGGTCCACACTCTGCCCTTCCATGATTCCACCCCGTGTGTATGCATGTCTGCACTCTGCAAATTCTAAGTGTGTGGGCATGCCCAGTAAGCAGCTGTGTAGATGGACACACAGTACAGTGCACACCACGCACGTCTGTGAAGATACCCCGTGTGCATGTACGATCCCCCTTTGCAACCACCATGTGTGTGAGCATGCCCGGGTTGCTGTTGTGTAGGTGGACACACACGACGGTCCACACTCTGCCCTTCCATGATTCCACCCCATGTGTATGCATGTCTGCACTCTGCAAATTCTAAGTGTGTGAGCATGCCCAGTAAGCAGCTGTGTAGATGGACACACAGTACAGTGCACACCGCGCACGTCTGTGAAGATACCCTGTGTGCATGTACGTTCCCCCTTTGCAACCGCTAGGTGTGGGGGCATGCCCAGTACGCCATTCGTGGGAACACAGTACAGTCGGCACCGATGTCTGCTACTAGGTGTGTAGCCATGGCCAATGACATCCTGCATAGCCATGGTGGCCATCCAGGTGAGTCATATGTGGTTGATATGCCACAATGGCTGCCTACATCATGCACGCCGGTTGCCCTCTCATAGGGTATACTGTCTGTGGTGCATCCTGTATCCATGTCGTGATGTTGTGCTCCGTAGTTAGTTGGTATTCCCGAGTGCAGCACTACCGTGTTACTGTACGCCCACCTTGGGATGGTAACATGCTGTGTGACTGCGCACTCTGTCTTCATTCCCTATCGGCTGCCTTGCCTCTACAGATGATATCACCCACCTAGGAGTATGCCTCCTGACAGTGCTGTGCTCAGTAATCTTGGTAGCGTGTTCTGTAAATGCATCATACTGTAGTGTGTTCATGTAGGTAGGCGTAGGTTCAACTCCCAGCCCTTCCCCATGTGTGTGTGTGTGTGTGTGTGTGTGTGTGTGTGTGTGTTTCCAGCTGCCCCTGGAGAGAGTGGTTCTTTTAGATGCTTCGCAACACATACCTTGGCTATCGGCATCTATTCCTTTACGGATGATGTCACCCGCCTATAAGTATGCCTCTGACAGCGCTGTACTCAGTAATCTCGGTAGCGCGTTCTGTAAATGCATCATGCTGTAGTGTGTTCATGTAGGTAGGCATAGGTTCAACTCCCGGCCCTTCCCCGTGTGTGTGTGTGTGTGTGTGTGTGTGTGTGTGTGTGTGTGTGTTTCCATCTGCCTCTGGAGATAGTCATGCTTTTAGACACTTCGCAACACATACCTTGGCTATTGTCATCTATTCCTTTACGGATGATGTCACCCGCCTAGAAGTATTCCTCTGACAGCGCTGTGCTCAGTAATCTCGGTAGCGCATTCTGTAAATGCATCATGCTGTAGTGTGTTCGTGTAGGTAGGCGTAGGTTCAACTCCTGGCCCTTCCCCGTGTGTGTGTGTGGGGTGTGTGGGGTGTGTGTGTGTTTCCAGCTGCCTCTGGATATAGTCATGCTTTTAGACGCTTCGCAACACATACCTTGGCTATTGTCATCTATTCCTTTACGGATGATGTCACCCGCCTAGAAGTATGCCTCTGACAGCGCTGTGCTCAATAATCTCGGTAGCGCATTCTGTAAATGCATCATGCTGTAGTGTGTTCATGGAGGTAGGCGTAGGTTCAACTCCCGGCCCTTCCCCGTGTGTGTGTGTTTCCTGCTGCACCTGGAGAGAGGAGTTCTTTTAGTCACTTCGCAAAACATACCTTGGCTATTGGCATCTATTCCTTTACGGATGATGTCACCCGCCTAGAAGTATGCCTCTGACAGTGCTGTGCTCAGTAATCTCGGTAGCGCGTTCTGTAAATGCATCATGCTGTAGTGTGTTCGTGTAGGTAGGCATAGGTTCAACTCCTGGCCCTTCTGTGTGTGTGTGTGTGTGTGTGTGTGTGTGTGTGTGTGTGTGTGTGTGTGTGTGTGTGTTTCCTGCTGCCCCTGGAGAGAGGAGTTCTTTTAGTCGCTTCGCAACACATACCTTGGCTATTGGCATCTATTCCTTTACGGATGATGTCACCCGCCTAGAAGTATGCCTCTGACAGTGCTGTGCTCAGTAATCTCGGTAGCACATTCTGTAAATGCATCATGCTGTAGTGTGTTCATGTAGGTAGGCGTAGGTTCAACTCCCGGCCCTTCCCGTGTGTGTGTGTGTGTGTGTGTGTGTGTGTGTGTGTGTGTGTGTGTGTTTCCTGCTGCCCCTGGAGAGAGGAGTTCTTTTAGTTGCTTCGCAACACATACCTTGGCTATTGGCATCTATTCCTTTACAGATTATGTCACCCGCCTAGAAGTATGCCTCTGACAGTGCTGTGCTCAGTAATCTCGGTAGCGCATTCTGTAAATGCATCATGCTGTAGTGTGTTCATGTAGGTAGGCGTAGGTTCAACTCCCGGCCCTTCCCCGTGTGTGTGAGAGGTGTGTGTGTGTGTGTGTGTGTGTGTGTGTGTGTGTTTCCTGCTGCCCCTGGAGGGAGGAGTTCTTTTAGTCGCTTCGCAACACATACCTTGGCTATTGGCATCTATTCCTTTATGGATGATGTCACCCACCTAGAAGTATGCCTCTGACAGCACTGTGCTCAGTAATCTCGGTAGCGCGTTCTGTAAATGTATCATGCTGTAGTGTGTTCACGTAGGTAGAAATGTATCATGCTGTAGTGTGTTCATGTAGGTAGGTGTAGGTTCAACTCCCGGCCCTTCCCCGTGTGTGTGTGTGTGTGTGTGTGTGTTTCCAACTGCCTCTGGAGATAGTCATGCTTTTAGACGCTTCGCAACACATACCTTGGCTATTGTCATCTATTCCTTTACGGATGATGTCACCTGCCTAGAAGTATGCCTCTGACAGCACTGTGCTCAGTAATCTCGGTAGCGCATTCTGTAAATGCATCATGCTGTAGTGTGTTCATGTAGGTAGGCGTAGGTTCAACTTGCGGCCCTTCCCCATGTGTGTGTGTGTGTGTGTGTGTGTGTGTGTGTGTGTGTGTGTGTGTGTGTGTTTCCAGCTGCCCCTGGAGCGAGTGGTTCTTTTAGACGCTTCTCAACACATACCTTGGCTATTGGCGTCTATTCCTTTACGGATGTTGTCACCCACCTAGACGTATGCCTCTGACAGTGCTGTGTTCAGTGGTCCACGTAGCGCATTCCATACCTGTGTCATACTGTCGTGCGGTTGGGTAGGTGGGGGTAAGGTCAATCCCCATGCCTGGCAGCTGTGTGTGTGTGTGTCTATGCTCCCAGCCGCATGGGTTCATAGGTTATGGCTTTAGAGGTTCCACAGTACACTTATATCCTGCCAACATCTCTGTGTTTGTGTATGTTGAGGTGCGGCTAGTGGACTGCCTGTGTGCCTGCTGTGGTTGGCGACCTCCGTAGAGTGTTCCCCACGTGCGCCCTGCTGTGGTGTGGTGGGGTGGTGCTGTGTACATTCCACTCCTGGCCTTGCCACATGTGCCCGTCTGTATCTCTCTCGATGTATATATACACACATATGTTATGCCCATAGCACTGCTCTTGCATGGACAGCTGTCTGTCCCATGTATCACATATCTGCATGGCTGACACATAGAACTGTGGTACGATGCATATCCACTCATTGTCCATGAAACGTCTGTATTCCGGCACGCCCTAGAGACATCTGCTGGATATCTTGGCAGACAGCTATCCTTGCTGTACTGACACTGTACCCGTACACGCCATACACCTTGTGTATCATTGCCTGTTTATGGTGTGTGTATGTCTATCTGAGCTGTGTGCATGGTCGTGTGTATGTCCCCCTATAGCCGTCTGTGCAGGTGTCGCCACTATGGGTAATCCTTGTAGACCGCTGTTTCATGTGCACTTCAGCACATACCTGCGGACCGTACTACCCCTCCTATGGCAGCACGGGAGCGGCCTTAGGTCAACTGCTGCCCTAGGCGATAGGGCTCCATGGCACCCACCACCACAACACATGGTGCCCCCATCCTGGTGTACCTACATGACATAACTACTGGAAAGGTGGCCGTGCTAGTGCGTCGCCCTAGGCAGCCGCCGGGTGGAACACAGCGGACATGTGAGGCAGACCTCTACTCAGTCTGCGTACATCTGTGCAGTTGCAGGGTATGTGACTACTACAACATGCCTACTGTCTGCCTACAATACACACACAGTGTGTGGCGGCATGACAGACCACATGTCATTACTTTGTATTTGCACGGCACACCCACGCAGACAGTTGTGTTCCTCACACAGGTCTACATCTGCTTATCCACACTACTTGTTCTTTCCTGTACCATATGTGTGCATTGTATTTGCGCTTCCCATCAGTGGCGGGGCTCACGTACGGCTATGGGGGCCTGACATTTGTTATGTTGACACTTCATGGCACCCTGGGGGACACGTCACCTTTGTGTCTGCTTACCTTCCACATTGACCTTCGTGGGGCATACGTTGTCATCCACAGTTACCAGGGTAGGACATTTGCATGTTTGCACATTTGTCCTGCTGTCTTTCTTCCCACCTGTCCGCCTAGGATCGCCGGTTCAGTACATGTATTCTGGACAGGTGACTCCTGCATATCCTGACCTGTTGTCATTATGTGTGAACACCCTGATGTTCGGCCATTGCCCTTGTTACATTTCACATAGTGCTGTGCCTTCCTAGCTGATTGCTGCCTAAGCATTCCGGACTGTGCGGTGGGTGATAGGGATCGCTATTTCCATTGCATGAGTACTGACACTCATAACATCCGTATTCATGGCTATGCCAGAATACCTCTCCAGTATACCTGGTTATGAGGGACGTACCTCATTTGGGGTCTTCGATGGGTCATGCTCCTCGGACTCCCCCAGAGTTCAACATTGGAAGGGTCTGTTACACATTCAGTGTTAGGAATGGTTTAGGTGTAATCCATAAAATATCCAAAATGTACACAACCAGCCAACAGAGCACGGAACCAGCGAAATAATACAATATAAAATAACAATCAACATAACATAACCACTGGTACCTTTTGGCACACAATCCAAAATACACATAGGTAGATGAAACAGTCAACGTAGAATTAGTCCAGGACAGTGCCCACATGGTATAGCAAGATTCCTTTATTCACATGTAAGCGCTTTCACCCGTAGGCTTCTTCAGACTTATACATAACGTAAAAGCATTCAGGATTTAAATATCCCTCCTTACATTTCCATTGGTCAATTTCTCATCAGACAATGAACAATTAACCCCAGCATATAAAGCGCAAACTCAATGTTAAATACTCACACATATATTAACATCTTTCGAAACATCTTATTAACACATGTATTATATTATATTGTACTATGCCTACTTTTCATCAATTATAAATATAAAAATATAAAATATATATAACATATCATAAGGATTTGGGTTCTAGGCATACTTTTACATTCAGTGTTTTACAAAAGCTAGATTTTAATCCCAGAGGGGGGGACCTTATCAACTATACTTTAGAATGCGAATTGAGATAGATTATTAGGTGGAGAGCTGACCAAACACCAGGGTTGAATGATAAAGCACAGGTTAAGCCTCTTTTGAGAAGCAGGAGGCTTAAATCCAAATAACAGGAATTTAGTTTAGGTACAGCTATACATTTAACACCTATTAGTCCACTCTTTTAGTTGTTTACCACTATTTTACATTGATATAATATACCTAATTGTTATATATATTTTTATATTTATAATTGATGAAAATTAGGCATAGTACAATATAATATAATACATGTTTTAATAAGATGTTTTTAAAGATGTCAATATATGTGTGAGTATTTAACAATGCGTTTGCACTTTATATGCTGGGGTTAATTGTTCTTTGTTTGATGAGAAATTGACCAATGAAGGTGTAAGGAGGGATATTAAAATCCTGAATGCTTTTATGTTATGTATAAGTCTGAAGAGGCCTACGGGTGACAGCGCTTACTTGTGAATAAAGGAAACTTTTTATACCATTTGGGCACTGTCCTGGACTATTTCTACGTTGACTGTTTCATCTACCTATGTGTTGTTTGGATTGTGTGCCATAAGGTACCAGCGGTTATTTTATGTTGATTAGGTGTAATCCATGGTCAATTGACATTAATCACATTAATTCATTAAAGGATCTTCTTTATAAGTGGGAACGGCATAGTTTAACCATCCTATGACCTTCCTAGTTCCTAACGTGTGTGTTAGTAGTAGGGATTGACAGAAATACCTCACTAAAAGAATCACAGGCCTAAAGCAGATGCCCTACGCTGACCGCCTTAAAAAACTCCAGCTATACTCTGTCGCATATCGTCTACTCAGAGGCGATCTCTGCTTAACATACAAGGCCATGTCAAACCCAGAGCTGTTGAACATGCTACACTTACAGGCATCCATTCTCCTGCTGGGAAAAGTGCGGTACTACATGTTACACATTCCTTATTCCCTACCGCTCATGGCCCAGGATGCATATGTCGTGACCGCAGGGATATTTGGATCACGTGGGCTTATAGCCCCAACGCATACAGGCCTTCGATTGTCAGGGTGTTCCTGTGTTGCTTTGGGTTGGTTTTGTCCGCCTAGTGTACGGAACTGCCCTGACCGTGTACGAATGTCAGACGAGTCACATGGGCACGGTTTGTCCGTGTCTATGATACCATATCCCCCCCCATTATTCCTACCCGTGCACGCTGATTGGCCGGCGTGCCCGTTGTAGATCGTGTTATAGTAATTGCACACGGTCTGGTCGACCGGACCTAGTTCCATTACTATACCTCGGTATTCATAACCTGTCTCGCTATGTTACATGGGTCTGACATTGCGTGACAGCTTTAACTGAGCCACGGACATGTCCGTTGCTTACTTTGGGGCAGTCCTGCTCTGCTACACACATTTAACATGGCGGAACAGGTTGGACAGCACAGCAACGGGGACATCGGGCTCTCCGTCGTTGTTTTGTATTGAATCGCTATGTTGACTTTGTTTCACATAGCGAGACAGTGTCGACATTGGCAACGGACATCTCGCGCAGTACGTCCGCACCGCCGCGGGTGCCGTATGTCTGTGGATGGGCGGCGGACAATGCTGTGTCATTATGTCTGGCAATATATAGTTTCTTTCCCTAGATGATATGGCATATTAGCAATGACCCACGTCTGGGTGTGGGTACTGCTGTATTTACCCACGGTTGCCTTTGTGTGGTCCCTCGGGCATCAGCCTCGGGACCGCACCACGTCTACCGTGGGTATATCCAGCATTACCCACATCCGGGCGTGGGTTATTGCTATGGTATTCCGTGTGTACGGACATGTGTGTTTGGACAACCTACAATAGCTTCTGCTATTGGCATACAATGCTGTGGGTGGTGCCGGTTATCATACATATGCCATGTTCTGCATTTGTCCCATTCACACTTGTCTATCCCCTGTCCTCATTCGTACATGGATATTTATGTGGCACATGATTGAACTATGTATTACCTGCAGGTATGCTGTGTACAGTGCACATATGTCACGGTTGGTTACAGTGTATCTGTGTACCTACCTCTGTGATACTGAGGACTACCACACATCCTTCGCAGCATTACATGTGTATGTCCATACTATTGTTCAGTGGCCTGTGGGGGGTTGTCGGAGCTACGGTTACACGTGTCCCTGTTTGTGCACGCATCATGGTGGTCTTTGACCGGCCTCCGTTGCTATCGTGGGATGGACGGTGGTGTTGGTGTGTGTTTGGGTTGTGTTTCTACTGCCTATACGTCAGTGGGGGGTGGGGTTGGCACATGTTCCTCTTTGCAGGGGGCCCCATCCTGGACATTTGTGTCCTGCATCGATACTTGGCACGTGCCATATGTCCTGTGATATTCCCACAGTCGTGTATGCCTTCCTGCATTACTACTAGGTGTTACTGGCAGTTTGTATCTGGTATGCATGGCTATTATGTTGGATGGCTTAGGCTATTCCCATGCTATGGCATACCCATTTATCCGGGCATATACGTGTTATTCAATCCTTTGCATTGGCCGTGGGTGTTTGGCCGTACGGCACCACTATTATCTACGTGTGATGTCCCACCTTCACCTTCTGTGCATGTGGCAGCCTGTTGGGGTGTCCTGCTTGGTGAGCGGATGTTCCACCCTATGTCTTGTGTTTGACATGTCTGCATAGCTAATCATCGGTACAGTGGCTGCACATACTGCTTTGTCCAGATGTGTACAGTTATGGACACTGTGGCGTGTGAACACCTATGGGGTTACGACAGGTCCGTACCACATGCGGGATGTACGCATTCTGCTGACACATTCACATGCGGCCATTTGGATATCAGTACCTGAGGTGGGTTGTTGACATGTGGGGTACATATTTGCACGCGTGGCACTGCCTAGGACAATACTTCATACTACATTTGGGGTATACCCACTGTGTAGGTGTGCAGGTGCATGAGGCTGCTAGCTGGATTGGGTGGACGGTCGTACATGGGTGCGGGTTACGTGCTATGACGGGGCTGTTGTGTATTACATTTGCATGCATGGGTTCTGCTTCTGGATATTCCGCTTCGGCATATGCCATCCTATGTGTATGTGACGGGTACGTTGCTGGGTCTAGCACATGTTGCTATGCACATGTTTGTCTGTGTTTAGGGTATCTAGTTTCTTTCTGGTTGTTATATGGACACAGCTGCCCAGCTGTGTACTCTCACTACCACTGTGGCACTGCTGGTGACCATGCCCATGGGGCTACTCATGTGTAGGTGCGGCGCGCTGACATGCTGTGGTACACCTTCACTGGGTATGCCTGCTGACAGTGCATTGCATGACGGACACGGTATTATGCGTATCCTTTGTTCCTTGGATGGGTACAATTTGGACTTCGTGGATTAATGCTTGGTTCTCCGTTTTGTGTGGACGGGTACTATGTTGCATACTCTGCGTACGTTTCATTATCCACGGACACTGGTTGGTGCGGTTACTATTGTGGGCAGCCTGTGACAGTCAGCACTTTAGGTTGCTCCTCGCCTGCCGGCTTGGCCACGGCTACGGGCGCATCCTACTTGGGCTCGCGCACGTGCTCTCTGCACGTGGTTGTGGTTGCAGCGCACACTCATTACTATGCATGTGGCGCTGCTACGCCGGTTATACACTGCACTGCCGGCGCAAGCCTTACGCCGGCCTTGCGCCGAGCTTCATGAATCCGGGGGATGCAGCTTTGTTGAGCCATGGGCAGTGCCATGTCTCAACAGGGGGGATGGTACAGTTAGTAAATCGAATATTCCAAACATATGGATACATAAACTACACAAAAAATTTTTGTGCAGCTTGTCATACTTGTAACAAGCACCATGCACAAGGAGCATTTAAAACCAAGCAAGGAAGTTTTCCTATACCACCATACCCGTTCCATACTATTTGTATGGATTTCATAGAATTGAATACATGTGAAGGGAAGAAGTTTTGTTTAGTTATTGTAGACATGTTTTCTAAATGGGTAGAAGCTTTTCCAACCAAAAACCCAGATGCAGCAACAGTGGCAAAAGCCCTGATAAAAGAAGTAATCCCTAGATTTGGCATTCCGGAGAGGATTTATAGTGACAATGGCACACATTTTGTGAATCAGACGATTCACCAGCTGGGAGATTTTTTGGTATCTCCTTAAAGAACCATTGTGCCTACCACCCACAGTCAGCAGGACTGGTGGAAAGGTACAATGGTACCCTAAAAAGTAAGCTTAGGACGCTAGTAGAGGAGACCCAAAAGAATTGGATATACTGTCTGCCTTTAGCACTGCTGAGTATGAGAACAGTTCCAAATGTAAAGGGTTTGACTCCCTTTGAAATGGTTTTTGGGAGAGCATATTATGTGCCTCAGTGGAAAGCTCTCATACCTGCAGAGCAAGAGGCTGACAGTTTGTTAGCAGAATATATGAAAAAATTAAGGAATAAATCTGTTTTGCAGTTTAACTCTTTTTTAGATAAGGAACAGACCAGACCGGTGGAAGCAGTCTTGGCCCCAGGGTCGTGGGTCTGGCTGAAAGTGACGAAAAGGAAAAACTGGGCGAGTCCAAAATGGGAAGGTCCGTACCAGGTTCTGTTGGCAACGCCTACTGCAGTCAAAGTAGCTGAGAGGATGTCCTGGGTTCATTTGACGCATTGTAAACCGGTAAAGAACTTTCAACTTGATAAAAACTTTGAGACTGATACACAACCAGACCGAGATGGCCAAAAGCAAAGCGAATAGAAGTTTAGATCAACCCCAGAGATGTTGCATAATCATTTTGTTGTGTGTACATTTATTAACTGTAATTGTGACAATTTTTCTCTTGCTGTGGTTCATCCTACACACAACCACACAAGTGAAAGTGGGAAGGCGTGATGAAACGTCTATAGACTGGCATCCAAATTTTAACACATACCTGGCCATGAAACGTGTGTATGCAGAGACTATGAACATTTCAAATTGCTGGGTTTGTACAGCTATACCAACAGCATATGGAGGACTGATAATGTCCGCTGTCCCTTTGGGGATAAATGAGACTTGGGAGAATTTACTTTTCGACACAGGAACTGTGAGATCACAAGACAAAATAGCATTATTTTACCTGTTACACAAAAGGGAATTGTGTGCTTTTTTAAAAACGATACCCTCCAAGTAGGATGGAGTAATTGTAATATTACGATATCCTACAAGTGTTACATTGAAGTTAAAAGTGGAGGTACTGTTTGTAATACTAACTATGATTCATATTTGAGCACAATGAAAACAACATTGAATGAAGTACGACAAAACCCTGCTTTGTTTAAACAATTGTCAGTTATAGATCAGAAAATGTTTCATGCAGGGCTGATGCGTATTAGTAATAAAGTAGAAAACTGTTATTTTATTTGTGGGAAAAAGGCATATAAATGGTTACCTGAGAATTGGTCCGGCAGTTGTTTTTTGGGTTATCTGGTTCCAGCAATAAGACATACTGCAGAATTACCTTTGGGTAAGATACAAAACGTAAGGGAAACAGCTCGAAAATATGAAGGTCCAGTTAAGAAACCTGTGAATCCAGTTGGGAAGATCGAAGCTGGTTGGAAAGACCATAATTCAGTAAAAGACAAAAGTGAATTGACTCATATGGACTTGGGTGACAGTGTTATATCCTGGGCAGGAATACTACCAGTCTATGGAGCAGTCAAATCGATCTGGGAGCTGAGGAAGTTGTCGTAACTTCTCGAAGTAATGAGTAATGCAACTTTTTCCGCCCTAGAATTGGTGACTGATGAACTGAATGCAATGAGAACTGTTGTGCTACAAAATCGGATGGCTCTTGACTTCACCCTAGTGGCGAGAGGTGGTATGTGCATGCTTATCAAAGAAGAATACTGTGCTTTCATCCCTGACAATCACCATGAGATAAATAATCACCTAGAGGTAATTCAGCAAGTATCAGCCATGACTGGACCAGGCCCAAACCCACTGACGGACTTCTTCCAGAATCTGTTTGGGGGGGTGGGGTTCCATCCTAATGAACATTCTAATTGCTATTTGTGTGGGTATACTCCTAATAGGAGCATGTGTTTGCTGTGGAATTCCCTGCATGAAAAGATTAATTAAAGATTTTGTTGATGTATCTGTTACTGAAACTTTCTACCAAGATATTGAAATTGAAAGATTGATTTCAGATGACGCTTTTTCTGAAGTATAGAGTAAATGACTCACCTAGCTGAAAATCCTGAGTGGGAAAGGCTAGGAGATGAAATGACACTATGCATACTTCAAAATAGAATAAAAAGTATTAATGGGGGGAAATGTTAGAAAAATATGTATTTAAATATATGTGAAATGCTAGTTTAAAAGCAAGGTAGTTTATAATGCATTTTATTCTATTAATCATATAACAGAAGGGATAAATTCATGTGTAAATGCAAGTAGCTTCTGAAACTGCAGTGTGCTTTGACCCTGACCCTGGCAGCTGCCAGCTCAGCAAGCTTAATGTTATGCTTTTCATAAGTGATTATCTGCTGGGTCAGGAAATTAAAATGTGTAAATCTTCCGCTCCTTCCTGATGAGATAACTTGTCCTTGAATCTTCCTTTCCTGATGTAGTAATTTGTCCCTGTAAGATAAGAACACAGCTGGTGGGAAAGTGAAACAGTGAACAAAGAGGTGAATTTAAAGTCTGAATCTGCTATTGTATTCAAACTGATATGAGACCTTTAAGAAGTAACTTTACAGAAAGACATTATGACTGGCCAGCTGGATAGCAAGGCTGTATTGTATCTAAAGGAAAAGTTTTTTTTAAATGTACTGCATCAGCATTTTTAGATGAATAGAATACTGTTAGTAAAAGTGATGTAGATGCCTTGTGACTAACCACGTCAGTAAGGTGGGCATAACTTGAATGCAAACACTATAAAATATTCTGTACTTCCTGCATCATGTCAGACAAAATTCTGTACTTGTATGGTTTTTTGCCTCCTGGTGTACACTAGTAAACTTTTGAATCTGAACCTCCTGTGTATTGAATTCTGATTTTTTATTTAACATCAGCCATGCAAACCTCCTTAAAACTGTGCAAGTGGCCATAGCCCTGGAATAAATATCAACAGTCATAAACACACTGCAAACAATGAGTAGTGACATGTGCAGTAGAAGACATTAAGTTATTTAAATCAGATTTTTCTTCCAAAGATGAAACTGTAGATAAAGCATTCCTCATACTTTCACAATATGTCAAAATAAACTTTAACATATGATCCTGACAATTTAAAATTCTGAAGTTCTAAGTTGTAGAAGTATACACTTTTTTCTCATACCTTGCAATAATTTTCACATTCTTATTTAACTAATTATTAACTAATAATAATTAATAATAATATTATATATTTATAATTATTATTAATAATAATAACTAATAACTTAACTAATTGTTTAGCAGTAGAGAAGTCAACTAAGGCTATAGCTGCTGGGTGTTGTTTGGGAATAGTGTATTAAAATTTAAAAGATGGAGGAACTTTATATTTCTTATTTACCATTTTAGGGACAGCTGGCTGGCTATCAGGAAAATAGCAGTCAGACACACATCCTCTAAAGCGGACAGGACAGGAGAAATGAATATAGATTCTGGAAAACCCTTCTGTAAAAACTGATAGTATTTTCTGAGGGACTGAGAAACATCAGTGTTCTCCCATTGAAAACACTGGGACATTCTAGCAATAGCATCATAGAAAGAGAAACCCCCACATGGAGAATTAGAAAGTTTACTGTCCTCTGAGACTGAATAAGAAATCTGAGGACAAAACCCTAAGTCCGTCTCTCCATCTTCCTGTTCAATACATCCCTCTATCTTCCTGTTCAGATTCAGAATGTTGAATCTCTTCAGGAAAGGAAGCATCCTTCTTTCTTTTATGGGAAACTGCTCTACAAGAAGGATCAATAGCATGAAACAAATGCTGAGCCAGTCCAAGGAAAGTACTCCTATCCACAGAAATTTAAGGAGGAGTAGATGCATGCTTGGTTTTCTGTTCCTTTTTGCCAGGAAAAATGGTGCCAAACGTGTTATTAATGGTAACTGCTATTTCTCCAGAGATGGACCCACAATTCTCACTCAACAGGGAAACATCTCCTGTTACCCCTCTCAGGACAGAAAAGAGGGGGCCTCTCTTGCTCACTAAGGCAACCCCCAAACACACAGAGGATGTGGTGAATCCCTACTGCAGAGGGGTTGTAAATGCTACACCAGAGGGATCTAGGGTAAAAGAAGATATTCTGAGGTGGAACAAATGGCCACAGCAGAGCCACCCACCAATGGCTGAGTCACATTTCTAGCCTGCTATCATGTCAAAGGCTGTTTACTTAACTTTTTCATTTTGTGCCTGGAAGAAGGACCAACTATGGGACTGGTAAACTGTATCATGGTCAAACCAAAAATGGTGCCTGTACCCTGGGAAAAACAAGAAAAATGCCAGTAAAACAACCAGTCCACAAAAGTGCCTCTTTGACAGAAAAAAAAAAAAAACAATAAAAAACACTTCAACCACTCTGTCAGCAATGGAAAAATAAACACATTTTCTCAACAGAAGATATTTTATCACTTAGTTAACATTACTTTTAACAGACAGAAATGCGTGCTCTATTTAAAAGTGTGTTACAGTTTCAAGAGAATCCATTAAACCACAACACTCCTAGCTTTAAAATAACTTTTCCTGAAGAGGAAATTAATAAAACATCAGTAAAAAGAATGAAAATGGAAGTTATTCCCTCAAAGGGAACTTATACATCCAGATAATGAAAGCAGAAGCCAACCATAAATATTTACAAGCCTCAGCAGAGCGTGCTGTTCAGTGGCAGTAAAGATCTGAAGGGCTTTGCACCCCAACTTGTCTTTTAGTCAGCTCAGCTCACGTTGCTTGACAGTTTGTGCATGTGGAAGGTGCTATGTAGCTTTGAAGTTAGCTTCATGTTATATCCTTGGCAGGATATAAACTATGTAGCTAAGGTTACTGCAGCAGTGATCAATATGAAGAAGTTCTAATGGCAAAGGGGTGTCCAGGATGGTTGGCAAGCAAAACAGTACAAAACACGTCCATTTGAAAGACTAATAATTTGTTCAGAAGGAAAATCAATGTAGTACCTCATACCTCATCAAAGGAAAAGAATATCAGCTTATTAATGTAGCATACTGTCATGCTTCAGCAGAGCATGATTACAGTAAAAGGATGGACATTAGTGAGAATGGAACATCACCATCAACTCCACAAACATAAGTGTAGAATTATTCTGAAAGTGTAAAAGTGGTCAAAACTTACCTCAAATTCAGTAGCATAACTAGGATAAGGTGAGAGGGGCAAGTGCCCCGCACATAAAGTGTTGGGGTCATGATCAACTGCTATCCAACCCTGATCTCTCTTTAATGCAATACCGGCTTTTAAAAGCTGGTATTGCATTTGTGGTCAAACCAGAGCTGTGCAATGCTCTATGTGTGGTCTAAAACCTGAGAGACCTGAGAGATGTATTGCTCCATGCAGGCAGGGTATAAACTGTTTGCTATATTTATAGAAAGCAATTTGCTACAATTTAAAATGATGATTTTTTTTTCAAGTATAAGATGAGTGTTGTAGCAGTGCTGAGTACAGGGATGCTATAAACTGTGGCAACTGTTTGAGTGTCTAGCCCTGCCACAGGACATGTGGAGCATCTATCCCCGGGCCTCTGCTGAAAACTGGGTCTGTTCCAGTCAGACTTTCCCAGTAAACAAATGTTAAATAAACGAATAAATAAATAAATACATAAATAAATACATAAATTAAAAAAAAAATAAGTTGGTCATAGGGCCTTTTTAAGCCTAGCAATGCATCCCAAATCTCTGATGAGTTCTGATACCTTTGATAAGTGTAAGCATGGGCTGGGAGATGATCCATTTACAGGTTACCTGTTTTCATCAGAGACATAGGTGCCAAACCAGGGAAGAATTTCCAGTTTTCCATCCAATTGTCCAAGTTCCACTTGAATTGGATTAGGGAGGAACTCTGCTTCGCATGGATGGGAAGCCTGTTCCATAGATGGTGTAGTCTCTGGAAAACATATCTATCTCTCTTGCAGGTCCTATTTATAACCACAGACAAGGTTTAAGTCTTTATAATGGGTAATTCTGGTACTGTTTCTTTTGTGGATAAGCAAGAGGTCCATCAGAGTGTGGTCTGACAATGACCTGTATGCCAGACATAGATCTCCCCTCAAAAGCTTGTAGGAAACAGAATACAGGGATATGGCCTTGAGGTGGTCTGCTTAGTACATATTACTTATGCCCTTTATTCTTTTAGCGAGGAACCTCTGTAAGCATTCCAGTTGTTAGATATGCCTGGCTAGGTACATACCAAAGGGGGCATTGTACTCAATGACAAGTCTGATGAATGCCGAATACAGTGTAACAATGACTTCCTTGGACTTAGATTTATTTATTTATTTATTTTATTTATTTGCAGTTGGTTTACCAGGATAGTCCATTGGGCCAAAAAGAACCCATTTTCAATGGAGTCCTGGGGAGAAAAGCTCCAAAAAACAATAACAAACTAGGTACAAACAGTAACATGATATAAATTCCCACTGCCAGTCTCGAACCCAGGACCTTGGTAACATTAGTCTGTATGACCTACCACTAAGCCATGACTGCCATACCTTTGCTTATAATTTGCATAACATAGAATGATTTCCTCACCACTATAGACACTTGATGATCAAAGGCTAGATTACTATCTATGTGTGTCTCTAAGTCCCTGACTACTGGGTCAACTCTAAGGGGTGTGTTGTCGATATGATAGTTACCAGGGATGGATGACTTTGCAAAGGATACTATTATCCATTTCTTGCCATTTAGTTTTAGTCCATGACTCTGACACCAGTTGTTTGTCTGTGTCAGCCTCTCCTGGAGAACATTTGTGTCAGTGTGAGATTCAATAAGATTGAATGACAGCTCCTAATTTGCAATCATCTGCAAATTTAGTCAGCCAGTGATCATTGACCTTGACCTTGACTTCTGAGAAGTAAATGCTAAAAAAGGAGCGGTCCAAGGACTGATCCCTGAGGGACTCCACTTGTGACTGGCCTCTTTGTAGAGGTGGACTCCCCACTTCTAACTTTCTGGTTCCTGTCTGTGAGCCAGTTGGCTGTCCAGTGGGTGACATACAGGTTTGTACCTAACCTCGTGAGTTTGTCAACAATGCCCGAGTGGGGTATTGTGTCAAATGCCTTGGCCAGGTCTAGGTAGGCAGTGTGAACGATTTTGCCCTCATCTATTGCTTTTGTGACCTTCTCAAAGAAGTCTGCCAGGTTGAGTAGGCATGATCTGCTCTTTACAAAACCAAACTGGGTTGGGTCCAGTGTCTGGAGGTTTACTATATCTCTATTGATCATCTCCATGATAATTCTTTCCATGGTACCTCCCATGCACAAGGTAGAAGGTTTGATCCTGACCTCTGGCCATTGCCTGTTTAGGGTTTGCATGTTCTCCCTGTGGGATTCCACCCACCTCTGAAAAACATGCTGAATGTTCCCATCCCAAACTCTCCAATGAATGAAGCTGTGGGAAGCAGCACAGAACCAACATGGTAGCTTATAAGAGGCAAAGTTGTATAGACCAACCACTTTGGGTATCTACTGTGGTGTGAGTATCCTCAAGATAGGAGAACACGGATCACAGACTGCACACTGTGACAAGGCTAGACACTGAACAATGTAAAATATTGCTCTAGGTGATTCTGTCATGTTGACTAATGTCACCAAATGGGCATGAGTATTTGCCTGTGATAAGTGGTTGAGGACACAGCCTACTCCGACCTATGCCAGGGACCTATGCTTGTGGTGGGAGGGGTGTATATGCCCCTATTGCCAGTGTGTGCCTGCCATAAAACCCAACAGCCCTGGGGCAATAAGATACAGGCTGGCTGGTGCCCAGTTGCCCAGCCTGGGTTACCTGGGTAGCTCTATTGAGCCAAAGCTGAACATAAAACTAATCAATCTGCCAAACATGAATTAAGAACTACTACACTCTATGTAGGATCATTCACAGGACTGAGCTTGTAAGTGGAGGACATGATGGTATGGAGGAGGCTGAACAAAGTATGTATCCAAGAGAGGCAAGATGGTAGAACAAATTCAGAGGAGCCACTTGGCTTGGGAGCCGTAGTGTACTACTCAGGAGGTAGATAGGCTATAAATGGTGTGGGGAATTGTGGTGAGAGTGAGGCTTCAGATGGCACTGAGGGATGTCATCAGACTTAGTGATATACTCATGGCAATCAGACTTCAGTATAATGATAGGGCAGTATTCATAATCTCAGCCTATACCCCACAGTAGGACTGTGATAGTGAGGAAAACAGTGCATTCATACAGCAGTTGCAGGACCTACTAGATAAAGTAGGACAACATGAATTGGTATCGATAATAGGTGACTTGAATGCATATATCTGGATAGACAGGACAGGATCTGAGGAATGCCTGGGTCCACATCGATGGAGCAACATGAATAAAGAAGGACAGACATTCCAGACTTCTGTCTGGAAAATGGCTTGATAATAGCCAGCATGTGCTTCAGAAAGAGAGGCAGCCATAAGATCACATACAAGAATGGGCAACATGCAATTCAGGTAGACTTCTTCTTAGGAAGGAAAGGGCACTGGGTAGAATCATCCACAGTGAAACAGTTGGCCCACAGCATAAAACACTGGTTGCCACAATCAGCTGTAAGCAGTGGTCAGAGAAGGTTCTCAAAAGAGACCAGGCTGAATATGTGGAAGTTGACTGGAGAGAAAGTACAACAGTTTAAGGAGTTACTCTTGGCTCTAGCACCCCAAGAGGAGGAGGAGGAAATAGCTGGATTGAAGATGAAGAAGAATGGGAGTGCCTCAAAACAGCATGTGTGCGGACTATGGAACAGATATGTGGCTGAGCCAGGTATGGAAATAAGGTACATAAGGAAAGCTGGTGGTGGAATGTAGAAGTCCAAGAAGTCATTAAAAGAAAGAAGGAGTGCAGGAAAAAGTGAGAGATAGAAAAGATGGACCAAGCTAGGAAGGAATACTGGTTCTCTAACAAAGAAGCTAAGAAAAGAACTAAGAAAGGAGTTGCAATAGCAAAGAACATGGTATCAGAGGCACTCTACCAGTTACTGCAAAGTGACTCAGTAGATGGCACAAAGAAACTATATCAGGTTGCAAGGCAAAGACAGAAAGATAAAGAAGATAGTTAGACCCCCTTCATAAGGGATGCCACCAACAGCCTGTTCACTAGTCCACAAGACATCAAAGGCAGATGGAAGGAGTACTTCCAGCAACTTCTGAATGAAGAAAGCTGCATAGAAGCTGTACTGCCCCAGAAAAAGTGTACAATAAGAGAAGAAGTGGAACCTACGCTAGAAGAAGTAAGAATAGCACTAAGGAAAAGGAAGTCAGGGAAAGCGGCAGGCTCAGATGCAGTCACAGCAGATATGATAAAGATGCTGGGTGAGATAAGGGAGAAATGTCTCCTAAGGGTACTTATAGGGTGAAGAGAAAGGCATATCCCAGATGACTGGAGAAATAAGTATAATCATGCTAGTGTACAAGAATAAAAGGGAATATCCACAACTGTGGGCAGTACAGAGTTATCAAACTCCTGTCACATTGCATGAACATTCTGGAGAAGGTGATTTATAAATGGATGCACAGAGTAGTAGAAGGTAAGATGGAAGATGAGCAGTTCAGATTCAGATCAAGATGCAGCACAACTGGCCAGCTGCTGGCAGTGAGACAGATAGTTAAGAAGAAGCTAGAGACGAGGAAAGAGACCATTTGGGCATTACTAGACTTGGAGAAAGCATATAACAATGTCCCAAGAAAGCTGATTTGGGTAGTACTGCAGTGGTTTGAAGTCCGTGAAACACTGGTACAATTAGTGCAGGCTATTCACAAGAACCCAAAGGCTCAAGTACAGACAGTGTTGGGTCACACAGAAAGGTTTTCAATGGGAGTGCGTTGTGCACCAAGGTTCAGCTCTGAGACCACTGATGTTCATCCTGGTGATGGACTACATTAGCAAACAGGTCAGAGGGGACAGATCAACAAAGTTTCTGTATGCAGATGATGTGGCATTACAGGCAGACTCTGAGCTAGACCTTCAGCAAAGGATAGGGGTATGGAATGCAAACCTGAAGGAAAATGATGAAAGTAAGTACAGATAAGACAGTGATAATGAAAAGGAATTCGGGGAATCAAAAGAAGCTGAGAATTAAGATATAAGGGAAGGTAGTGGAGCAGGTTAATAGCTTCAAGTATCTGGAAGGGGTGATTGAGGAAAAGGGAAGTCTGAATGAAGAAGTCAAAGCTAAAGTCAGAGAGGCTGCAACCAACTGATATAGAGTGACAGGGTAGTGTATGACAGAAGAATGCCAAAGAAGCTGAAAAGTAAGGTGTACAAAACAGTGGCGTGACCAGTACTACTGCATGGTACAAAAACCTAGGCAGTAAAGGCAGAGCAGATGAAGAAGCCAGAGGTAATGAAAATTAAGTGTCTAAGACAGGTGGTAGGATGCATACTGTGGGTCAGATGAAGAAATGAGGACATAAGAGCAGAAGGCAAAATAGTTCCAATTGTAGAAAAGATCAAAGAGAACAGATTACAGTGATTTAGGAGGGTTGGGGCAGGGCACATAAATGGGATCTGAATGGCTGAGGCAGGAGGGAGGGAGGTGTGTAGTGCATCTGGCCACCTGGTTGGCATGCTTGAAGAAAGAACATCTGTGTTTTTTTTTTTGCACTTTAAAGAAAGATATAGGAGGGTGGGGTGTAGATCTAACAGTAGTAAGTCAGTCTTTGCATTTGGCTTATTACAGTGAAGTGTCTTTTTTTTTTATTATTAAAGGAAGCGAGTGGTTTATAACTAAATGTAATAAGCCAGTCTTTGCAATCTACTTATTACAGTGAAGTGCTTTTTTTTTTTGCTCTTCACTTGAAAAGGTGATGGGGAGGGGCACTGGTTCATAGTACCAGCCCTGGGTGCTGGCTGAACCAGCTACAATTCTGCTCAGATTTACTGAAGTACAGCACCTCAGCTCTATCACCTTACACTACTTTTCTGCATGTGGACCACATAAAGATGATGAACAAAAATATTGATGACAATAAGAATCTGTATGGCAAAGGAATAATGAGGCTTAAGACTGCAGGAGAATCATTGTGTTTGCACATGCAAGTGAGTTTCTGTGAAAGTGTCGAGTGGCTACAAACACTGGCAGATGGGACCTTTATTTAAAACATCATCCAAGGAAAAGTACTTAAGAAATGAAAGACCATTTTGTCTTTCTTAATAGAATTAGAAAATTAAGGAAGGAAACAACTAAATGGGATTAGAAGCACAATCTACACATTGGCAAAGGTAGGCTTCCCTTGAAATTCAACCAGCCCGATCAGATGGGGCCTTAGTTCAGCATCTTATCAGAAGGATGACACATCTTTAGGATTGGTACACCCTTCCTGTATGATAATGTACAGCACTAGTATAAGATAGGGATGTGGAGAAACATTACTCGTGAAGACAGGGGTCCAGGGAAGTAAATAGTGTGGGAAGAAATAGCCAGGGAATTGTTATGGCTAGGCTTGTATAGGCCCTAGGGCCGATAGCCTAGTACCAACCTATGAACCTAAGACAGACATCCAGATGATATAACAATGAAGACCATAAAGATGGGGCAATAGGCATTTGCTACTCACTATTAAGTGTATGTACAGTAATATTTACATAATTACTGTTTACTAGTGCTTATAGTACTTTGAGTGGTATCTATATCTGTCTTATCCGTATGAATTATATTGTGAGTGGCCTTCTGTATAACTGGCTACCTTGACGTGGTTCAGAAGCTTGTTGCAATACAACAACCTTGCTACTAAAAACCAGTCTGTAAGCATGCCATTCCTGTTTCATATGTTTTCATGTGTAAACCATTGCATGCTCATCAAAGAAAATGAATGTACCCAGTGAAAGGAATGTCTAGTGGCATTCTGGTGTGCACGATTGGACAAAACCACTAGAACTAAAAACCTCCACTCAAGCTACCACACATTTGGTCAGAAAGAGCAGCTTTGCAGCATATTAACATAAGGAAAACAATATCATTTTATTTGTGCAGCACCATGTTGTGCTTTTGAAGAGCATGATTATGAGAAAAGACAGGACAGCATAGCAGAAGGATCTAGATGCACAGTATACACTGGTAGTGAGATTACAAGTGTAGGTTCATAGGTACTAGGCTAATGGCCCTGGAGCCTTTACAAGCCTAGCCCATAGAAATGCCCTGGCATTATGCCTCCCGGCATTAGTTCACAGTGCCTCTATCAAGTAGAGCCAATGGAGGGATCCCTGGGGTGAACTGTCTATTTCTCATCCACTCATCAAGATTTCTCTTGAAGAGGGCCAGTGAGGTGCTTTGCTTGACATGCATGGGAAGTCTATTCTAGAGCATGGGCAGTCTCTGGGTTATGAACCTGCCCCTCTAGCCTGTTCTGTTGATTGTGGAAATGATATTGTGGTCTCTGGACCGTGTGGTGCAGAGGGATTGAGATTTCTTTAGATGTAGCATTTCTAACAGAGCTGGGTCAGGCATGGCTTTGTAAGTCAAGCAGAGATCTCCTCTAAGTAGACAATATGAGACAGAGAACAGCTGGAGTTGTTTGAGTCTGTCCATATATGACATGTTTAAGGCCTAGGATCCTCTTCATGAGGTACAATTGTGGCCTTTCCAGCTGTTGCATGTGTCTAGTGAGGTACATGCCAAATGGGGCATTATACTCGATGATTGGCCTAATGAGGAAAGAGTAGAGGGAGATGATGACCTCTTTCTTCCTGGATGCAAAACCCTTGGTAATGAGATGTGCTTTCTGATAACAGTGGCAATGTGGTGGTTGAAGGAGAGGTTGCTGTCGACCTGTGTCCCCAGATCTCTTATAACGCCTTCAGTGTTCAGTGGGCTCCCATCAATGTGGTAATTAGTGGGAACTGAGTTTTTCTCAAATGGGATGACAATTTTTTGGCATTAAGCTTAATGCCATGGTTTCAACACCAGTCATTGGTCTCATTGAGGCCTTTCTGTAGGATGTCTACATCTCTTAGGGAGTTACAAATGGCTCCCAGCTTGCAGACTTCTGCGAAAAAGGTCAGCCAGAGTCCCTCCATGTTGGCCTGGACTTCTGAGAAGTAGATGCCAAACAGGAAAGGACCCAGGACCAATCCCTTCGGGACTCCACTCATAACTGGTCATCAGTCTGACTTGGAGTCTGCTATTTTCACACTGTGGGTTCTATCTGAGAGCCAATTTGCAACCTGCTATTAACAATGCAAGCAGACAAGTGATAAGTGGAGTACCTCAGGGTTCAGTCCTGGGACCGCTCTTGTTTGGCATCTACTCCTCTGATGTACAGGCCAACACTAAGGGACTCTGGCAAATAAAGTTCACAGATGACTGCAAACTGGGAGCCATTATTGAATCCTCAAATGATGTGGATATTCTACAAAAGGGCCTTACAGAAACAGATGCTTGTTGCCAGAGCCATGGGCTTAAGCTTAATGTCAAGAAATGTATAGTTATCCCATTTGGGAAAAAACATGTACCCTTGAATTACCACATAGGTGGCAGTACAATCAACACTGAAAGTGTGATGAGAGACTTAGGGACACAGGTGGACAGTGGTTTCACCTTCGATAACCACATCACCACAACAGTCAGGAAATCCTTCTATGTGGCACACCTCATCACTAAAGTTTTTTCATCTAGAAAAAAGGAGGTCATTGTCCCACTGTACTCATCCCTCATTAGACCCATTATAGAGTACAATGCCCCGTTTGATATGTACCTCATAAGACATCTGCAACATCTGGAAAGGCCACAGAAATACTCACTAAAAGAATCACAGGCCTAAAGCAGATGCCCTATGCTGACCATCTAAAAAAAACTCCAGCTATACTCTGTGGCATATCGTCTACTCAGAGGCGATCTCTGCTTAACATACAAGGCCATGTCAAACCTTGAGCTGTTGGACATGCTCCACTTAAAGAAATCCCAATCCCTCAGAGCCACACGCTCCAGGGATCTAAACCTTGTCATCACAATGAACAAAACATGCTGGAGGGATAGGTTCCTGACCCAGAGACTCCCCATACTTTGGAATAGACTGCCCATACATGTCAAGCAGAGCGCCTCCTTGGTCCTCTTCAAAAGGAACCTTGATGATTGGATGGGAGATATGAAAGTCACACCAGGGATCACGTCAGTCACCCTGCTAGACAGGGGTCCAGGGAAGTAAATATTGTGGGAAGAAATAGCCAGGGAATTGTTATGGCTAGGCTTGTATAGGCCATAGGGCCGATAGCCTAGTACCAACCTATGACCTATAAGCAACACTAAACTTCTCTTCCCCTGAAGCTCTCAGCTCCTTGTAAAATCCACTCAACTGTATCTCCCATCTTTGCAGCATAAGAAATCTGGAAAAAAAACAAAATATATTGGGTGGGCAGGGGAACAAAATCCCAAAAAACAGGGACACATTTTAAACATTGCTTGTATAACTGTGGAAAGCTACTAAAATAAAATGTGTTAACTACCATGTGTTTCACTGCCAAGTCTTGAAACCAGGTCCCTGTGCACTACAGTCAGAGCAACATACCACTATGCCAGATCAGCAGCTTCTTGAAAGATAGGAAGACTGAAACTTATATGGCTATCATTTAATAAATTCAGTTCTCACTTCTTACCATAGCTCTCAACCTCTTAGCACAAAAAACCTGGACAAAACCAATAATGGGGGAATACAGAATTCAGTTCTCACCATAGCTCTCAACCTCTTAGCACAAAAAAAAAACTGGACAAAGCCAATATTGGGGGAATACAGCCCCAAAAATAGGGACAAATTTCAAGCACTGATCTTATAAACTTAGAAAATTGCTAGAATAAAATGTTTTGTATTACCATTTATTTTCTGAAGAAAATGAAGTCTGAAATTCAAATGCCTGTCATTATTTAGTGAATTCAATCCTTCACTGATATGCTAGAAAAATCCAGAAAACGACAGATTTTATGAGGAACAGAACAAAAATATGAAGCATAAATCTGGGAAGTTTTCAGAAGTGGTGGTGGGTAGGGACTTTAGGCTGTTGTCACCTGTACCCAAGGTACAGAGTTTGAGCCTGAGTACCTCCTCTAGCCACCAGCTATCTTCACCTGGGGCAGTGTACACATGCACATGCTTCTGCTCTGCAAAAATGGCAGCACACACACACACCTTCTGCTCTACAAAAATGGCAGCTTCATCATAAATACCTCTATCTTTGCTCTACAAAACGGCAGCTCTATCCTTTCAATGGCAATATAACCACTGACAATATAAATACCTCTGCTCAGCAAAAACAGTAGCTTCATCATGAATACCTCTACCTCTACTCTACAAAATGGCAGCTCTATCCATTCCATGCAATAAAGCCACTGGCAATATAAATACCTCTGCTCTGCAAAAATGGCAGCTTCATCATAAATACCTCTACCTCTGCTCTGCAAAATGGCAGCTCTATCCATTCCAGGCAATATAATCATTAGCAGCATTTACCCAGAGTCGCGTCTTGTTCTATTCCTGTTAACAGCTAAGGAACAGCCTGAAATGCATGCACGTTGAACCCTTGTGCTCAATTCCGACAGGCTGGCAGGCCATTTCATGGACCTGATGTCATCACGCACTTGATGATGTTAGCACGGAAAAAAAATTAAAAAATAAAAATGCCGGGAAATACGGAAATTAGGGGGTGTCACTCAGGAATCGCGGCACTCCAATATTTGGACCCCAAACTCTGTAAGTAATTCGGTACAGTTGGGAGGTATGCTGCTGCTGCTAATAGACCACAGACATGAAGGAGAAGGGTTTTTAAAACCCATTTAATTTTTCATAATCTGCATGATATGGAAATTATAGAGTGCTACAGGATGGATAGAGATACGCTACAGGAACTCTGCAACATCTGTCATCCTCAACTGACAGCAAAGGCAAACCAAGAGGACCCAATACCAGTGGAGACTAAGGTATATGCAGCACTTAGAATTTTAGCTACAGAAACCTTCCAGAGGCCAACAGGGGACATGCAGGGGGTGTCACAGGCATCTGAATCCAGAATCCTCCATCAATGCTTGAATGCTATGCCGCAACATGCCAGTGAATACATATATTTTCCCTGCACAGCTGAGGTCAGAATCAGAACTATGGAGGAATTCTAGTCTGTAGCACACTACCCTGAAGCCCTGGGTGTCATAGACTGTACACATGTAGAAATCAAAGCACCACCTGGGGAACAGGGAAGGTTGAACATAAATATAAAGGGATTCCATTCTATTAAATGCCAGGTTGTGTTTAATGCTAAGGGAATCATCCTGAATGTGTGTTCTGCCTACCCACGCAGTTACCCAGACTCACATATCTGGAAAACTGTCAACTGTATGACATGTTTACTAGGGGGGATTTTCCACAGCGCGATTTACTGGGGTATGCAGGTTATGCACTAGAACCATGGCTGATGACACCCATCAGAAATGCACACACATCAACTGAAGAATGCTATAATGAGGCACACACTCAAACAAGAAATATCATAGTGCATGTGTTTGGGCTGCTGAAGTCACAGTTCTAGTACCTAGATACATCTGGGGGAGTCCTGCAGTACAATTCCCGTACATGTGCTGAAATATTCACTGACTGTGCCATGCTCCACAACATTATCTTAAGAAAGCAGCTTCAGAAGCAACTACAAGGGGAAGGGCCACACATCCCACCACCACTGGCAAGGTCACCACTACCACATGCAGGTGAGGAGTCAGAGGGTGAACCAGCAGCTGCTGTGGGTGTAACAGGCACAGACATGCACAAAATGGCCTTGCTCTGGTCAAGACAAAGGAAAGCACACATGCTCACCACCTAAGGGGCTAAAATCTTCATCCTATGCACATACATACAGTAACATTGATGCCAGGCAACACTCGCAACTTTTATTTACCCATGTAATATATGTGTACTGCTAGCATCAGACAAAGTCAGCACTGAACTAAAATTCTTGAAACTGTGGAATTTCCACGGTAACTGTTGAACCTGGAATAGAAAAATAAATGTTTAAGAATACAAATGAATGCCAAATCCTTGCATACTGTTACTTACTAATGTAAGTAAGTATAAGGTGGGTGATGTTTATAGCAATTACATCAAGATGTGACAGCACTGGCTTATGTAAATACCTGTATCCTCAATCAACTAACAGGCTTTACATCTATAATGTACAGATTTTCACTGTATGGCCTCATATTTATTTTATTTTACATTTGTTGACTGGGTATGTTTGACTGAGCCAAAGCCCTTTTTCAGCAGAGGCCTGGGGAGAAAAGCTCCAAACTTAAAACAGAACAAAATTAAGCTAAGATAATGCAGACAATATAACATTTCACAGAAATTTAAGACCACATGCAGTAAGTCTAAAATAATTAAAGTCAAAAGACAAATGAGGAACAGTACTGAAATACAAATATTATATATATATATATATATATATATATATATATATATATATATATGGTACCCAAAGTCTTAAGTGGTAAATTTAGAGAAAGGAAAGTGAAGAGATGACTTGGGGGTAGAGTAGGTCAAAGGTAGTATAGGTCGGTTATAAGAGAAGACAGTGGAGAGTAAGGAGAAAGAGGGGTAAGTTAATTAGATCAATATATTCAGGGAGGGTTAAAACTGTGGCAGATCCGTTCTCCTTTAAGGTACTCTTTTGTGGTTAGTTTAAATTGTTTGCGATGTGTAAGAGTTCTGATTTCAAGGAGTTTAGTCCATGCTATGGAGGGGTAGTAGTTATATATGTTGCACCCTGATTTAGACTTGGGTTTGTAAATATTTAATAGATCCTTAGATGAGCTGCGGAGGTTTCTTTAGGGGAATAGTGGGAGATGAGAGTACGTAAAGCTGGACAATAGGCTGGCCGATATAGAATTGAGTGTATGGTTGAAGCTGTGAGAGGAGGAGTAGGTGAGGTAGTTCAAGCCAGTTTAAGTGTTTTAGAGAGAGAGAGTGATGAAACTTATAGGTTTGTTGAGTTGCAAATCTAGCTATTTTGTGGTATGTAGAATAGAATAAGTAGAGAGGAGTTTAGATTAGTGAGAATTTTTGAGCAATATGTTAAGTAGGGGAGAAGATAAGCATGTGTGAGAGAAATTCTAGCTTCATGGGTGAGAAACATTTTCTCTCTGTATAGAAGTCCTAGTTTGAGAAGGGTTTTCCTGATACAATTATTTATGTGAAGGTCGAATTTTAGCTGATCATCAATGGTAACACCAAGGAGTTTTGTACTAGATTCACCTTCAATAGGGGTATTGTTAAGTGACATTATGGAAAAGGAGGATTTGATATGGTTAAATGTTTTAGGGAGAAAGAGTAGTAGTTATGCTTTTTTGGGTTGAGGATGAGTTGATTGTTGGAGAGCCATGTCTCCACTGAATTAAAGGAAGACTGGGTAGCAGATAAGAGTTCAGATGGAGAACTGGCTATAGTTATGAATGTAGAGTCATCTGCATATTGGACTATAGAAGAATGTGGACAGGAGGAGTGGAGTAACATAGTGAAGATATTAAAAAGTAGTGATCCAAGAATGGATCCTCAAGGGACATCCATTTTTATTGGAAGGGGAGTAGATAGAGTAGAGTGCCATCTCACTAATTGCAGTCTGTCTGTGAGATAGTTGGAGAATCATGCAACTGTGTCTAGGGAGAAATTGAGGTTAGACAGTTTGTTCAGTAACAGAAAGTGAGAAACATTGTCAAAAGTTTTTGAGAGATCAAGGAATAGACAAGAGCCAAGTTTATGATCATCTCTTTTTAAAGAAATAGTGTTGAGGAAGGACAGAACAGTGGTGGTGCTATGTTTAGGTAGGAAACCATGCAGTGTAGGAGTGAGTAAGTTTTCCTGTAAGAGATGTTGCATAACTTGTGTATGTATGCAGTTCTCTAAGACCTTAGAGAGAGATCGGAGAGGATAGCAATAGGTCTGAAATTAGAGATTTCTGAGGAGTTACCTCCTTTATGAATAGGTAGGGTGTAGATTTATTTCCAGATAGATGGGACTTTATTTTTTTGGATCAGATTTTAGAGTTGTCTGGGGATTGTTGTAAAATTCTTTTTTGTCTTAATTGATGAGTTGTCTGTAATGGCAAATTCATTAAAGAGTGAAGTTAGAAAATGATGGCATTCATTTCAGTATCAGACTTCATATCCCTCAGAACAAACATTAAATAGTAATACAAAAACTGTTATTAAGTCAGTTGTCTAAATTTGTAAGACCATAGTGTTTAAAAACTCTTACCATTGTTAGTCCTTTGTCACACTTTTATTTATGACTTTGTCAAGCTTTGTTGGTCTAAGAGTTTGGCATTGATACACATTACCAAAATCTGTAAGAAAGCAATACAATTTTCAAAACAGTATCACAAAAACAGCTATACTAAGCACTAAGTCAGCTATGCACCCTGAGTATCAGACCAAAGACTTATGTATCCCTGAATCCAAAAGATAGAAAACAAGGAGATGGCACAGTTATCATCATTTGCATAGGGTGTTTTTGTGTGTGTGTGTGTGTGTGTGTGTGTGTGTGTGTGTGTGTGTGTGTGTGTGTGTGTGTGTGTGTGTGTGTGTGTGTGTGTGTGTGTGTGTGTGTGTGTGTGTGTGTGTGTGGCCTAGAGTGACACAAAAGGTACTGACCGCATATGTATGAGAAAAAGAAAGAGGCAGACATTTGGATAAAGTATGAAATGCCTGCTGAGACAGAATGAGCTTTAAACCTCATGACTAACCCATGTAACTGTTGTGTGTGTGTATCTGTACAAGCACTCTAAGTGAAACTGGTGTGATGCGTGTCTGCAAGAACACAGCCAAGCACTGTGCTAGCATTACATCCTGGTATGTCAGACAGGTCTGAGCCATGTATGGTAGAGGTGATAGTTCATTTTAGCCATCCCCAACCTCAAGAACTGTCTCTGACAGTAGTTACACTGGCACATCCACACCCATGGTCAAATGCAGTGCTGCTAACTGAATATGACTGATATCTGATGGATGAGTTCCCCTTACAAGTATGCTCAGGACCATGACCCAGTGGCCTGCTACATCTGGGTGTGGACACCTTAACCACTGACAGGGCAGTGGAAGCAGTGCCACTATGGGAACATGATTGGGCACGGCCACATTTGCTAACATCAGATAATGTGGCTGACCTACACCTACGTTGATGCTCTCCCCCTCCCAGCAGATGTTCCATCACATAGAGTGCCTATTTCAATGTGTCATTCATCCGATCCATTGAATTGGAAATATGTTGGAGGCAATTGCACATGGCAGCCTGTGCCACATCTACAACCCTAAGCTTTTCCTCAGAGGCCCTACTGAAATTTGCTTACACCTCCATGATGGCCATAAATATATGTCAACTGACACAGAAAGACACACCTGGATCAGGTGGATCATGAACAGGAGGCCTCTTCCGAGCATCCCTAACAATCCTCCTGCATGGCCCCTCACCCACACTTTGGCTATAGCCAGGGTCAACAGGCATTGAAGCCACAGTTACCACACTAACCTAATCAAGTGTCTCATCCTCCACCTGTCCAATATCTGAGGGCTCACTGGAATGGGTTTGCGTAGACATACTGGCTGCGTCTGATGGAATTACAACCAGGGGATGACTACATTTCAACCTCAGTGTCAAATTCAACCTCTGCACTCCACAACTGTGCCTGTGTTTGGACACCATCATCGTCAGAGTCTGCCAATACTCTGTCATCAGGTGGTAAGCGTCCTACACTATCAGGATCATCTGTGATAGTAAGCAACAAACACAGGAAAGAAATGAATACCTACATTACCACAGTTCAATATATGCTAATAAACTAACACTGGTGCCAATATCACAGATGGCATACAGATACATGAATATCTCTGTTGAATGTTAATTTATTTATTTAACATTTGTTAACCAGGAAAGTCTGACTTGGAACAAAGCCAATTTTTAGAGGAGGCCCAGGGAGAAAAGCTCCAGATGCATGTCTTTGTAATGTGGGAGGAATATGAAGCATCCAGTGGAAATATACACAAATGCAGGGAGAACATGCAGACTCCACACAGAAGGCACCCTGCCCGAGAATCAAACCGGAGAACCTCTTGCTGTGAGGCAACATTGCTGCTGCTGCACCATTGCACCACAGTACTGAATTAAAAATGTTTGGCTTACCATGTGGAGATGATTCAACAATTGCTAGGTAGGTTGGTCGTGGAAGAAGTTAAACAAAATGTAAGGACACCACCATCACAATAACAATGACATGGGGGGAAAATGTTGGTCTTTATATGTCCATTAATGATACATTTAACTGAAACTTGGATGACAAGTCGACCTCAAGCCCATGTGTAATGCACCAGAATGTGCTGTTAATTGTATCACTCTATAACTAGTTTCCCCCCCAAAAAATTAAACCCGCTTACCTTTGCTTTGAATATTTTACTATACAAGAAATATTTAAAAACTGATATAAGTAAGCCTACCTGGAAGCTCCTCCTGGGACATACTTGTCTTTCCTGAAACAGCAGCACCAGTATCAATCACATGCTGTTGAGCACTTCCCCTGAGCTCTCTGGATCCCTGACAGTGGACAGAAGCTCTTCATTTGTGTCAATGGTGGCTCTGTAGCAGCCTCACCTGGTAGCCAGCTGTCCAGGGACTACTGCAGCTGCTCTACTCTGGGCTGATGAAATCATATCAGTGACACTATGATGCACCTGATCATATATCCTGCTGTGTTCCCCAACAGTGTTCCCATTGTTCACTATCTGTTCCAAATTTGCATTCTTCCAGACATATCCCCTCATCCTCTGTCAAGCAGCAAGGCATCATGTTGCTGAAATGCTTGGACAATCACCTTATTTTTGGAGTCACTGAAGTGGGGTTGGTGGGGATTGGGATGCTTGGGTGTCATAGTCCTAGGAGATGTAAAATATAAAAGAAGGATACTACACATATAAATATCAAACAAATAAAAGCTCTGAGTAGATAGAACACATATTATTAGTTTTTCAATATTACCCACTGGAGAAACAAAAAACTTTCAAGTTATTCAAATATAAAAAAGGGTTATTTGATTGTAATGTCTCAGCCACACACAAACCGAGGTTTGATCCTAAAAAGGAGGAACAATAGCAAAGCAAACCTCTGGAAAACATTTTGGTTGTGCCAACACAGAAATGGAACTTGACTCTACCATCCCCAAAACAACAGGCAAATTACATTTTTAACCCAAACAAAGGAATAAAACATCAGTGAATTGTTATAAGTGCTATCAAACAAACTGTCCCAAAACCATGTGCACACATTTACCACAGAACAATCATTTTTATGCAATTACCTGTCACCTCTTCCTGTGCCCAGCACTCCCCTAGAGGTAGCCATTGGCCATCCTAGAAGGCTAACATCCCTGTGTCATTGACAATATAGTATATTTACATTTCACTGAAATAACAATAGAAGAGTGTAAAGAGAAACAGTTGTAACATTAATAAGGCTGTGCATTCGAGAAAATAAAATGATCTGATCTAATTTTCCTGGGTGGCATAAGCCAGGGAACCTTGTCGGCTAGGCTTGCATAGGCCCTTGGGCTGATAGCCTAGTACCTACCTATGAACCTATGAACCTATAATCTGACAAAAATGCCTAGGGCATCAGTAAACTTCTAAGAAGTGCATACAGATAAAAGTAGCATTTGCTAATGCACACACACACACACACACACACACACACACACACACACACACACACACACACACACATATATATATATATATATATATATATATATATATATATATATATATACACACACAACACACACACACACACACACACACACACACACACACACACACACACACACACACACACACACACACACACATATGGGAACACTTTATAATCCAGAAATTCTGAAATATCGAATTTCAGAATTCCGAGATTATAAAGCCGAAAGCTCAGAACACCGACACCTCAGAAGAGCGAATTTCAAAATCCCAAACTTCGGAGATGTTGAAGTAGCGCTTCTGGTGTTGAGGTGTGTGAATGGATAAGTGGAAGTACAGGTAAGTATTTATGTTTGAGGGTCTTGGTTAGGGGCTTTAGTGTGTCAGTGTGTGTTGTGACTGTGATATGTGTGTGCGAGGGGAATGTAGGAGTGTGGTGGTGTTTTCGTGTGTCTGTCTGTGTAGTGCGGGGAAGTGTGTGTATGTGTATGTGTGTGGTGTATGGTTAGTGTAGGACAAGTGATTTTAAAATTCGTGCTTCTGGGGTTTCGAGATTGTAAGGTTTTGGCTTTATGATCTCGAAATTCTGAAATTCGATATCTCAGGATTTTGGGATTATAAAATGAACCTATGTGTATATATATATATATATATATATATATATATATATATATATATATATATATATATATATATATATATATATATATATATATATATTTCTGTTTGTTGAAAACACAGTTTGTAGACAAACAGAAGATCGAGCCCACTTCCACAAAAGTGCATTTCAACAAAAATGCTCTTTCGTGAAAGTCGATTCACTGAATCGGCAAAATAAAAAAAAAAAAAATAAAGATTTTAAACATAGTTTTGCAGTGGGCAAGCTCCCCTGCACCCTCCACACCCCTGCTACTTAAATATACTAACTCTGAGATCACACTACAGTGCAGATAAAGAAGTAGCCTTTTCCCCGCTATAGTGCAATCTCGGAGTTAGTATATTTAAATAACAGGGGTGTGGGGGTGCACATGGGGGTGCAGGAGGGCTTGTCCCCTGCAAAACTGTGTTTAAAATCTTTATTTTCTTTATTTTACTGATTCAGTGAATCGGCGTTCGCAAAAGTGCACTTTCATTTAAGTGCACTTTTGCAGAAGTGGGGTTGTACTTTTTTTTTTTTCCGAGATTATGTAATTTTGATAGAGAAAAGTACACCTAGATATATATATATATATATATATATATATATATATATATATATATATATATATCCCCCAGTGAAATGTGAGCAAATCCAGTCTATAACTGAAAAATGCAATCATGCCTTATTAAGATCAGTGTTTTGTGCAGATAAATCCAAAATGATAGCAATCTTCTTCTGTGTTATCCACACAAAAAATTCTCCTCACCTTTAGGTTCCCCTATTTTCTATTCCTCCTTTTTATGGTGTAGATTCAGGCCTATGAGTATGGTGAAGATGCAAATGAGGTGTGAACTCATTAGAATTACTGAATTTCAAATTCTTGGCTCTGTGTAGATTTGCAGATGGAAACATAGTGCAGGCACTCCTACAGTCTTCTTCTTCCCACTTTTCCTGGTTAGGGGTCACCACAGGGGATCATCTGTCTGCACATGATTGGCAGTGGAGTTTTACAGTGTCGAGTTGCCAACCCGGCGCCCAACCTTCCATAGAAGGCACACACATGCACACACTTGCACCTTGGTCCAATTTAGAGTGTTCAATCCTTCTACTACATGTCTTTGGAATGTGGGAGGAAACCGGAGCACCCGGAGGAAACCCATGTGACCACAGGGAAGACATGCAGACTCCACACAGAAGGCACCCCAGCCGAGAATTGAACCAGAGAACCTCTTACTGTGAGGCGGCAGTGCTAACCGCTGCTCCACCATGGCCGCCCAGCAGGCACTCCTACAATGTTTGTTAATAATAGATTGCAACTGTGATTGATTACTGGCCAGGAGAAGGAAAAAAGAACAGCAGTTCAGACTTCCTTAACTCCAGTGGATGTCAGCCAGGTTAAACTTACACAGTGTAGAAGTAATTGTATCAATGTTTTCAATGCTAGTAACCCTCACACATTTCACAGTTTCTTTTCAGTAATATCCAGCTTCCCCTGCATTTCTTGAAAACTGTATATTATTGCCATTTAATATATTTACACATTTTAAGAACAATGATACAAAATGCATTGCAGACTTTATGTCTCTGATTACTGCTCAAATAAGAAAATAATGAACACCATACAAGTATAACACAGAGCTGCATTGTTGCAAACAATAGTCATAAATGGTTGAATGATTGCACTACATCTGAAATTAACACTTGTACAAACAACTCAGAAGTATACAAGTGCCATATGTCTTGTTAGTACTGTGGATGATTTGGGGCTTGTTGGTATACATAATGATTTTCAATGCTGCTGCAAAGTTGTTTCTGTGGCAAAGAGGGTTAAGACACATTTACTGTGTTTAGTAGGGTCCTTTGTGTAAGAGTTCAATTCCAGACTTGTGTAAAACTCTTTCATGTGTACTAAGATTTATTTTATGTTGTTAATGTGATATATATTTTTCATTTACTGTTTTAAGTCCAGTATTTGTGCAGTGCATGGCTTTGCACAAACATGGGATACAGATAAATAAAATAAACATCATATATTGTACTTCTCTGATAAATTACATAAACTACACCTATGAGTCATGTATATGTCTAGCACATCTGTGAAACACAGTGATCCACACAACTATCTGCAGATGATGGTTCAAGTCCCACATTTGACTTTTAAGGATGAAACCTAAGAAACAATGTTCATACAGACAAAATAAGTTTAGCTTTGCATCTAATATTTATGCGTCACTTACCGTCATGCAAACCTGGACTAATGGCCCACAAAGAAAGCAGATAAAGCACCTGACATGATGCAGACATTCTTGATTTCAAAAAGGATATATTGCTGCATCTTTTGCTTTACAGGTCTCAAACCCACCAAGTGGTATTATGCAGTCGTTATCAACCTCCCTCAACACTTGCAGGTCTAGAACACCTGCAGAGAGGAAACAGATAGTAGACAATTTCAAAATAGATACATTCTGCCAAGTATGTTGGGCACCATGCAAGCATTCAAAGCAGTGTTGTGTGCTGGTTAACACACAAAATTAATAATGAATATGGAAATATCCAATTTGTTTTTAAATATTCCTGTGGCAGCAGATGTAAGTGTAGGGCTGCGATACAGATGATTTTGTGTTCTAATACAGCAAATTTCAAATATTTTTATTGTTGTTCCATTTTACTTTTTACTAAAATTCACATGAAAAAATTATTACACACTCCAAATTTTATTAAAGGTTGTGCACTCATTTTTAGTAAACTCATATGAATTATTAGTGTGAGTGAGTATATACTGACTTATATGTTTCTGTAATCATAATTGTGTTCTCTATCTATGGATGGCCTTCAGACTTCAATAATAGTCATACACACAGTGATATATAACTAGGACTTGACTTTGACAGATCACACACATACATGGATAACACCCCAGTCTGTGATGTGTATTTGTATGTAAATAATGAGTATGTCTGAGAAGCACTTCTTCTATGCCAAGGATGAAAAATCACCACTGTGGAAGAAAATGTTTTGTCCCTTATACATAGGTTTGACTCTCACATTGCAAAAATTAATTTTATCATTGTGTAAAGCCACAAGAAATGTGTCAAGTCAGAAAATGCATGCCCCCAGTACGTCTTTAAAGTTAAATCACCTACAAGTTACAGCAGCAAACAACCCTTAAACTAATGCCAAGTGCCAGATTAACCTTCAGATTTCAAAAACTACTTTCCTTTTTATTTGGCATTGTTGTGCTCTGCTTAACATCATGCAAACACAGTTGACATCGTTGTAAGGGTTTGTGCACTTCCAGTAAACACAATAACAAGCATTGATGGGAAATCATTTTTAACTATTGCTGTTTTCCCTGGTCAGACATGTCTAGTGGTAGAAGGGAAGGTTCCCAATTTAAGGCACAGAGGTGAGGTGTTGAGGATTCCAGAATCTTCACTGGACTCTTTATAAAGCACCATAGCCGAAGGCTCTTGCAAGGGGGCTAAAATGGCTCCCAGTACAAGTCTGATGCCTGTAATAGTCTGGCCAAGGTTGTCTACAGTGCAACTGGCATTCCACACACTGGAGAACAGTGTAGGCATCACTTTAATGACCTGGAAAGGCCCAAGGGGGATACACTCAGTCAGTGGCTGGATGAGTTCAGGACTGCTGACATCACACAGTTGTATAAGTATACTGATAAAGAGAATTTATAGTAGATAGAAAGCTGCATATAGGCAAGACTAGTATCCATGATGCTCTTTTCATGTTCTCTTCTCTTAATTCTACAACCAACATACAGATTATGGTGAATACAGATGCCTATGCTTAGTACCTAGAGAGACTGAGGGAAGCAAGGAGCATGTATGCAGCACAACCAAAGTTGTAGCAAAGTAAGTATGCATATCCTAACTGTGAAAGTAAGCATGCATGCTTCAGTTTGTAGCAGGAAATATACATCATTTTATATAAGAAAAACAAATGTTATTTAAAGATAAGATTTATGAACATATAAGAGACATTAAAACATGTAATCATAGGAATTCCCTATATAGGCATGTTCAGAAACATGAGGGGCACCATTTTGGATTTTTGTATTATAAACACAGTTGGTCAGGACCCAAGGAGGACCCTGGAAAATTAGGTTGGAATGTACTGAGTTTTAATGGCAGGATGAATGCCATGGGTCCCCACAGGTTAAGTGACTTTATTTCTTTGATGTGTATTTTAAAAAATAAGGCTTTAAAGTATTGACAATATGAATAAATTACTATGAATTAGTTATGCATTCTAAATGTAAGATTTTAATGGAAATGTATTTACTATTTTATGTATTTACTGTTTTGGCTTAATTTTAGGGTTTTATTAACAAGCATATTTAGTTGATTAACATTTGTTATTGGACAAGGTTTTATTGATGATTCATTCATTTTTATTGGGGGCTGGAGAAACAGGGCTATATAAATGTCTTACATGTTAATGTTTGTTTTGATGATATCCCATTATAGTTAAGGAAGAAAGCACTTAGTATATTGAGTTTATTGTGCTGAACAAAACCCAATGTTCTCAATAGTCATTTCAAGTTTGAATTTATTACATTTGTATTGCCTGCCATTTATTAACATTGAGTAAACTACAAGTATTATAAAATTAAGAATTACTTCAACTGCAAAAGTGCTTAAAACTGAATTATAAATCTTAAATTAAAATAATCATTCACTCCGAGAAACTTCAAATCATTATTCTTTACTCATTATGCCTATAAATATGGTACACAAACTAGAATTGATAGACTATTAGTATCCCAGGACATCATTTCAAAGCTATCCACATTCAATATCATAACCTTTCCAATTTCTTATCACAATGCCCTTATTCTGAAATTTCATACAGTTATTAAAAACTACCTCATTTAACCAGAATACCTGATTGTATAAAAAAAAAAAAGATTTCAATCTCTCACTACTTTCTGAACTGAATCTGCATTGAGAAGCGAATAATACTGATGGAGTTAATATGGTTATGATGTGGGACACTTTAAAAACATATATGTTTAGTAAAATTCTAGTTTGGTATAAGTAGAAAAGAAAATAATGGGAATCAGACCCATCAAACATACAATTACAGCTTTAAGACATTAAAGATAAGAAAAAACATGATACAGCTATAGAAAAATAATAGAAAATCTAAATAAGAAATGCAGATATATATTATCACATAAATCACCCATAGCTTTGGAAAATTAAAAGTAGCCTTTTATGGTATGCCTCCCAAACATATACATAGTCTAACTAAAAGAGTCAAACAACAATCAAAAAGCAATAACATCTTAGAAATAAAACATACTAATAACAACAGATCATACACAGATATCCTTCATGTTTTTAAACTTCATCACATGACTTTAAATCAAAAATCCAAGAATGAAGACATTGTCCCAAATCCAAATCTTAATTTGTCCTTTTTTAAAAAAAGGTGCTCTTTGAACTAAAAGAAAATTTACATTAAGAGATTAAGTTTAAAGAGATCTTGAACAAAATCAAACAATTTAAACCTAACAAACACCAGTTATAGATGGACTAATAATAGAAATATACACATTATTCCCCCATCTATTATCTTACTTTTCCATAAAACTATTATATAACTTCATACATGAGATAACCCAAAAATGGATATATTCACTAATCACACCATACTAAAACAAAATAAAATTCCTTATCTCTATTCTTCATACAGACCCATATCACTTCTAAACAATGATTACTAAATTTTCAAGTCTGTCCTTTCAGATAGGTATCTATTTATATCTATATCTTATCTATCTATCTATCTATCTATCTATCTATCTATCTATCTATCGATTCACTTCAGAATGTCAAAAGCCCAAAATCTTCAAATTCAAAACCTTGAGACCAAAATCTCGAAAAGTCCAAACATTGAAAACTCAAAACATTGAATTTCATAACATTGAAAAAGCACAGGAAACCAACACTTACTATATTCCAGCACAACTGCATACAGAAACAAATAAAAGACAAACCATATTACACTTGTCCAAATATAAGCAGGGGGGCAAGCCCCCCTTCACCCAACACCCCCTACTACTTAAATATATCAACTCCAAGATTGCACTATGCTACACTAAGATGTATTATGTTGTAGTATAGCAAGTAAGAAGGGAAGATGACTAAGGTTACAAGTTATGAAGCATGTATTGGTATGTTTGTGCAATTTTGTTCTGTGGAGTGCGATCTCAGAGTTAATATATTTAAGTAGCAGGGGGTATGGGGTGCAGCCTTCCACATGGGGTGCACGGGGGCTTGGAGAAGTGTAATATATTTCTATATGTAGTTGTCCTGGAATATAGTAAGTGTTGGTTTCCTGTGTTTTTTTTTCAATGTTATGAAATTCAATGTTTTGAGTTTTCAATGTTTTGACTTTTTGAGATTTTGGTCTCCATGTTTTGAATTTCAAGATTTTGGGCTTTCAACATAGATAGATAGATAGATAGATAGATAGATAGATATCAAATCATTAATTTACACAAAACTGGATCTGTATATCAAAAACAAACCCATGGCAATATTAAATGATTATTAACCCTTATAGATTTTGCAAATAACAAAAAATGATTAAATTCTTCTTATTAGTGTAGACATTTAAACAGCCTTTGATGCTTTAAATTAGAATTATTTGCTTAAAATCTTAGAATAATTTGATTTTCATTTTCAGTTCATTATATAAAAATATTTATAAAGATAAAGCTTATATTAAATTAGGGCCTTTCACATCTGAATCCACAAAGCTTGTTTTAAATTAGCACCTTTCACATGTGAATCCAGGTTCCTGACTAAGGGTACTATACAAGGTTGCCCCCTTGATTGTATTTTATTTGCTATAGTCATTGATGTTCTTGCAATTTTAATTTGAAATAATGCAAATATCAAAGGTATAAAACTTTTGGAAAATTACACTTTCAAAATGATGACATGCTACTAACAATTCCCAACTCAAAATAAGCTCTAGAAGGTTTAGATTTTATGATAAAGTTATTATAATTACACTCAGGTCTACACTTTAATAATCTAAAAACCCAAGTTTCTATTTCTAAACAAACAAACACACAGATATCATAGGAAAACAAGGTATAATCTGAAGTCTAACTAATAAATGAAACAAAACTATAATAACCTTTAATGATAGATTGCAATTAATAAAAATGATTCTCTTTCGTAAACTGTTATATATAATACAATCTATAACTCTATATCCTGATAAGTCACTTTCTAAAGACATTAATCTACAACTACTAAAATTTCTATGGCTTCCAAACAAACTTATGGTAACCCAACATCATCATAATAAACCTTAGAACTTAGGTAGTATTAACTTTCCTGATGTAGGATGATTCCCTATGTTAAAGCAACAGTTTTTAAAACTGTCCTAAATTGGCTTGATCCTAATTAGAACTCAAACTGAAAAGCCTTACATTTTGACCTAATATTAATGATGACTTAACAGGAAATAATAGCAGCATAAATCAAAGAAAATTATTTTGGCATTATCTTAGTAACAATATAATTCTCCCTTATTGTCATCCTTTTCTTTGATTAACCACATCTTAAATTGTTTCAAAGATATCATTCTCAGCAATATAGACTTGAAATTTTGCTTTGTGACTAGTTTTCCATGTAGTATAATCAAATCTTCCTTTGATAAATTATCCACATTTAAAGTTCACTTCAGGAGACCATAGCCTTTTTTTGCCGGTATCAATGTTTTAAATATCTAAAAGTGAAATATCTTTAATAGGTTATAAATGATTATGATCTGAATCCTCAAGACTGGTTAATTTTACAGAATATTAAAATACAAGCTCATTTCAAGTGTTTATTTCTTGCACATTTATGTAATAAATAATACCCAAAACTAATTCAACTTTTCTATGATATATTATACTGCAAATCTAAGATAGGAAACCTTATCTCTAAATTATACAAAATTATATAAAATTCTGATAGAGTACAACACTAAATTATATGAAAAAGTTTTGAAATGTATAACACTGGATAATCTATAACACTCTACTTAATCAAGAACAGAAATCACAAATATTAAATTATATTAAAAATACGTGGTCTAGACATTGGCATATATTTATTTTGACATTTTTATACATATCTTTCTTAATCCAAATAGAATGGCTAAACTACATAATAACAGCACTATTTAAATGTTGAAAGTGTACCAAGATTGGATGCATATATATTTTTTACTGTCCTTCTTTTAAACATTTTTTGGAATTCCATGGGAAATCTTTTGAAAGCTTTATTGTTTGATTCTTTTTCTTTAGCTAAGTTTTTAGTTCTATTTAATATAAATGGTAATCATAAGTTGTATAATGAGAATCTCTAACTGCTCTGAACTATTTTGACAGTGTCAAGGAAAAGTATCACTATGCACTGGAGATCAATTTCATTGTCATCTTTTAATAAAGTAGATCTACATTCACAACACTGATGCAGTTCTGTGGCTAGTGAGGAAAGAGTGCATAATCTCAGCATACATATCTACTGCATTCATGAGCAAACTATTTGTGTCTCCCTTGTAAGGATTGGCCTTGCAGGTTGTTTCAATCAGCTATCACTCAGTCATAAGTTTTATTTGGGTCTATATTAGAAGACCAAAAGATCAAAATTGCAAATGCTCTAAAGAGCGAAAATGCCAGACCTTGAACTCTTTATTGTAGCGGCCTGCACCCTGGACATCCCCCACTATATATATATATTCCAACTCCAAGATCGCACTACAGTGAGGAAAGGGCAAATATTCTGATCTTCACTGTACTGAGATCTCACAAAAAGAACTTTGAGGTCCGGCATTTTTGCTCTTTACAGCGGTCACAATTTTGATCTTTTGGTCTTCTAATATATACCCATTTTATTTGTATCAGCTAGCTGAAAAATATTTCTAACCTGTTTTCTTGACTTGCATACTTGAGAAAAATCATTTGGCAGTCGACATTCTGCATTCTCTTTTGAGTGCAAAACATGGGTTCTTATCATGTAGACAGCTACACTTTAAACAAATTTATCCTATGAAGAAAGTTGGATATGGATGGGAAGGACTCCATTTTTCCTCACTACAGCACAAAATCTGGCAGATTTGCATAAGTCGGACATCATACTTGGGGATGGCACATTCCCAACATGTGCAGATGTGTGCCATCATCTGTACACATTACATGGATCTATTGGCACCCCCACCACAATCAGAATTGTCCCCCTGGTGTATTGCGTAATAACATGGAAAACAGAGTCAGCATACAACAATATGTGGGATATGCTTAAGGGTATGGCTGCAGATCATGAATGCACTCTACACTCACACTATATCGTGACTGATTTCAAGATGACATCAATCTGTGGCAGATGTAAGGCATTCCCCAAGTGTGTTTTGAAGGGTTGCCTATTCCATTTTGCCCAGATCATTTGGCACCAAATCCAGCATCACCACCCTGTGGCCCTGTATGGTACAGAGATTGCATTCTCAATAACCACCTGCAAACTGATTGCACTGGCATTTCTACCAGTAGATGGTATTGTCCCCAAATTTCTGGAGATCGTGACTACACCACTAGATTGTGCTAAGCTCATAGCAACACTTCTGGACCATCATTACATGTGTGGCTGACCAAGGAAATATGCACTCTGTTGTTCAGCACCATGACTGCCATAGTCATACCCTTTGAAATTCTGGAATGTGTGTGATGGGATTCATTAGACAATCCTGAAATACTGAAATGTCGAATTTCAGTATTTCAGAACTGTTTAGTCAAAATTCCACATACCCAAAAACTCACAATCGCGAAAACCAAAATTGCGACAATGCACACATACACCTACTTAACTACAGTACAAAAACCAAAACACACACAAACACAACATAACATACAATCACATCTACCCTACCTATAAGCACCCCCACCTCCCACTTATATATACTAACTCCAGGGTTGCACTAAACACACAAACACACAAAAACCACCACTACACACACTCACACACACTAAAATCCCTACCCAATATCCTTATGTAAACACCATTTACCTAAATCCCCATCTATATCCACAAACCATACCGCACATCATGAATGCGACACCACGACAGCGGATTCAACATTTCTGCATTCGAGATAGTGCAGTTTCATCATTTCAACATTTCAGTATTTCAAGATTGTCTAATAAACCTGTGTGATGTGTCTGACATGGATTTCTCATGGACCAATAACCAGGTGGAAGCATGGAGGTGTTACTTAGATGCCCTACAGTACAGATTCCTGACCTTCTGTCTGTTCTGCAACAGTAACAGAACATGACAGATGACTGAAGGGAATCACTTTTGAGGGGGATGCCAGTGACACTGTGTTGGAAGGCTATTGTTGCAAGTGATCATCACCTAAAACACATTCTGCAACATAAATGTAACTACAGCAATGTGCAGGATTTCTTACATGCTGTGGCACATTTTTACAAGTTGTGACTGTATTTGCATGTAGTACACACCAAGCACTACACACACCACTTTGCATGTTGTCTTAATAAACGCTTTGCCCACACTACACAGGTTTCACAGTACCACCTTTATGCCCCCTGGCATTCAGTTGCACCCTGTTATAGTATTGGGATCTCAAACAATGTTGAGACAGCAGCTTACAGAAATCTTCCTGAGCAGCATTTGTGAACAATCTTTTATGTGAATGCCAGTGACATAAAATAATGCAAAGCTGGATGGAAATACAATGCCTGGCTCAGAGCATCAGCAAGATAAGATAGTGCTTATGAATAATGCCTCTCTTTATCAAGGCATAATTATTAATATAAGCAAATATTTATGTTGAAAATAATTCCTTAGTGTTTTTTTTTGAGAATTGTTAGCTCAGCTACTGGTTAGGAAAAAAACAGAATGGAAAGGTCACAGCAGCCTGAAACAAGGATCACACACTGACACACACTGATGTATTGTAACAGCAGGGAATGGCTCTTCTATTAGAAGTTGTATCAGTACTTTTATATTTCTATCAAACCATTCCTAAACTATATGTGTAAAGAATAGACAGGATATAAAATACATGTTCTGTAAAATGTACATATATGCTACAAACATCAAAGAATAAGAAAATATATATTATTCTATTTCATATGCTGTCTACAGAATGAATGACAGGAGCAGATGTTGTGCCTTGCATATACATGCAGCAAAGCTGCAGATTTTATATGACATTTTTATTAAGCTTTTGTATTACTTTGTAAGTTGCAAATTTTCATTTATTCTGAATTATTCAACAGTAGCAATAATGTAAACTGCAGCTGTAACAATAATAAATAGTCTCTCATTAGAAATGCTATGATGAGACAATTAAGCAGTAAGAACATATTATGACAAAGCAAGCTGAAGCAAGAAATGATTACACTGTACTTGTTTCAAAAAAGGAAAACCTGTTGTGTAGCAATTCTACAAAAATAGTCTGCTGTAACAGCACTTTTAAAATAACTTGTAAAACAACTTTTAAAATAGCTGGATGACCTACTTAGGACACATTGCATGACCAACTTGCAACACAATGTATATCTAATGAGGCAGGACTGCATTTGTCAAAAACTGTATAAAAGTCCTGTACTCACTGGTGTATTAAACCAAGTCAGAATGATTTGTCAGATGCTTAGAGAAATAATCTGACCCTAAGATGTCCTGCTTTGCTGATCATTTATTTTTCTTGTTCTAACTGCCTATATTTTCCTTCTTCTTAGGTGTAGTGCATGCTCGTATATACTTTTACAGTTTTTGGTGCTGACACCTGGGAGGAAGCAAAGCAGAAAGTACAGAAGTTGAAAATTGAAGTAAAAGGGAAAGGTTAACTGATAGACATCAGCGGGTGAAGGAATACACAATCAAATCCTGAATTTGGATACTCTTTCCTCCATGAGACCTATCTGCAGGAAAGGGAGGTTGGAGTAATGGTTGGCCAGCAAATTCCCAAGAAGGGACTTCCACACTGCCGCAACAGGGTGAGGTATTACCTTTTTTTTGTTTATTAATGTAGAATGCACTAAAGCTTTGTTCCCCTATAGTTAACTGTGTAATCTGTAATTTATGAGGCATGCAGTTAAAGGAATTTGCACAGGAATAAGATTTTTAGATGTGGCTGGTAGGGCATCACCGTTGTTACAACCAGAAACTTGACCTGAGAAACTGAATTTTAAAAGTAACAGTATCAGAGATTTAAACCAAGTTATTATACCAGAAAAAGTACCTGTACCAGATCTAGAAACAAATATTTATCAAGATGTACTAAACCATTTCAAGAAAAAAAAGTCTCAAAGGAAATCTGAAAGTGTTACTGAGGAAAGGTCTCAAGAAAAATCTTTATACAAGTAATTAAAATAGATATGATTATAACATTCAACAAAACAACTAAAGTATTTACAAAGAGATCAATTAATTAAACTAAAATTCCATGCTATTGAAATTAGGATTTTTAACAAATTTTGTAAATTATCCCATACAATATAATAAGATGTTTTTCTAGTTGTTCTTGACCTAATTCTGTTTATTTCCATATGGCACACTATATTCATAACATTTTTAAATTCATTGAACGAAGGAGCTCTATCTGAAATCCAATTTCTGGTTATTATTTTCTAGCCACTGCTAGAATAGACCATAACAAAGGAAGCTTAACCTTTTAACACTTTGAGGTACAGGTGTGTTGAATAATATAAGAGATTTAGAAATAATGAAATTATTCAATTTTATACAGTCATAAAACATATGAGCCCAGTCAGCATTAATTTCTACATTACATCTCTTACATAGATTATCTTTATTATTTATTTTACTCATCATCAAAGGTGTATAAAAGATCTATGTCCATGTATAAAGTCTCCAGACAATGGAAGACGAAGTTCTATAGGCAGATTCCAATATATATTGTTTATCTTGTTGATTTGGTGGGTCCCCATTAAACGTAGTGAAATAATTCCAGTATGTATCTACACTGTAAAAAGTTTCTTGTCTGATAATTTTATGTATGTATGAAAGTTTACCTTTATCAGAAACTTTATGTTGTAAATTTAATATCAAGTAATCAATCAGTGTTGGAATAGATTCTTTAACTGTTATAGACATTAGATCTATTCTATCAATGAGATGTTGTTTACAGGTCTGAACCTCTAACCAGCAAGTTTCTCTTAGATCAAATTCTTGTTTTAAGAAATCTAGATTTTAACTTTATTATCAGATATCAACTGATACCAGTACTTTAGATCATAATCTATAGCTAAATGAGTTCCTTCTGAATATCAAGTTATGATAGCTAATAATAATATTTAATGGGTAACAAACCATATGCTTAATAATCTTTCCATTTTTACAATAGAAGAGATAGTATATAAATTAAAGTCTGGAAAGAAAAAACTATATATAATATATTTAATATCTTTAGATAGTATTATACCTAAATAAGTTATCTGACCTGAATTCCATTACTAAAGTGAATAATAGTGGAGAAAGTGGACATCCTTGTTTTGTACCTTTAAGAATGGGTATTTTTGTGAAACATATGTTCCTACCTTAATATAATCAATTAGATTTACAAATGCATCTGAGAAGTTTGTGCACTTCAGTAAGGTAAACAGATAGTCCCAACTTACTGAATCAAATGCTGAACTTATATCAAGACTAATAAGTGTTAAATCTTTCTTTTCCTATTTGCAAAATCAATTAATGTTAAAGTTCTTCTTATATTATCAAAAGTATTTCTATTTACAATGAAGCCTGTCTGATCTATATCTATAATGCCAGGAATGATTGTCTTCAATCTATCAGCAAAAATACTCATAAACATTTTATAATCAACATTAAGTAATGAGATGGGCCGATATGAAGTACATCTAGTTGGATCTTTATTAGGTTTTAAAATTGGCTAAATAAATGTATATTGCCAAGATGGGGGTTATTAACTCAGTTTGGGCCAAAATAAAAACCTTATGTATTAATGAATATGTACTTTTAGAAAGTATTTTATATATCTCTGGTATAATACCATCATTATTTAAGCTTATTTATTTGTGTAATAACCTCTGTATATGAAATACTTTTGTCCAATAGTTTAATCTGTTGTTTATTAAGCTTTTTATTCATGTTTGTGGTTATAAACTCCTTTATTTTATCTTTAGGTTCCATGTTAATGTTATTATTGTTAATATTGTGAAAGTGATTTCTAAATTCATCTAGTATTTCTGGTAGACTAGAAACATTCTTCTTTTTCCTTAGAGAAAAGATTTCTTTGATATGGTTTTGTTTATTCAACCTTTTTGTTTTATTTTTAAGTCTATGTAAGTATTTGGGGCTTATTGAGTAAGACAAAAACTTGTATTTCTCTAGAGTTATTTTAACTTTATGAGTTAAAATTTCTTTGTATTTGTCATTTAATTTGTTTATTTCTTCAATGACTTTCTTATCCATAATATTTTCTTTATTATTATGATTATAAGAGTCTAATTTACTTTGAATATCTAACAATTCCTTATCCCAAGATTTCCTTTTATTATTATACCATCTTATACTTTGTCCATATAGATATGATTTTAAGGCATCCCAAACATAGACAATGGAGACTTCAGGAGTATTATTTATGTCTAGAAAATGTTGTACTTCTGAAAGTATATATTCTTTATAGTCTTTTAGTTGAGTTAAGTATGCTGGTATCCTTTTGATCTGAACATTATGAGTATTTTTTATCATGAATTCAAAAACAATTGAATTATGATCAGATATAGGACATGAAATGATTTTGGAATTAATTAAATCTGTTACCATCTGGTTAAAAATAAAGACCCTATCTATTTTTGAATAAGTTTTGTATCTGTTAGAAAAAAGGTGTATGGCAATGATTTTGAATCTATCTGATTATTAATATCATTCAAATTATAAGAATTAGCAAAATCATTTAAATGTTTTGCATTAGATGAAATAATATCTCCTATAGAGAATGATATGATCTTATCAAGATGATGTTTCACTGTATTAATACCAATTCCAGGTATCCAATATACATTAATTAAAGTGTAAGTCTTCCCATTAATTTGTATTGTAACCATACAAAACATTCCTTTGTCATCCTGATAAGACTTAATGATTTTAGGAATGGGCATACTTTTATTCCATAAAATAGTTTTTCTGAGTGTGCTCTGAACAAACCAATACTGTATATTTGTTTGTGGCTAGTTTATCAATATCTTTTTCAAGAGATGGGTTTCTTATTCAATCCATTAATGTTTAAAGAAATTCATTTTAAAGATGTCATTTGGCATTTTTAAAACTTAAGAATCTTATGATCAAAATAACAAATAACAACATAAGTAATGTTACATCTCCTCCTTTAGGTGTACCTTTAAATATAGCTGTATTTATTGAATCTCTTATGGGATTTTGTATAGGATTCAATTTTGTTTGTAGTGACAATGAGTGTACAAAATATATTGTGGATGTCAAAACTATATACATATAACAATGAACAAGTGAAAATAATGTAAGGATTAAACCTTGCATCCAGCCTCTAAGCAGCAGTACTTCAGCTACCATCTTATCAATTTAATACTGGTTATATTTAACTTAAATTAACAGCATTCAATTAATTTATCTAGCAAGACAAGACTACACATTTGATAAAACAGCATCATATAAACTAAAATAAACTTTTTAAAAAAACTATTCATACTACTATATACATCTATGTAATATAATACACTTGTATTCAAATAGCATTCAAATAAACTTGATATTAGGAACCAAGAGGAGAGAGAGAAATAAAAAGACGAAAAGAGAGAGAGAGAGAAAAAAGAGAGAAGAAAAAAAAAAGAAGGAATATTTACATATTAATTTATTCAAAGTATGTAAAAATAAGTTCTAACATTCATTTAAATCAAAAACTTTGGCTAATATGGTTCAGACATTACATATATTAAGATGCATCTATTTTCTGTCATGTAAATGCAGTCAAAACCTTGAATTGCTTGTATATGAGCATTTTACTCATACTCATTATTGTCAATAGAATAAAATATTATATTTATAGAAGTTGTTATAAATCATACTGCATAGTTATGCAAATTTTCAGAAACACTTGCATTATTGTAAAAACATCTGTATTTTGTATGTCTATACTACTGCTTTAAAATATATCACAAGACAATTTCTTCCAGAATAGAGTTATAAAGTTATTTATGCTTGTCAATCAGATGAATTAAATGAGTTATAGTAATGTATATGTTTGGAACATAAGTTTTGAACACAGATTAGTATGCTGCAGTCAAGTAGATTTTCAAAAACACTTGAATAAATGTTTCATTTTCTATGCCTTCTAAAATAAGACATTTACTTACTACAAGAAACTGCATCATTTAAAATCATTATAACTGACATATTTTATGAATTATAACATAGATATTAAAGTAATTATATAAAATAACTCACATTTAAATGTCAAAGAGTTCATTTTCCTTCACATAGTCGCATTTGCATCAGTTCTACTTCCTGGTAGAGTGTTCTTCCTGAATCTGTGATGTGTCAGTGTGATATCTGGGTCAAAGGTCAGATTGACTGCTTTCAGCTTCTCTGTGAGAATTCTGAGAGTTGAAGCTTTTGAAACAGCATGAGGACACTGTTCATGAAGTAGCCCACATCCCAGATTGTCTCCGAAACTTGTTAAAACTAGTGACAAACATTCATTTAGCAGTGTAAATGCATCTAAACATGACAAAACCTTTATGATGTATTTTTAGTTATTACAGTCTCTATGTAAGTGAAATTAAGCCCATAGTTATTAATAGGTAATAAAACTCAATATTATTGTCCCAACTCAATTTTATGCAAATCTTATTATTTACTGTGTCTATATGATCAAAAGCATTTCTATATGTTAATATGAGAAAAAAATAAAGAGAAAGAATAAAGAAAAGAAAAGAGAGTAGAAAATAAAAGAGTGTAAGGCAGAAATAAAAAAAAAAAAGAGAAAGCTAAAGCTATATATAGTAATGGAATATTACTTACTGTTTATATTAATAGAGTTAAAAATAAAACATATCATTTACTATTATTTAGTTCTAATTATTATTAGTTAAAGCATGACATATTATTTACAAACAAGCATAAGCAGTATAATCAAGAAAGTATAATTAGGAATAGCATTTGAAGAACATATAAACTTTTACAAGGAATAAATATGTTATTATTCTATTTATCATATTTTCATTACTCTTCTCTCCCTGCTCCCCCCCCTTACCCACTACATAATCTAAATAGAATGTCATTGTGTAACAAAAAAAAAAAAAGGAAAAAAAAAAAAAAAAAAAAAAAAAAAAAAAATTACTGACTTTACTTTTTTTTCAGAAAAAGAAAAAAAAATAATATAATATTTAGTTCCTCCTCAGATATTTTGACTGGTTTTAAAAAAAAATTTTTTTCTTTGCACAAGAATAACTTTGATTAAATCTTTTCAGAACATTTGTGGCTTTCTGGAAATGCAGGAACTATATTTAAAGATTAATAATGAAGTAAAATGATGAGAGAAAAAAAAAAAAATAAAACAAATCATTTGTTCTTTAGTCTCTCTCTTCCTCTCAGAAGTCTTCCAAGTTTAGTCAGTTGTTTCTTTAATGAAGGACTAGCTTCCATTTCCATTTCCTCTATTTTATCCAAAATCTTATTTTTTTGATAAACAGTAAAGCAGAGTCTAAGTCATCAAATATTTTAGGACCATCAGGAAGGAAGATTTTAGCTTGGCAGGAAACAGAAGGTATGTTTTAAACTGATTTAAGAACCATCTCTTTATCAAAAGATGATAGAAATCTAACTATAACTGATCTAGGATAGTTTTTGTTAGAGTTAGTATTAGCTATAGATCTATGTGCTCTTTTGATACCAAAAGAGAATGCTTCTAATATTGTTACCTTCAATATTTTCTGGCAGTCCAAAATCCTAATGTTAGTCATCCAGCTTTGTTTGTAAATGTGTATTTTGTTTCAGCAGAAACTCAGTGTTTTTCCATGTCATTCACAGCTTCTTCTATGCCTGTCATCTGGATCTTCTGTTGTTGCAGGTCTGTATATGTAACAAGTCTATTTGTTTTGTAGTTTTTTCTATGAAGGTATCAATTTTAGTATCCATTTTATCCATCTTAGCAGTAAGTTGCTGGATTATAGTTATCAGAGACTGAAGTTCTTTCTTGATGCTGGAGTCTTGAGAATTTGTCTTACTGGAACTCATTTCAGACTGATAAACTGACAGGAAAATTTCCAATGTGATTTCTGACAGGAATATTGTTAAAATTTCTTTTAGATATAGTTCAAGAACTATATAAAACAAACATATTTAGTCAGTGTAATGAAATTGGTGGAGCTGAAGAAATCTGCTGCTATCCTGTGTTCATCCTTGGCCACGCCCCCCCTCAGGTCATCTTTTTTGTCTCAAGAAAAATCTGACAGTTTTGTTTCATTCTCTAAAAGAATAGAGGTGTCAGATTCTAAAAAAGAATACCCCAGATAAGGCAAGGTTAATTTTATCTCCTAATTTCCCCAGATTTCAAGAAGTTATAAACCAAGCAGATAGTCCAGGTGGTAATAATTCCCAGACAGGGAATGCACAATTTTTATTAAATATTAATCATGACTGGGTCAGTCAGAAGCAACAAAGGTTAAGGGAAAAAAAGAGAAGTCCTATTTTTAAACTGCCTTCTTTGATTTATGAATTTGCAGAGTAAGGAAAACCAAATCAAAATAAGAGATTTTGTTAAGAAAACACTCATTCTAGCTCTCTTACAACAGTTTTTTTTTATGTACAGTAGAACACAGGACTACAAAAGCTTTGTCAGAAAAAATGTTCTCACTTACAGGAAAGTGTAGAAAAATCAGACAAAAAGCAAATGAACTAAAAGCTTTACATAATGAAATTAAAGAAAAAGAACACCAAGGCCACATGCTCAGATTTGGGTAAAAGACCACTTAGATATGTATTTAATAAATACAGGAGCCACAGTTAGCATTACTACAATAATTGAAACTACAATAACATTCCCAGGAACAAGAACTATAAACTTGCAAGAGTTGGGAAGAAAAGTCTCTCAAGCTCAAGTAAGTCTCCCTGTAGAAACAAAGCTAGGGGAAGACACCTTCCAGCATGCATGGATATCAGGTCCTCGTCTACAAAACATCATTGGTAATGACATCTTGAAACAGGTTACATTATAGATTTGTGCAACAAAGAATTTATTAAGGAACGATTACATTAAGTATTAGTCATCTCTGAAGCATTATGCAAATACAGTGTCAAAGATCCAGGACAGCATGACTTAGTTGAATTATTAAAAACACCAAAGCAGGAGTTGGCTCAGCTAATTTATTGCTGTCAGGATATTTTTGCCAAACATAGGAATGATTGTGGACAAGTCCCTGACTTTGAGGCAGTCCCAAGAAACCTATAAAACAATATCCAGTAAAGAAAGAGCTAGAACAGGCAATACTAAATACTGTGAATGCTTTAGAAGCTCAAGGGGTAGTGACTAAAGTTAATTCACCAGCTAACAGTCCATATTGGCCTGTACAGAAGTCAGATGGAAGTTACTATCTCACTTTTGATTACAGAGAATTTAATAAAGTAATACCTTGTTCATTGTAATAATAGGAAGCATGCCTGATTTTATTGCTCAGATTCATGGAAAAAATTAAATTTTTTCTCGACAGTAGATGTGAGTAATGGTTTCTGGAGTGTTACTCTAGATAAAGACTCACAATAGAAATTTGCTTTTACTGTAAAAGGTCAACAGTATACTTGGATAAGAATGCCTCAGGGCTTTCATAATGGTCCAACAGTTTTTCATCATGTAATGCAGGAAATACTAAAACCACTAGAATTCAGAATTTCTATTATTCAATACATGAATGACATACTTGTAGGAAGAAAAGCTGAAAGGCAGCACTTAAATGTACTAGCAAAAAATTTCCAAGCAATAAGACAAGCAAGATTAAAACTGAACCCTAAAAAGAGTCAGTTTATGAAAGATTCTGTTACTTTCTTGGGTGCCATGGTATCAGCAGGACAAAGAAGCATTAGTAAAGACAAAAAGCAACTGATCAGACAGTTGCCATTTCCAGTTACTGGGACAGGGTTATGGCAAGCCCCAGGAATCTTTGGATTCTCAAGGGTGTGGATACCAGATTATACAGGAAAGACAAAACCCTTGACTGATAAGCTTAAAAGAAACAAAAATGGAGATGAGCCTAGCAGCTTTCTCTAAGGTCAAGAAAGAACTCATTTCTGCACCTGCTTTGAGTGTCCCAGAAAGAGATAAAAAGTTCATCATAGTGTTTGGACACAATGGTCTAACTATGATGACCATAGTGTTGAAAAAAAGAGGATATCAGTATCAGGTATTAGGTTATTATTCCCGAGCTATGAGTCCAGTTGAGAAAAAAAAATGAGAAAATGTGAAAAGCAAGCCATCATAGCAGAATGGTGTACTGAAGTAATGCACCATATGATTCAGGGCTCTCCAGTTGTGTTACAGACCAAAATACTCCATTGAAATACATGTTAGAAAGAAATCCAAAGGGTATAAATAATGCACGACTTAGTAGAATCACTATAACAGTCATACTAATACATGTTGTTCAAGAACTCAAGACCGTGTGTGTTCTGATGAATCTTGGCAACAGGCAAGTAACTGACCATCACCCTTTCCTTACTTATTATGTTGAGCAGTGCACCAGTATGTCTTACAAGTGAGTTACTTATGACTAGAATATTTGGTTGGGTAGATGCCTACTGAATTCAGGAACTAGGCAGTGTGACACCCCCCTGTGAGACAGCTGGATGTGGACACATAGCAGGATGGCAGTTTAGCTCCAGTGACAAATGCCTCTGGTCAACTCCCTGTGAGCATAGTAGATGCCCCTGCACCATGTCCGTAGGTGGCAGACACAAATCCTCATAGTGTGACAGCCTGCAACCCCCCCCCCCCGAAGCAAGCAGGTTTCACTGTCTGCAGTACAAGTGGGTGTGTGAAAGTATCTACAAGCATGCCCTACACCTATGATGAAGGAAAATACAGGCAGTTAGAAGAACAAGAAAAATAAATTATCAGCAAAGCAAGGCATCCAAGGGGCAGTTTATTTCTCTAAGCATTAGACAAATCATGTATCGGACTTGGTTTACTGATAAAATACACCAATGAGTATAGGACTTTTATACAGTTCTTGACTAATGCAGTCCTGCCTCTTTAGATATACATTGTGTTCTAAGTTGGTCATGCAATGTGTCCTAAGTTGGTCATCCAGCTATTTTAAAAGTTGTTTTACAAGTTATTTTAAAAGTGCTGTTACAGCAGACTATTTTTGTAGAATTGCTATACAACAGGTTTTCCTTTTTTGTAACAAGTACAAAGTAATCATTTCTTACTTCAACTTGCTTTGTCATCATATGTTCTTACTGCTTAATAGTCTTATCATAACATTTCTAATGAGAAAGACTATTTATTATTGTTACAGCTGCAGTTTACATTATTGCTACTGTTGAATAATTCAGAATTAATGACAATTTGCAACTTACAAAGTAATACAAAAGCTTAATAAAAACTTTATATAAAATCTGCAGCTTTGCAGCATGTTTATGCAAGGCACACCATCTGCTCCTGTCATTCATTCTGTAGACAACATATGAAATAGAATAATATACATTTTCTTATTTTTTGATGTTTGTAGCATATATGTACATTTTACAGAGCATGTATTTTACATTCTGTTTATTCTTTACACATATAGTTTAGAAATTTTTTGATAGAAATAGAAAAGTGCTGATCAATGCATGTTTTATACAACTTTTAATAGAAGAGCCATTCCCTGCTGTTACAATACATCAGTGGGTGTCAGTATGTGACCGTTATTTCAGGCTGCTGTGACCTTTCCATTCTATTTTTTCCTAACAAGTAGCTGCACTAACAATTCTAAAAAAAAACACTGCGAAGTCTTAAAGCTAACTTGCATCTGTTGTCTGACATTTGATTATTAGAGGAATTATTTAAAACATAGATATTTGCTTATATTAATAATTATGCCTTTATAAAGAGAGGAATTATTCATAAGCACTATCTTATGATGGCTGATGCTCTTTTAATTGTATTTCCATCCAGCTTTGCAGTATTTTATTTCACTGGCATTCACATAAAAGATTGTTCACACATGCTGCTCAGGGAAGATTTCTGTAAGCTGGTGTCTCAACATTGCTTGAGATCCCAATGCTATAACAGTTCCCCCTGAACAGACATGAGAACTGCTGTTTGTTGATTTTGTTCAGTTAATATTATCAGACTTCATTGGTTCAGAGTACTTCATAAATCGTACAATGTCTTGGACCTGATGCATTTGGCCCACTGTCAAAACCTGTACTGCTTGCCATCTTACACATTCGATTTAACACTTAATGACAACAATCACTAGGTTTATACATTCTAAAATGCCAACTATGACCACTATAAACTACATTAGCTTTCCTCCCCAGCTACTGATAGAACCACTCAGCCAAGAGAACCATGCTTCTTTTTCTATTTCTGCTTTTTGAGCAGCTTCCTCAATTATTTTGAGGTGTCTCCTGATTTTAGGTTCATTATCAGGAATATAAATACAATATTCCTCTCCTACCAATGCACAAAATTTAATGCCATGTGGTTCTGTAAGACCATAGTTTTTATGGCAGTCATTTCTACGGTAACTTTTAATTCCTCTAATAGACCTGCCAGCTATTTTTAATTTCCCAAATAGCTTTTCCTTCTCCATAGAATGGAAAGATTGATACTCATGCAAGGACATCATTTCATACATCAATTTTTTCTATGTTAATATGTCTTTTTAATCTAACATTTCTAATATTAGAATCAGGTAATGTTGCAGTATGTCTAATGGATGGAATTACATGTCCCAAATAAAACAATCCAGTCCAGTTCTCAGGAAGCCATTTGTAGGCCCTTTTACCACATATGTAATATATTTTTGCTTGAATCGGAACCGTCCATGTAACCCAATGTTTAGTTTTAGCTTTTTTTTCCCTAAATGTCCAGCAAGTTTTATTGCTAAAAACATTCAAAACATTGTTCACTGGTATTTCAGGTAGCATAAACAATACTACAAAAACTTTTCTCAATAAATGGGTGATTACTTGTTCCTTCTCCTCATAAACAAACTTCAGCATTTATAGTTGTATGAACAAGCCTCAAGAAAGGGTGTTTCCTTGGGATAGAGTCATTCCTTGGAACATAGTCTTGGTTTGTGAGATTCAACATTTCGAGAAGTGTAGATGGAATAGTTCATATGGAATTCCTACTGTTTGCATCTTGGAGTATCTCAGCTGATATCCAGCATTGTTTAGCATTCAAAGTTTCTGAGTACATTTGAAGTAATTTGGTAAAGGTATAGAAGTCCATCTTTCCTTGTATTGAGAAGTAAAAACTAATCAGGATTACGATTAATATCAGGATTTTCATGATTCGATATTTCTTCTTGAAATTACCTGTAAGAGAAACGAATCATGTTCCTATTAGTTGTATCTGATATTTTGTCCCTTTATATCAGTTATTACAGTCATAACTTATTCAGTTTTCTCCCCTCTATTTTAATCTTTTAACATGATTTTTATGAATTCAACCATTTTTTGGTAGCTGATTTTAAATGGCTGGACTTGTATAGCCACTAACCCCACTTTGGTAACAATGTAGGGTCCTATCCATTTTGAATCTCATTTGCTTGTGTTTCCAAATTGGTGGTCCATTACAAGGTCTCCTTGTTCCAGTTGTATCTCCCTCGATTCCCAAATCTCATTTTGTTTACACAATTCTAGATTATGGGCTTGTCCAGCTTCCCGGACTCTACCTTTTGCCCAGCTGATTTGGTCTTGGAGCTGGTCCCACAATTTTGTTTCTTCTAGTGGTATCCCATAAGGGATTTCTCCTCCTTGTAAATTCATAGGTCGACCTGTCATTAGTTTATGTGGAGTTAACCCACGTCCTTAAGGAGAATTTTGCATTCTAATCAACAAGTTGGGTAAATATTTTACCCAATGATTCCCATACTCTGAAATCATTTTCTTTAATCCTTCCTTCAGAGTTCTATTAGCTCTTTCAATTTTCCCAGAATTCTGAGGATGGTAAGGAGTATGAAACCTTTGCTTGATTCCCCATATTTTACACATTTGTTTTGTCATGTTTCCAGTAAAGTGAGTCCCTTGATCACTATGTATTTCTCGGGGCACTCCTCATGTTGGAATGATCCTTTCACTTATTATTCTAACTACTGAGTTTGCATCTTCTTTTTTTGTTGTATGAGCTTCCACCCATCCAGTTTATTCATCTATCAAAGTAAGTAAGAAATGAAACTCTCCTGGTGCTGTTGGAAGAGGTCCTACACAATCCATCTATACCCTTTCCCAGGGTCCCAATGCTTGTGGGAGTCTATATTGTTTTCTCCTATTTCATTTTCCCACATTGTGCATGGCACATGTGACACATCTATCTATATGATTTTGGATGTCTGTCATTTCTTCCCATTTAAATCTAGAACTAACAATTTGTTGTAGTCTTTCCCTTCCTGGATGATCTAGGAAATTATGATAATAAGTTAACATTTTTCCTTTTTCAGGCTCAATTATTTGTACTCTATGTAAAGGACCTTTTTTAATTCTCCTGGTACCAACCAAGGCTCTGGAAATCTAACCCATTTCCATTTGCATCCTTGTATTATTTTAAATTCTTCTATTTTCTCTTTCTTAACGATGTCTGGCTGTTCTCTTAGAATTTTTACTAAGTTTCCTAGCTGCTGATTATCTTTGTTTGTTTTTTCCATTTAAGGTCATATGAGCACCATGTTCAAATTCAGGACCCCATAGCACCTTCATTTCATCTGTTCCTATCATTAGTAATCCACATACAGTAGTTATGATGATCCCATCACACTGGATTTGGGTAATTTTATCTACCTCACTTTCCACTCTATGTTCAAACTCTGTACACTAATCTTTACAAAAGTAAGCTGTACAATGTAAAGGTAAAGGATTTAGAGGTAAGTCCATTTGTATTTGGCACTCATTCAAAATATTTTGCACCATTTCCCTTAGTTGTTTTTCTTCCATGTCATTTACTTCCCATGCCCAGTATTGAGGAACATTTTGTATAGGATAAGTTTCTTTGGAGTCAAGGGCCCCTTCTCTTGCTAGCTGATCTACTATTTTATTAAACTGACTGTGTACCTCATTTTTTATGTGAGCTTTGACCTTATTTATACACACTATAGAAAGATTGTCATCTTCTATCAAACTCCAAATTTCTGTCAACACTTGCTGATGACTGATCGGTTTACCATCAGTTGTAATCAAACTTCTCGTTGCCAAATGAGAAAAGATGATGTTAAGACTTGGACTACATATTCACTGTCTGTATACATGTTTACAGGTCTGGGCAATAATAAGGCTTGCTTAACTGCTTTTAGTTCAGCTCTTTGTGCTGAGCATCTCCCTGGGAGACTACCTTTCCTGTGTTCTTTGGTCTCTACATTGTATATTACCCATTCTGTCATAAAACACCCTCTTTCAGAGCTCCAGAATCTGAATCAATCTATGTACAATTCTGGTGCTCCTTCAATAGTTTTTCTCCCCATTTTCCAAGTCAGGAAATCCATGAGATTTCCCTTGGTAATTAAACAGTTTTGCTAAAACTTAATTTGAGGGATTTCTACTCTGATTTCTCCTTCCTGACTTGCAAAACTGGTTGTAAATGACTTGAAACGTAGATACCTGGACCATATGAAGAGAGACATAAAAGAGCTCTTAGATTATGTGTCCTAGGCAGGTTTGAGCCAAGCACTGAGCAGCATCCTACTTTCCCCAAGGATGAACTTTCAAAACAAGCAAAAAAAAAAATAATAATAATCATAACTGGCTTAGCTTTTAATGTAATTTAAAGGTGTACAATATTTGCCAACCTGGGAAGAAATGATTGACAGGCCATCTTGCTTTGCCAAGGATGGTCTGCACCTGTAGGGTTTTGAAAATTGGCCTGAGCATTGTCCACCCCATACTGTCCATTTAAGGAAATGCCAAAGAAATAAACATATCAACATAAAGAAACAAAATAAATTATAAAGGTGCTACTCATCGGAACTTTACTCCCTGCAAGCCCTCCTCACATTGGAGAATGTAGACATCTTTATGGTGTTCAGGTCATAAACCACTGCAAGTACTCAAGTTATTAAGGGTTATAATGCCTATTATCTATGCAGTCCAGATACTATGCCGGAAGAGAAAAAAGTATGCGGTACCTGAATCTTCATCCAGAAGAGACTCACATAAATTTTATTACCATATTCTAGCTAACTAGAACATGCTGTCTATGACCTAGAAATGCCATAGTGCCTATGGATGTGAACTAGAGTTACTCAGAATTGAACCGTATACTATCTTTCTGGTTAACGTTTACTAACTAGCTGGAGCAGGGAACTATATACCACTACTAGTGTATAAGCCTAGAAGTTATTGGACTTTGTTAACACAAACACTTTGTACCAACTAGTCAGAGTACCCTCTAGATGGAAACAACATCCTTTATCTTATTGTCACAGATCTGGGGGAATTACGCTCCTTCCCTTGTGTAACATCATCACTCGGCAAGGTCATCCTCAAATCAGTTTCCTTTGAAATAAAACCAAAACCTGAGATCTCCACTGTCTCTGGAGCTTTTAGAAATTTCTCCAAGCAAATTTTCTACTTCTAAGTAATGCCCTTGCATGTTTCAACGCTCCCCAACCCAGAAAATGTTTCTGTATATGAAGAAACATACACCACTATCTTCTAGCAGTATGTAGACAACTTTGTAGTAGCATTTGTACCCAGTTGAAACAAAAGAGGGGTACACCCTAAAAATAATCCTTCCTTGTAGAACCACAATATCAATAAGATTTATAACAAAAGGAAGAAAACTGTGGCCAAAACTAACAAGTGAAAAAAACAGCATGCTAGGAACCCCATCATTAAATTAAATAAACAACTCAGGAGTCTAATTAAAACCATCATCATCATCAAAATCACCCCCCCTTTCCCAGTTTCTATATGAGATTTATTTATTCATTTATTTATTTATTTATTCCAGTTTGGTGACCAGGGAGGTCCACTGGGCTCGAGAGCCTGTTTTCAGTGGAGGCCCAGGGAGAAAAGCTCCACATAACAAGTTACATAAAGTATATCATTTTCATTTTGGTTAAGCAGCGAAGTTCCACATAACAACTTACATAACATATAGAAGTATCACATTGTAAGTTACATAAACAAATTGAAATAGCAATAGGAAAAAATTCATATAAATTGCATTCAAATAAGAAGATATATTATAAGTGAGAGGTTTAGAAGGGAAGAAGGTTAACCAGGAGAAAAGGAAGAGGGGAGGTTGGGAAGTGTGGGGAGACGAGTGCAGTTGCATTTTCTGTGAAGAAATAGTTAGGAGTGGAGTAGTCTTTTGAATGTGTTTAGGTTGTCACAGGCCCTCAAAGTGGCAAGCAGGGCATTCCATTTTTTAGCTAGGGTGTAGGAGAGTAAAAGTTGACCAGCAGGGCGCTTATGTTTGTGGATGGTAATAAGGTTTAGATGAGTGGATCTAAGGGGTCTTGGGGGCTATAAGGTAGGAGGATATTAGATAAAGAAGGGTTCATAGGTTCATAGGTAGATACTAGGCTATCTGCCCTAGGGCATTTATAAGCCTAGCCAGAGTGTATTTGGCTTCCGCCTCCCTATTAGATTAGCCTACTGTGCCTCTGTAAAGTAAGTCACAGAAGGTACCCTTTTAAGATTAGTTTACTGTGCCTCTGTCTAGCAGGGACACAGAAGAGATCCCAGGGATGAATTTGTGATTTCCCATCCACGCATCCAGATTTTGCTTGAAGAGGGTCAGCGAGGGGCTATGTCTAACATGAAATGGGATTCTATTCCAGAGTGAGGGGGAGCCTCTGGGAAATGAATCGGTCCCTCCAGCATGTCCTATTTATTTTTGTGCTGAGGCTTACGTCTCTGGAGCGTGTAGCTCTAAGGGACTTGGATTTTTTGAGGTGGAGCATGTCCATTAATTCTGGGTTTGACATGGCTTTGTACGTCAAGCATAGATCACCTCTGAGTAGGCGGTAAGCAACTGAGTAGAGCTGGAGTTTCTTTAGTCGAGCTGCATAGGACATCTGTTTGTTTGGGGTCTCTCCAGTTGCTGCAGGTGTCGGGTAAGGTACATCCCAAAAGGGGCATTTTATTCAATTATGGGCCTGATGAGTGACGAGTAGAGGGGCACAATGACCTCTCTTGATCTAGATGCAAACCCTTTCGTGATAAGGTGTGCTATATAGAAGGTCTTTCTAACCACTTTGGCAACGTGATTATCAAAGGAGAGATTACTATCTACGTTGGTCCCCAAATCTCTAATTACTTCTTCCATACTTAATGGATTACCACCTATGTGGTAATTTGTGGGCACCTTGTTTTTCCCAAAGGGGATATGCACTTTGGGAAAAACAAGGTGTCCACAAATTACCACATAGGTGGTAATCCATTATGTACGGAAGAAGTAATTACAGATTTGGGGACCAACGTAGATAGTAATCTCTCCTTTGATAATCACATTGCCAAAGTGGTTAGAAAGACCTTCTATATAGCCCACCTTATCACCGAAGGGTTTGCATCTAGATCAAGAGAGGTCATTGTGCCCCTCTACTCGTCACTCATCAGGCCCATAATTGAATACAAGAGGCAGCTGGTGGGTTGAAATATTAACTTGTGGGCTGAGACAATTTGGAGGAAGTCTAGTTGATTTGGGAGTTCAAGCCAGTTTAGAGTTAGTAGGGAGGAGCAATGGTGAGAGGAGGCCTTTGCTTTTGTGGCAAACCTGGAGATTTTGTTGTAGCATACTTCTAGTTTGGAGGTGAGAGTGGAAGATAGATTAGTAAGTAGTGGAGCACCATATAGAAGAGATGGGAGAAGATAGGTAATGGCCAGGGTCAGTCTAGTGGAGGGAGAGTGGAAGTGATTATTCCTGTAGAGTAGGCCAAGTTTTATGTGGGTTTTCTTGATGTTAAGTTGAATATGGGTGTTGAATTTTAGTTGTTCATCAATGGTGACCCCCAAGAGTTTGGCAGAGGGAACAATATCAATGATAGAGTTGTTGAGGCTGGTAATCTGAAATGAGTTTTTATCAATGGGAATGGCTTTGGAGGGAGTGAATAGGAGGATTTTAGTTTTGTTAGCGTTGAGTGAGAGGTGGTTTTAGAGCATCCATTTTTCAGTGGTTGAGAAGGCAGATTGAGTTAGAGATTTGAGTTCAGATTGGTTGGAGGCATAGCAGATCAGAGTAGAGTTGTCTGCATATTGGATAATTTTGGTGTTTGGAATGGGATTGTGGAAATCATTAATGAAGATGTTGAATAGCAGAGGGGCAATAATGGAGCCTTGGGGAACTCCTGTGGGTGTTGGAAGGAAGGTGGAAGAGGATTGGCCCCATTTCACTACTTGGGACCTGTCAGAAAGATAGCTGGAGAACCAGGAAAGAGTTTTTGGGGAGATGTTAAGGTTAGATAGATGGTCTAGTAGATGGGTGTGAGAGATGGTATCGAAAGCTTTAGATAAATCTAATAGAATAGATGAAACTAAGTTGCCAGAGTCTCAGGCTGAATTGATAGAGTGTAAAAAGGAGAGAAGGGCTGTATTGGTATTGTGTCCAGGGCGGAAGCCATGTTGGGTAGGAGATAGTAGTTGATGTTCGGTTAGGAATGGCATGAGCTGTATGTGAATGCATTTTTCAAGAAGTTTAGAGATGGGAGAGAGAATAGCTATGGGGCGGAAGTTGGAGAAGTTACAGTTTCTGCCACCCTTGTGGCATGGGAGAATGAAAGCAGAACACCATAGTTCTGGTACATATGACTCAAGTAGTGCTCTATTGATCAGGATGCTGATAGGGAGAGCAATATTGTAAGAGGCAATTTTTAAGAAGGAGGAGGGAATGTTGTCAGGAGCATTGGTGCAAGGTTTGAGTTTATAGAGGAGGTTTTCTTATGAGGTTAGTGGATACAGGTTTAAGTTTGAAAATAGGGGAAGTGGGAGGAGATGGGGTGGACACTAGGGAGGAGGTGGGTAGGGGGATGTTATTGGGGAAGATTTTGGTCAATTCAGTAATGGAAGAGGTGAAGAAGGTATTAAATAGTTTGGCGATTTCTTGGTCAGATTTGCTAGTGTCAGGACAAGGGTTATTTGTGGTACCAGGCTTGAGAAGGGAGTTTATAGAGTTCCAGAATTGTTTGGGGTTCCTTGTATGATTTATTTGTAGGTGGTTGTAATAGAATGTTTTGTCTTTAATGGCTTGTTTTTTGGCTAGGTTTCGCAGCTGTTTGTATTTTAGTGACAGCTTAGGCTGTTTATGATGGTGATAGCTTTTCCAAGATTTGTCTCTTTGTTGCATAATTTTCTTGGTAGCTTTTGTAAGCCAAGGGGCTGGTTTTGCTTTAACTCTTTTGGTTTGTGTTGGAGCTAGGGAGTTTAGGACAGAAAGGAATGTAGAGTTGAAGACGTCTACGGCTTCGTCTAGAGGTAAGTTTTTTAGTGGGTTCCAGTTTGTGAGCTTAATGGAGTCAAGGAAGGTAGAGGGGTTAAAGTTAGTTAGGTTATGGGTTTGCAGGAGGTGGTGGGAGTATGGGGAAGAGGAAGTGGCTCTGTGGGTGAAAGCAGGGAGGTGGTCTCCTAATGGATCGGGAGTGACACCAGAAGTAATGATTTTATTTGAGTGGGACACTAGTATCCAGTCTAGGATGGAGTCTGGGTGGTTGGTCTTGTTGGGCCTGGTGATGGTGTGAATAAGTTGAGTAAAGTTGAAGAGATTAATTGATAAGGTGGGATTAGGGTCTATGATTTTTTGCCAGTCAATATTTATGTCTCCCATTATGTAAGTTTCTTGTTTAATATTAGTGTAAGTCCAAGCGAGGAAGTCTTCTAAGGTATTGGTGTTATTACCAGGGGGAATGTAAAGGGAGATGATACAGATACTTTTTTGGTTATTTAATTTCAGAATGCCAATCACTAGTTCAGCATTGTTAAAGGATGGGATAGGATTTGGGAAGGGAGTAATAGATACATGATTAAAGTAAATTAGTGCTACTCCACCACCTCTTTTATTTAGGTGGTCTGATCGGAGGCATTGAAATCCAGGGGGGAAGGAATTCTGAGTCAGTTATGTGTGGTTTTAACCAGGATTCAGAGATGGCTACTATGTCTGGTGAGTTATGGTTGATCAGACATGAAACAGGGTAATTTTATTTGTTAAGCTTTGGGCATTGATAGTGAGGAATTTGAGGTCTTTATGAATAGGTTTGTTGTTGGAGCTATGGTTATTAGTTTGAGAGGTGCTTGGTCCGGGGTTAGGATGAATGTCACCTGCTAAGAAGAGGTATGAGAAAAGATGAATACGTTTTTTAGGAATTAGTTTGGTTAGGGATGGAGGAAGGGATGTGCATTTAAGTTTGTAGAAATTTGAGGGGATTCGGAAGAGTTTTAAAGTTAATAAAGTGGTGGGGTGGATAGTGGTAAGAGAGGTGGAGATGTTGTAGAAGTGATTTGAATAGTTGGGGTGTGGAGGTGGAGGTGGGGGTGTATATGGAGGTTTGTATAAGACGTGGCATGGTATAGAGGAAAAAGTATGAGGAGTAGGAGTGTTGTGGGGGTAAGAATTGTGGAAGTAAAAGAAGACATTTGTGGTTGAAGTTTGTTTAGAGGAGATAGGAATATGGAGGTTAGAGGGAAATAGGCAGGGCAGGTGGAATGGGGGGAGGAGTATAGGGTAGGGTGAGTTGGGTGGAGAGGGAGGAGTTATGCTGTGGTGGGATTGGGTGTTGCAAAGTGGAGGGAGTATGGGATGGCAATAAATGTAGGATCACTGGGGGCAGGTGAGAATTGGGGGCAGGGTAGGGGAGCGGAGTGAGCCCACAGGGCGAATGGAGCAGGATAGAGCAACAGAGCAGAAAAGTTCTGCTGAAAAAGTATCAGCCACTGCAGGTAGGAGTTGAGGTAAGTAAGAAAAATACAGTAAAGCAGGGTAGAATTGGTAGTGAATAGAGCAACTTTAGGGAAGAGGGAATAGTATAAAAAAAGAGGGAGAGAGGAGTAAAGGTATGGGATAGTAGGCTTTAGAGGAAACTGCAAGATGAAGGTGGAAAAGAGAAGAGGAGAAAAAAAGACAAAAAAAACAAGAGGAGAAGAAAAAGTTATTTTAAAGTAGAGCAGGGGTAGGCAAAAGGTGGGAAGGTGCTGCCACCTAGTGGTGAGTGGAGAGTATGTAGCCAGAGAGGGAATGGGAAAATAGAATGGGGCAAGATGGTCAAGAGACTGAGGTATAAAAAAAAGTGGAGGCGAGGACTGAAAGAGAGGGTAAATCTTCAGTGGGATTCAAATTTAGGGATGGGAGGCTAGAGGTAGTGAGATTACAGGGGGAATCTTTATGGTCTGTGGTAGGCTGCTGAGTCACACACACTGAGGGACAGGCTAGCATATGAGGATATTTGAAGAGGAGATTGAGGTATTGCATCAACAGTAGCCATCTTTCTCAACTCTGTACCACACTCCTATCTTCTCTGACAGTCATGCCTGACTGCTGCAGGTCTTCTCTCATACAATATGTCAGTCTCTATGCTGGACACCCTTGTTCATCTTGTTTTCTTCCTGTCTATCCCAAATCTTCTTTACCGCATTGTCTTCTGCTTTCCTGCACATGTACCTGGATCATTGTAATCTGTTCTCCCTGACCTTCTTGACAGCTATAGCTACTTGGGCTTCCACTCTGATGTCCTCAGTTCTTCTTCTGTCCCATAGAGTACACCCTACTACCCATCTCAGGCTTTTCATCTTCGCCACCTCTACCTTCCTCAACTGATCTGCCTCCCATTGCCAGGATTTCTGTACCATACTCTAATACTGATTGTACCACTGTTTTGTACACTTTACCTTTCAGCTTCTTTGTCGTTCTTCTGTCACATATGACCCTTGACATTCTATACCAGTTGGCTGCAGCCTCTTTGTTTCTAGATTTGACCTCATTTAGAATTCCCTTCTCCTTTACCACCCCTCCCAGGTACTTGAAGTTGGTGAGCTGTTACACTACTTTCTTTTTTTATCTCACTTCTCAACTTCTTCTGATTCCCCCCTTTTGCTGCCATTAAAATATCTTATTTCTACTCAGTTTCATCCTATCTGCCTTCAGTTTTGCATTGCTCTTATTATTTGCTGAACTTCTTGTTCAGAGTCTATCTGTTATGCCACATTGTTTGCATACCTTAACTTTGTTGTTCTGTCCACCCCTGCCTGTTTACTAGTCCATCGTTAGTATGAAGAGCAGTGGGCTCAGAGCTGAACACTGATGCATACCCACTACCACTGGTGACCCCTTTGTGTGTCTGAGCACTATTCATCCTTGTCTCATTTGGTCCTTGTACATAGCCTGCACTAATTCTACCAATGTTTCTGGAACTTTGAACTATCGCACGACTGCTTAAATCAGCTTTCCTGAGACTTTGTTATATGCTTTCTTCAAGTCTAGGAATTCCTTGTTGGACTCTTTCCTCATCTTTTTCTTCTTATCAACTATCAGTCTCACTACACACATTGAGTCTGTTGTGCTGTATCCTGATTAGAATCTAAACTGCTCATCACTAATCTTACTTTCTACTACTATGTGTATTCATTTATCAGTCACTCATGTCTCTTTCTTTGCTAGTGCAACTGTTCTCTTAGTCTCATTGTTAGTCAGTTAGTGATTCTTCATAGCCTGGTCTGTATTTTCTATCTCTCACTTTTTCCTCCACTACTTTTTTTTTTATGACTTCCTGCCATTATGCATTTCTCCACAAGCTTTCTTTATGTACATTATTTCTATATCTGCCTTGGCCACATATCTGTTCAATTATCCTTACATATGCTGCTTTGAGGCACTGACATTCCTTTTCTTCTCCACACATTTCGTCTTCTTACTGAGGTGCTAGAGCTCTGAGTATTTCCTTGAATACTTAAGGTTTCACTACAATTCAACTTCCATGTCTTCAGGCTGGTGTCTGCTGATGTTAGAGCTTTCTCTGACCAGTGCTTGCAGCTGATTGAGGCAAACAGTGGTAGCTGATGTGGGCTGCCTGTTTGGGGATGACATTGCAATCATTGATGGTTGGGAGGGTGGCTTAATGGCTAATGTGTTTGCCTTTGAATTTCACAAGGGATAATTTGCTAGGCTTAAAATGGCTCATAAGGGCAATTAGCTTAGTACTAAACTATGAACCTATGATTCAACCCCAGTGCCCTTTCCTTACTAGGAGGAAGTCTACCTGAGTTGCATGTTGGCCACTCTTGCATGTGATTTTGGGACTGTTTCTCTTGCTGCACCACATATTGGCCAATATCAAGCCATTTGCTAGAAGGAAGTTTAGAATTATCTCACCTTCTTAATTCCTGTTGTAGTCCTCATATCCTGTTCTGTTTGTTCAGATATATGCATTCAGGTCCATCATTATAGACATCGGCTCAAGTTGTCCTATTTTATCTAGCTAGTCCTGGTATTGCTGTCTGAGTGTACTTTTTCTTGCTATCACAACCCTGATGTGGGGCGGAGGCCATGATTATGAATACTGCCCTATCCTTACACTGATGTCTGACTGCCATGAGTCTGTGACTAATTCTGTTGACATCCCACACTGTCTTTAGAAGCTTCACCCTCATCAAAATACCCACACCATTTCTAGTTTGTTCTCTTCAATCTAGATCCCAAGCCAAGTGGCTTTGCTGAACTGCCCATCCATATTGTCTCTTGAATACACATGTCCAGTCTTCTTCTTAATATGATTCCAAAGACATGCATCTGGAGCGCTTTCCTGGGCCTCCCGCCGAAAAAAAGGCTCTGTGGAACCCTAGGACCGGACATTCCGGTCAAAAATAAATAAATAAATAAAATAAAATAAAATAAATAAATAAATGATGTCATCCACTTTCAGTCTTCTTCTTGTCAGTAAGCCTATACTGAGTGTAGCAATTCTTAATTTATGCTTAGCAGGTTGATTGGTTTTATGTCCAGCATTCGCTCACCAAAGCTATTCCAGGTAACCTAAGCTGGGCAACTGGACACTGATGGACAGTAGCTTATTGATCCAGGGCTTCTGGGCTTTATGGTGGGCACACACTGGCAAATAGTGGCATATAGATCCTTTTCACCATTAGCATGAGTCACTGACATAGGTCTGGTCTTCAATCACTTATCACCGGCAAATACCCATGCACATTTTTAGCGACATTAGTCAACAGAACCAAATTACACAGAGGCTAATTTGTTTACCATCAAGTGACTTTTCCTGACATAGTATGCAGGTTGTGATCCATGTTCTTCTATCTAGCGGATACTGTGCCACACAGTTGATGGCCTAAGTGATTGATCTATACAACCCTTTTTGATAGTCACTATCTAGAGTCTGTGCTATGGCCCATATCTCCATTCCTGGGTGAGTTTGACGTGAAAACACTCATCATGTTTTTGTAAGTAGATAGTAACCCTAAAGAGACACAGGGAGAACTTTAAAACTCCATACAGACATTGGCCAGAATTCTGGATCTAACCTTGTATCTTGTGCATGCAAAGTGAAAATCTTAACTATTATGATAACTGTGTTTTTTTTTCTGATTACAACTACCAAGGCCAAATCTGAGGCAAAAATAGCCACCACGACCTAAGACAACCACAAGGCCTTCTTTCATTATGCTTGTAATCTTAAAAGCTTTACATAGCAGTGTGCTGAAGTGATTGTGACCTGCACCACCTACACTGAAGCTGAATTTGTAGCAAACCTGCTGGCTGATAAAATTCGTCTCCATCTTCACCACACTCTCACCTCTGAATATCTCCCAGTAAGTATCAGAAATCAATATGTCCTCAGTTATTGCACAGGACCAAGTCCTGGAAGCTCTCTCAAAAGCCCAAAATGCTGCATTTACTGTTCCTGACAATATCACTGGATGTATCCTGAATATCATGAAGCAGGACTCATCCATGCCCCTAGCAACATTGTTCAACCTGACCCTTGAAAGAGACTTCCTAATGAGTAAATAGCAGACAGCAACAGGTATACTCATAAATAAGCGAGGCCAGCACCTGACACAGGTAACTACTGATCTCGAAGTTTGACCTGCCTCATATGTAAAGCCATGGAAAGTGTTAGCATGGAACTAATCAATAAGGACATAGGAAACCTCCAAACTCTAGACTTATCTCAGTTTGGTTTCATCAAAGGCAGGTCATGCTTACTGAACAGGTAACAGACAAACATAAGATGGTAGACACCACCTACCACCACCTGGTCAAAGCTTTTGACACAATAACCCACTAAGGCATTATAGAAAATATTACTAAATTAGGAATAAACCCTTATATCACCTGATGGATTTCTAACTGGTTTATAGATAAGACACAGACAGTCAAGATAGTTTAGGGTACCTCCTTAAAAAGACCAATCCCTAGTGGAGTTTTACAGGGCTCAATGCTAGAATCACTCCTGTTTGGCATCTATTTCTCAGATGTCAAAGCAAATTTCAGGGGGATCTTTGGTTGACCAAGTTTGCAGACAACTTTAAGCTGAGAACAGTTACTGAATTCCAAGAAGACTTAGTTATCCTCCAGCAGAACTTGTTCCACACAAATGACTGGCGTCAGAGTCATGGAGTAAAGCTAAATACCAAAATGTACACTAATGTAACCTTTGGGAAACCAACTGCCCCAGCAAACTACCACATTGACAGCCCATCCCTAAGAGTTAATCCAGCAGTCAGAGATATGAGGTACGTGCATAAACAGTGACCTAGAATTTAACCAAGTTGTCTCTACTGTTGTGAGGAAGTCTTTCATTATTGCTCACTTTAAGCAAAGGGATATCATCTTAGTCCAGAGATGTCATTGTCTCTCTATATGCAGCCCTCATCACATCCATCACTGCGTACAATGCTCCCTTAGATATACATACTGTCCAGACATAAGCAATAACTAGAGTGCCAGAGAGGGACTAAACCACATAATGCACACGGACTGCCTTGAAGCTCTTTTGCTATACTCAGCCTGTTATAGACTGTTAGGAGGTGATCTGTGATTTGCCTATATGGCACCCACTGACCAAGTACTGATGGACCTACTGCACATCCTCAAGTTAAATGGTATCAGAAATACCTGATCTAGAGACCTTAACATCTTCTACAAAATAAACAGAACAGTTTGGAGGACAAGTACTCATCCCAGAGGATACCAGTGCTCTGGAACAAATTTCCTGTTCATATGAAGTAAAGCTCATCCTTGTCCATATTCCAACACAACTTGGATCAATGGATGAGAATAAAGACATTTACTCCAGGACTGTCCCTTGTGCTACTAATGGACTGCATCATATGTAAATGCCTCATCCTGCAGCTGAGTCCCATTCCAATACTCAACAAAATAACCCCAGAAACACTCATTCACAAATGTGAAGTATAGGAGTACAAATCATGGGAAGGGTAATTTGAATGGCTAATGGGATAAGAAGGCTAAGTCCAAAATGATTCTTTAGGGTAGTTAGCCTATTATTCACCTCTGAACCTATCAAGCTCTGTACCTTAACTCAGCCATACAGACATAAACTGATTCCTCTGAAACATGGTTTCTAGTAAAAAGTAAATGATGGATATATCACATTTTTATTTGGCTCCCCATTATGCTAAAATATATCTTTAATGATATATTTAATATATCTTTAATGACAATCAACTCAGTCTGTGATTGTTTAGTTAGAGAGAAAATATTAAAAAATACTCTTGAATGCATCTTCTCCAAACAAGTGAATGAAAGCTGCAAATTGCACCCTTCCATTATGTTTTTTTAAACTTTAAACACTCGTATAAAACTCAACATGTTCATCATGTTGGTCACAGCTGCAGTAGCCTTAGATATATGGGTTATATATGCGAGAGATGCATTTACATAGCCAAACTGGAAGCAAAGCTCTCTCCAGCCAGGATTGTGCTAGACAGTCAAGAGGAGAAGGTTAACACCTGCACTACACCTCAAGCAACACATAGCTCTTCAAAACCCACACCATCAACACCCACACATAGCAACACTAAACCCACATATGCAGAGGCCCTTAACATTAACATGCCCAAGCAACAAGGACCTCCGAAGCTGAAATGCAAACAAACACCGGTCACAACCAAAGTGACACATAGCTCACAACACCAGTGTGTCACCCAGCAACAGCCCCTAAGGCAAGACAATGTACCCAACACTTTAGTCATAGGTGACTCTATAATCAGGCACACTGATGCCCCACTCAAAAGGCTGAACAAGAAGAAAATTACAGTCAGTGCCTGTCGGGTGCATGGATCCACCACATAACGCATGCACTCAAGTCACTCCACAACAAGTACAAATATGACTCTGTCATTGTCCATGCTGGAGTGAATGACTTGAGACATACCTCCCTGGATTACATGAAAAGAGACATGAAAGTGCTCTCAGATCATGTGGCCCAGGCAGGTATGACCCTAGCCCTGAGTAGCATCCTGCCTTCACCCAGAATGATACCACAGTATAAGGATAAAATGATTGACTTCAACAATTGACTAAGTTTCTGGTGTCATTCAAAGGGGATCCAGTATCTGTCTGCCTGGGACAACATGATCGACAAACCACGATGCTTTGCAAGAGATGGTCTGCACCTGTCACCCCTGGGATTCAGGTTACAGGCTAAAGTTCTCACCACCCCTATAGTGCTTTTTTAGGCAAGGATCAAAAGACAAAACCACCACCATAACAGCTGCAAGCATACAAAATCTGCAGGTAATGCTACTCAATACTAGAAGTCTAAACCTCAAAATGCACTCTCTCGAGGCACTCCTAAAAATGGAGAACATCGATATCTGTGCAGTAACTGAGACCTGGTTCAAGGCTCCAGGGAGCACCCCTGCAATACCAGGCTACAACTCTTACCACACTTTTCAACCACCAAACCAAGACCGAAACACTAAAGGTGGAGGAGTGTCCATATTCACCAGGGATATTCACACCTCCAGGCTAGTTGCCCAACACAATGCATCTGAAATTCTCCAGGTGAAACTAACACTAGGTAAGACTGCAATCCAAATTGTAGCTTGCTACAGATCCCCCACCATGCCCCAAGATTCTCACTAAACCTTTCTAAACATACTGGCCAATATTAAGATACAACCAAACACCCTAATACTGGGTGATTTCAACTACCCTGCCATTAACTGGGAAAACTACTCGGGTACCAACACCTTTTCCCAATGGTTCTTGGAATTCATAAATTCCAACACCCTGGATCAACTAATGCACTGTCCCAACAGGGGCTCCAATATCCTAGACCTGGTCATTACCACCATGGGAGATAGATGCTCCACACCAGTGGTCACCCCCTCATTGGTTAGGCCTGACCATAAGCAAATCACCCTTGACATCCACATCCCACCCCCCAGTAAGGAAACCTCCGTAAAAAAACGTCTCCAAAGCCAACTTCATGCTTCTCACATCAGAAGTGACAAACTTCATGACACCCATGCATATGGGAGCTGAAAGTTCGACTGCTGGATCCTACACTAAGGCACTGTACGAGCACATCCACTCCTGTATGAATTGTGTCATCACAAATAGAGCCAAGATACTCTCCTCCAAAAAAAAGGAAGCCAATCTGGTGGTCTCTTGCCATAAACAAACTATACAACAGAAGAAAGAAACTATTGCAGAAAAGAGGAAAATCCCAGGGTGCAAAAAACTCCCTTACCAGCCTCAGTAAGAAGCTGAAATCCCTTATAAAATCCTCCAAAGCTAGTTATGAAAATAAAATTGCCAAAAATTTAAAATACATCCACAAAGCATTCTATAGTTATGTCCAGAATCTAGATGGTAATGTTCAGATATGCTCTGAGCTACAACAGAATGGCATTAAATATACTGATCCCAAGGATATTGCTAATATCCTTGCAGATCGATTTAGTGCAAACTTCACCACCCTCTCACCCCCTAAAGGGCCCATCTCAATACCAGAAGATTGCCAAATTCCGGTTATCATGGCCACACAGGCAGAAACCACACTCTCCAAAGCTAGGAATACAGCATCCATGGGACCAGATGACATCCCGGGCTGTATACTACATGAACTGGCACCTCACCTAAGTGTCATGTTTAATCATAGCCTCACCTCAGGCTTCATGACCACTGAGTGGTGCACAGCTACAGTTATCCCACTCCACAATGGGGAATCCCCCTTGTATCCTGGGAATTACCATCCCATCAGTCTGATGAGCCTGATCTGCAAAGGCATGGAATGCATTATCATGGAACGTATAAACAAAGACATTGGCAATCTCCAAACACTGGACCCCACCTAGTTTGCATTTGTGAAGGGCCGATCTTGTCTCCTGAACCTGATTGACTTCTTCAAATCAGTCTCCAGAGCTGTGGACGAGGGTAAGGCAGTCCACACAGCCTATCTGGACCTCGCCAAGGCCTTCAACACCACCCCCCACTCTGGAAACATAGATAAACTTACTAAGCAGAGTATAAATCCCTATGTCACTCGATGGGTTAACAACTGGCTTACTGACAGAACCCAGACTGTAAAAGCAGCCAACTCCAAAACCAGCTCCAGACAAGTGACAAGTGGAGTACCTCAGGGTTCAGTCCTGGGGCCTCTCTTGTTTGGCATCTACTTCTCTGAGGTACAGGCCAATACTAAGGGACTCTGGCTAACAAAGTTCGCAGATGACTGCAAACTGGGAGCCATTATTGAATCCCCAAATGATGTGGATATTCTACAAAAGGGCCTTACAGAAACAGATGCTTGGTGCCAGAATCATGGGCTCAAGCTTAATGCCAAGAAATGTATTGTTATCCCCTTTGGGAAAAACCATTTACCCATGAATTACCACATAGGTGGCAATATACTAAATATCGAAAGTGTGATGAGAGACTTAGGGACACAGGTGGACAGTGGTCTCACCTTCGATACCACATTGCCACAACAGTCAGGAAATCCTTCTATGTGGCACACCTCATCACTAAGGGGTTTTCATCCAGAAAAAAGGAGGTCATTGTCCCTCTGTACTCATCCCTCATTAGACCCATTATAGAGTACAATGCCCCATTTGGTATGTACCTCACAAGACATCTGCAACAGCTGTAAAGGCTGCAGAAATATCTCACTAAAAAAATCACAGGCCTAAAGCAGATGCCTTATACTGACCATCTAAAAAATCTCCAGCTATACTCTGTGGAATATCGTCTACTCAGAGGCGAACTCTGCATAACATACAAGGCCATGTCAAACCCTGAGCTGTTGGACATGCTCCACTTAAAGAAATTCCAATTTGTCAGAGCCACATGCTCCAGGGATCTTAACCTTGTCATCACAATGAACAAAATATGCTGGAGAGATAGGTTCCTGACCCAGAGACTCCCCATACTCTGGAATAGACTGCCCATACATGTCAAGCAGAGCACCTCCTTGGCGCTCTTCAAAAAGAACATTGACGATTGGATGGGAGATAGGAAATTCACCCCAGGGATCATGTCAGTCACCCTGCTAGACAGACATCCAGGGAAGTTAATATTGCGGGAAGAAATATCCAGGGAATTGTTATGGCTAGGCTTGTATAGGCCCTAGGGCCGATAGCCTAGTACCAACCTATGAACTTATATCCTGCCACGGATATAACAGCCATCCAGCTTTCAAAGCTTCAGGGCACCTTTCATGCACTCAGTCAAGCAGCTCTAGCTGATCTGACTAAAAGACAAGTTTGGGAGTGAAACCCTTCAAAGCTTTACTGCCTCAGAAGAGAATGGTCCTCTAAGGTTTTCAAGGATCAAGGGTCAGCTTGCACTTTCATTTGCTGGTCAGATACGTTCCCTTTGGGTAAAACAACTTCCATTTCCTTAATTTAGTAGAAGTTTTATCACTTTGCTCTTCAAGAAAGTTATTTTAAAGCTAGGACTGTTGTGTTTTAATGGACTATCTCGAGACTATAACCACTTTTTAAACACGGTGCTTATTTTTTTTCTGTCAGATTTAAAACTGTTGTAAAATAACCAAATTTTTTTTCTGTGAAGAAAAGTACAGTTGTGTAAGTTGAACTTACTGTAACAGTAGATCTTCAGATTTTCATTGCTACCATAGCCTTAGCTATAAGGGTTATATCCTGCAAAAGATATAACAGCTAGCCAGCTTCCAAAGCTTCAGGGCCCCTTCCATGTGCCCAAACTGTCAAGCAGCTTGAACTGAGCTGATTAAAAGACAATTTGGGCACAAAGCCCTTCAGAGCCTTACTACCAGTACACAGGGGGGAAGCTGAACCCTGTTAGGACAAGGCTAGGAATAACAAAAAGTAAATGTCCACACCCTGGTATAAAAACCACACCAAAAACAAAAGGGGTGGAAAGAGGGAGCGGCTACTGCAGCAGTGGTTATTCACACAACTACTGTTATGATAAGTTCACTTTACTCAACAGTGTAATGATCTTCCTATTAATTACAACTGCAGTAGCCTTAGTTATATGGGCAGATTGCCATAGCTAACTGTATTTGGGATGTGGAAGGTGAAGGATCTGGGAGCACCTGGAGAATAGTCCTCGCAAAGCTTGATCTAGACCTAGAGAAGGAACAGAGGACTGAGTAGCAACTTCTAAAATACTTCTACCATCCAACTCTTTCTAAAATGCCCAAGAATAAGCCAAGGTTCTTGTAAAATGGGCCTTGACCCTGCATGGATAAGATTTGTGATGATGAGTACATCAAAAGGTAATAGCCGTAGAAAGCGTTTGGAAATAGTCTGTTTTGACACAAGTTGCCCCTTCTTATTAACTTCACAAGAAATGATCAATTGATCTGAAGACCTGAAAAACTTAGTTATGTCAAGATAATACCTGAACTGTCAATGAACATCAAAGGTATGGAATATCTTTTCTCCCTCATTTTTAAGTTTAGGAAAGAAAATGGGGAGGTGGATAGTTTGATTTAAAGTAAACTTGGATACAACTTTAGGCATAAAAGAATGATTAGTTCTCAAAGAAACCATATCGTTGTGGAAAATGACGTAGGGTTGACTCACCATGAGAGCCTATGACTCAGATACCCTTCTTTCAGAGGTTAGAGCAATCAGTAAAACTTTTTCCATGTAAAGACTCACAAGTCAGCCAGATTAGCTCGTTCAAATGGAGGAAGTGTTAGTTTCTTTAACACAAAATTAAGATCCCAAAGATGTGCCACCAGTTTACTTGGAGGCCTGTTAAGCAAATCCTCTTTCAAGAAACTTTTGACATGCAACTGTCTTGAAAGAGGAGGATACATTGGCAGACATGCTGAAATGTCCAGTAAATGAACCTTGATATCAGAATAAGAAAGGCCCTAGGACATTAACTGACACACATATTGTAAAATCAGAGAACAGCTACCTCTGACTGGGTCCTGGTTATGTTGTTGGCACTACAAAACCTTTTCCATTTCCTAATATATGATTTTATAGTAACAGGCTTTCTTGCTTCTATTATTACCTGCTGCGTGTTCTCAGAAAACAGGTGCCTAAAAGGAATTAAGACCCTATCATCCAGGCAGTCAGTTGACACTGATTGATGTTTGAGTATATCAAACATCGCTTCTCTTGTGTGAGTAGATCAACTCAGTAAAGAAGCTTGTGGTAATTGTCCCTGATCATTTCCAAAAGAAGGGAGATCCATGGTTGCTTGGACCAGAAGGGAATCACCAGAAATGAATCTTCAGAAGTACCCTGGATATTAGTGGAAAGTGTAGAAAAGCATACAGGAACATTCCTGTCCAAGAAAAAAAAGGCATCTGGTTTCCAGGCATTCTTGTATGGAGTCATGTACCAGAATGTTGACAGTTGTTTGTTTAGAGAGGATGCAAAGAGGTCTACTTGAAGATCTCCCCACAAGTAAATCCAATCTTGGAAGACCCGCGGATCTAGTTTCCATTCATTAGGGCCTGCCATTGTCCTGCTAATCTTATCTGCCACACAGTTTTCCTCTCACAGAATGTAGGATGCCTGTAGAGTGAGACTGTGCTGTGAAGCCATATCCCAAGCTAACACAGCTAGTCAGCAAAGGGAGTACAGCCTGGATCCTCCTTGCCTGTTGATGCACCACATCATTGTGTTATTGTCTGTAACCACTTGAAGAGGTCTTGGGGACCAAAAATGGCAAAGAAAATTGCTTGCTTTAATCAGGTCAAGCATCTCCTTGATATGTTTGTGCTTGCATCTGTCCTTGGTGTACCACATCCCCTGCATTTTTTCTCTCCTGAAACTGCTCCACAAGCAAAGTCTGAAGCTTCTGTGGTGACTGACTGCTTTGGAGTAGGGAGGGGGAGGGGGGATTTTTACTTAAGGATACCTGTTATCTCTACCAAGTGATTTCTCTTCTGACAATCCCTAGTACTGGGAACTGAAAATATAAAGAGTGTTGATGCTAGGTACCACTGTATCTTTCTCATATGGAATCTTGCTAGTGGTATCACTTAATCATAGATGCCATGAGAGCCAAAATACTGAGGTACTCCCTCATGGCGACTGAAGTCTGAGTGGAAATAGACCTAAATAAAGACCTATTTTTCCTGTGGAAGAAAAGCTCTGAATTAGGGTGTCCATCTGACAATCTAAGAACACAATCCTGTGTGAGGGAGTCAAGAAAGACTTTTAAATGTTATCTTGGAATCCTAGCTAGTGCAAGACATCTTTCTCCCAAGAGAGAGATTTCTGACATTTTGAAAAAGACCCTGCAAAGGCAAGCAAGTGATCTAAATGAGGAAAAATGTTGATACACTGTAGCCTGCAATGAGCTATAACTGGAGCTAGACACTTTGTGAACAGTCTTGGTGCAGTGGGTAGTTCAAAGGGTAAGGCAAAGAACTGATAATATGATCCAGACAAATGAAACTTTAAGAAACACCTGAATTCTGGATGAATAGGAATGTGATGATAACCATCTTTTAAGTTTTTTAATTAAATCATGCAGCTAAATGGGGTGATGTCAAAGCCTTCCTACTGCTAACATTACCCTTAACCCTCTAAGTACTCTACAGGTAGCTAAGAGCTAGCAAAGAAGCCTGCGATGTGTTTATTTCTTTTAAAATTAGTCATGCAGTATTTGGAATATCTCATCCCTTTTTGTACTATGTAATCATTGTTCACCATATATTTCTTTGACTGCAATATGGATGTGCATTAAGTTGCTGAAGAGCTGATCAAATGAGCTTTCTATCTTTCTTTCTTTCTTTCTCACCAGAGGCATAAGAGAACATACATGAGATAAATGGCTAAATCCACTAGCACTGGGCATCAACAGAGCAATTCACTGCCTGAAGCACACACAATAGTCTCTCTGCTTTAATCCCTGTTTGTTTGCTCTTTTTGTCACAGTCACTGTCTGTCAGAACTATACACTTCATAATGAATCACGAACAATGTGCATGATTTTAGGTAGGGCTTAATGTAATAGCATGTACATGTTCAGTACTGGGATACACTACATTGTTATACTTCACGATGGCCATATCATTTTTCCTGCACTACAGATGCATAACTATGAAAGGTTATTTAGTACAGTAAATGAGATGTTCGGACTCTCCACAGTTTTATTTTCTCTAAAATTGCTGCTTTTTATTATTACCAATAATGACACATTTAAGTGACAGAGCAGATGATGTATAGGGGCCAAACATATTTAGGAAAAAAATTACATTTAGTCACAAATAGCTTCATGTCCAGCAGATGGCAGCAAGTTCACATTAAAAAGTGAATGGTTAGGAAAGTGATTTCTTTTCCTAACACTTTAGTAGCTTGCACCCAAGGTAGTTGCATTTCCTGATTAACCTATTCAGATAATTAAATGACTCCCATTGTCAGTCATATGATGCCTTTGCACATTCACAGTCATTATTTTCCATATACATTCATCATGAAATAGAAAGCCCTTGGGTAAGGAGAAAGTAGTTTCCATTACATTGTTTGAATTGTTTCTGCTGATCCTCTGAAAGAAACAAGACAAGTTTAAACTCGAGAGATGGTGATCCCATATATCCCATTTTCTTATTGTAATTAAACTATGGAGAAAGCAATAATAACATTGAGTCTACAAACCTTAAAGTATAGTACATATGCAATTACTATAAAAGAAGCAGTAAGGAGCTCATGTACAGAATGCAAAACACTCATATTAAATTTAAACAGTGAGATGACAGTACGCCTGAATTGCTTCATATCAGATCATTATTTATTTAACATTTGTTTACCAGGCAAGTCTGACTAGGAATTAAGTCAATTTTCAGCAGAGGCCCAGAGAGGAATGCTCCAGATGCATGTCTTTGTGACATGGGAGGAAACCAAACCACCTGTAGGAAACCCACACAAACATAGAGAGGACATACAGACTCCACACAGAAGGCACCCTGGCTGAGAATCAAACCAGAGAACCTCTTGGTGTAAGGTGACAATGCTACTGCTGCTCCACTTCGTCATCTGTCACATCATTAAATGGTGTGTGCTTCACAGTACGTTTTCTCAACTATTCTTGTATAGCCATAATGAGATGGATTGTTCTGACCTCTTCCTTAACTGCCTGTAGGGGCATAGTCACAGCATAAGAACAATATTGATCCTCTCTCTCCAACAAAAAAGCAGTCCTGTAGGCATTCTGAACATTGCCAAGTGAATAGTTCAGTACCTACAAAATTCAGAAGCTTCACAATGGTTTTAAAGAGTTTTTGTGCTGTTTTCTATATGTATGTGGTATGCTTACCTATCATTAAGTGCCTGAATTGACATATGGCATAATAGGTCTGTAAAAGAAGTTGTGTCTTTGTTCCAATTAGTGTTTCTGCGAGCTGCAGAAGGCAACAGCATGTTTCCTTCAGGACTCTGCTTGCCACATAAGCTTATGCAACAGGCCCACTGTGAATCATTCTGAGTGTAAGAATTCAGCAGAGTATTTATGCTACCTGCTAGGCTTGCAGAACAGCATTGCCTGATCTGTTTCTGAAATTGTGACAAATAAACACAAATGAAAGTTGTAATAAAAATTTCAGAATCCCTGTCCTTGTCTTTAAGAAGCTGTGTAACCATAAATTGGACATGAAAAAAACATGCTGCCTTTTTAAGTCAAGTAAAATATTTTCTGTTTACATATTCTGATTTGTTGAATGCCAAGCAAAAGGAGTAAAGTGGAGAACCTGATGTCACGGTAAATAATATGTTGACTATATATTTTTTGCCATATCTCTAAAATTTTGGAGCTCTGTCCCAGTATGTCTTCATGCAGTCATGTAGCCCTCATCTGAAGTATTTAAAGTTTTCTATAATATCATTTGCACTGAAGAAAACAGGTGAATGTGTGTGTGTGTGTGTGTGTGTGTGTGTGTGTGTGTGTGTGTGTGTGTGTGTGTGTGTGTGTGTCTGCATGCGTGTGTGTGTGTGTGTCCGTGTGTGCATGCACCTGGGTGGAAGCTCAATGGTGTATTAAATTCATATTTTTATATACTGTATTCATTATTTAGCTTTACGTTTGATGATATGTAGGCTTATGTTGAAGGACTGCCTAGAACTGCTTTTACGTTATTGTGTGTCATGTATGAAGAACTTTGGTGTACATTAATATACAGCCACTACTATGACAGCAGAGATGGTTGTGCCCAAATATGCTCTAATGTCCCCTGGTATTTAGCATAACTAGAACATGGGGGCCAGTCTAAGCAGATCTATTCCTGAGCTGCCTGGGATTCAAGTTTTATGCTGTTTGCTGTGGCTGATGAGTGAAGGTTTAAGAGTTGTCAATAAAATGGAGAGATTGTCCCATAAATTCACTTGTATCAAAGTGCAGCACTAGTCATGGCCATTTGTGAATGCTTGTGAACTCACTACAGCTTCATGCCCGGAGTACAAATTATTTTGGAATCTAGGAGTACATAAGCTATGATTGCTTGCATACTCCTTTTTTTAATAAATTTTATTTTAACATGGGTCATAATCCATTTATATACATATGTTGTAGGAAAGCAGCAGTGTTAGATGATTTAATTAATTTTTTATTACTACTTGTTCTATACTAAATTGTTAATGTACTGGAGCTTTTCTCGGACAGTCCCAACTGAAAACAGTCTCCTTGCCCAGTTGGACTCTACGTGGTTAACAAATATAAATAAATAAATAAATAAATAAATACTGTAAATAAATAAAATATTGTATGCATTTATATCAAGTATTTTTAGTCTGCGAACATTGTCAGTATGATCTCCTTGGATATGCTGCCATTACATGAAGATACAGGCTAGCTAAGTAATGTGGCAGTGTTGAGTTATTTACCATTATATAAATAAAAAAGAGTATGAGGCAGGGTGAACGCCCTATCCAAACAGCAATGAAAAGATAAAATATAATGAAAATGGTTAGGGCGAAACACAGCTCGCAGGTAATAAAACCAACAGACATCGACCCAAGGAAAAATGTAGATAGTCCAATCACATAAAGCAGCAGACAAATCCAATAGAAGTAAAGACTGCGATTTATTCCAATGATAAAATACAGAGTTAGCGCTTTCACCTTTTGGCTTCTTCAGACTCAATAAAAAACACAAAAATACTGCATCTTAAATACTGCTTAAGGCGGGAAACGCTAATAAAATCAACACATTAACAATTAATACACCATTTAAAGTGATAAATTCAAATAAGAAATGCCTATGGATAATGCATCATGAAAAAATATATATATATTATAGAGACCCATCAGTGTTGAGCCAATTGTGTACATGCAGCCACTTGCTTTGCCCTGCCTTTGTTACAGAGCTACACTACTAGTTTCTTGACAGACATATGATATATCAAGAGATTAACCAATGTTTGGTACATGACTGATTGACCCTATACGTGAGATGACCAGTAAAGTTAAACAGACAATCAGAGCTGGTTGTATGATTTTATATTATACAGTTGGCAAGCAGCCAAGCTCAGCAGACACAAGTGTCCCTAGTTAGGGCAACCCAGTAGCACTGCGTGATTTATTTGTCCTTCAACTATAAGGAAATACATTCTCATTAAAATGTACATTTTTGAATCCCACAGTAAATGTTTTAAGGCTTATAACCACAGTTTTTATGAAATTAAATTACATGTACTTTGGCTAAATTCTACTTCCCTACAAGCCAGATACATGCTTTTCTTAAACTCTGTATATACCGTTTACACTATGCCAACTTGCTTCAATCTATGAAATGCATTGCATCTTAAAACATATGATTTCTTTCTGGAGCTAGACTAATTCCACCACGAACTATGCCTTTAATATCCATTGGGACTTGCACTATATGAAATAATAGAAAACACCAAAACCAAGCTCTTCTTCACTCAGCTAACCTGATTCACTGCTAGTCCTAGTCCACGCTCCACAAACAATACCTTACTAAACTAGCAGCATACTAATAACCTGAGAGTTTTTTTATACAAAAGGTTTTGCACTCCTTGTTTAGTGACCACTGTGTTCTTACCACTTGTTTTTCAGATAAAGTCAACAATACTAGGTGGCACATCTCTCAACCTCTTAGTGTAAAAAATCTGGACCAAGCCTAAAATAATGGGGGGGACAAAGGCCCAAAACTAGGGACAAATTTTAAATATTGCTCATATGAACTTTGAAAGTTAGTAGAATAACAGGGTTTTAGTTTGCATGCATTTTCTGAATGACATTAATTCTGAAATTGGAATGTGTCATTATTTAGTAACTTGAAACCTCAGTGATTTGTCAGAAAACCACAAATTTTATAAGATACATACCAAAAATATGAGACAAAAAATCTGGACATTCTGCGAAAATCCGGACAATTGAGAGGTATGCTAGGTGGTGGTGTATTGATGAACTGCTTTTCCAGAGTGAACAAATAAACTACACAGCTAGAGGGAATCAGCACAACTGCCTTGTCATGCATTACCATGCAAACTTTGCAATTCTAAACATTCTTCTCCGACTACTTGAAGTGAATTGTCCTGCCTTTACCAAGAGTATAAGATTAAAGCAGCAACTGTATTACTCTGGCAATCACAAGGGAGCTCATGTCCTGTGTGGCTTCTTCTGCAGCAACAGAAAAAATAGGCATAAGGAACTGTTTTGTTTAGGAAAATCATCATATCTAAAATTACTCCAATCAAAGCTGCCTGGGGACCTGAGAAACTTCTTTCAATAAATCTGTTATACTGATAGATAATCAAAGTCAGCTAACAACGAAACTGTCTCAAAGCAATCAATTTATTACTTCCCCATTCACCTCTGAAGATATAATTACCAAGTTTTTTGACCATAGAGATGATGAGAATATTAACTATCATGCACAGAAATGTCAGCTATAAGTGGATTTGGTACATATCAAAACCAAATAGCAGAAGCTGTGTTATATAAATATATGCAGCAAAAAAAAAAAAGACACTTTATTCAGCTACTTATATTTTTCTAATCTGTTTTTTCCTACGATTCTGTTACTTCATCTTGCTTTGCTTTTTCCTACTATTTGCTGTCTGTTCTCTAAAGTGTTCAACTGCATCTTTTCTGTTGCATTTATTACTGCTAGTTTATACCCTGTCTAAATTTAAGTGTTATTCTTAAGTGTTATTCTAGGCTCTTAGTTTAGGTTTAAGCACTTTGGCTTTAGGCCCTTAGCTCTCCCTGGCCTTTCTCCCTCGGGATCTGACAAATATGGATGGACAATTTCCTACAGTTTCCATTGCCAGTCTAGTTGATATGGGCATCCTGAGACAGTGTAGCAACTGCCTCATGTACATGGACAACCATCTACTACTACCACCTAGGAACACAATTTGTGAGATGCAATTGCATTAGGAACCTACAGACCAATTTCTCCCCCCCCAAGCCAGTATATCTGGCACAGAAAAGGTTATTAACACAATCATTACACCTCAAACACCACCCACACCTACACAACACACACCTACAAATGTGAAGGTCCTCCATATAAACATACCCAAACAAAGGAGACCTTGGAGGCAAAAACACATGCAATATCCACAGCCCTCCACACCACATACCATGCATTGCCCATACACCTGTGCCTCACAGCCACTAAAGCTTCAACATAAACCCAACATATTAGTCATAGGAGACTCCATTGTGAAACACACAAATGTGCCTCTCACCAGGCTGCATGAGGAGAAAGTCACGGTTAGTTGTCTGTCAGGTGCCAGAATACACCATATCACATATGCACTCAAGTCTCTCAACAACAGGTACTGTTATGATTCTGCCATAGTCCGTGTTGGGATGAATGACTTGAGATGTACCTCTCTGGACTATATGAAGAGAGACATGATTGAGCTCGCTGATTATGTGTCCCAGGCAGTTATGAACCCTAGCCTTAAGCAGCATTCTACCATCACCCAGAATGATGCCTCAATACAAACAGAAAATGATTGACTTTAACAATTGGCTTAGTTTATGGTGTCATTCCAGGGGGCTCCGGTACCTGAAAGCCTGGAAAATATGATCAACAGACCATGATGCTTTGCCAGAGATGGCCTGCATCTGTCTCACCTGGGCTTTAGGATTCTGGCAAAGGCTCTTGCCTCCTCTATAGTGCCTTTTTTAGGAAAAGTGTTGAGGTTAAAACTACCAACATAAAAATTTCAACAAAACACAAATTAAAGGTCATGCTGCTAAACACTGGGAGTCTAAACATGAAGCTGCACTCATTGTAAGCATTTCTAACCCTGGAAAATGCTGACATCTGTGCAGTCACAGAAACCTTGTTCAAAGCTGTGGAGAGCACCCCAGCCTTACCTGGTTACTCATCCTATCATACATTTAGACCCCAAACTGGGGGCAGTAAAGCCAAAGGAGGTGGAGTTTCAATATACATTAAAGACATACACAACTCCAGACTGGTCAAACAGTATGATGCACAGGAGACACTCCAGGTGCAGTTAACCATTGACAAGACCCCTATATAAATCATAGCTAGCTTCAGGCCCCCAAATCTGATTCAAGATGCCCAATCCACCTGTTTGGGCCTGTTGGAATCTATCAAGATTCAACCCTTTACCCTGATCCTGGATGACTTTAACTTCCCAATCATAGGTTCATAGGTTCATAATAGGCTATCTGCCCTAGGGCATTTATAAGCCTAGCCAGAGTGTGTTTGGCTTTCCCCACCCATTTTAAATTAATATTGCTATGCCCTTTTTCGAGGTTAGTATACTGTGCTTCTGTCTAACAGTGACACAGAAGTGATACCCAGGGTAAACCTACGATCTCCCATCCACTCATCAAGATTCCTCTTGAAGAGAGTCAATGAGGGACTCTGCCTAACCTGGACTCGGATTTTATTCCAGAGTGAAGGGAGCCTCTGGGTTATGAATCTGTCCCTCCAGCATGTCCTATTTATTTCAGTGCTGAGGTTCAAGTCTCTCAAGAGCATAGCTCAATAGGATTTGGATTTTCTGAGGTGCAGCATGTCCATTAATTCCGGGTTAGACATGGCTTTATATGTCAGGCACAGATCGCCTCTGAGCAGGCGGTATGCCACTGAGTAGAGCTGGAATTTCTTTAAGCGGGCAGCATATGGCATCTGTTTGAGCCCTTTGATCCTCTTGGTGAGGTACTTTTGGGGTCTTTCCAGTTGCTGCAGGTGTCTGGTAAGGTACATCCTAAAAGGGGCATTGTACTCAATTATGGGCCTGATGAGGGATGAGTAAAGAGGCACGATGACCTCCCCTGATCTAGATGTGAATCCCTTCATGATTAGGTGAGCTATATAAAATGTTTTTCTAACCACTTTGGCCATGTGGTTTTCAAATGAGAGATTGCTAGCAACTTGGGTCCCCAGGTCCCTAATTACTTCTTCCGTACTTAATGGATTACCACCTATGTGGTAATTTGTGGGCACTTTGTTTTTGCCAAAGGGGGTGACTATACACTTTTTGGAATTTAGCTTGAGGCCATGGCTCTGGCACCAGTTGTCTGTTTCTATGAGACCCTTTTGTAGGATGCTTGTGTCAGCTGGAGAGTCGATTTTGGTGCCCAGTTTGCAGTCATCTGCGAACTTGGTCAGCCACAGTCCTTCCGTGTTGGCCTGTACCTCCGAGAAATATATACCGAACAAGAGAGGTCCAAGGACTGAGACTTGTGGGATGCCACTTGTAACTGGTTTGGAGTCTGACATGGCTCCAGCAATTCTAACCATATGGGTTCTGTCCTTGAGCCAGTTTGCAACCCATCTAGTGACATAGGGGTTTACATTTAAGCTGGTGAGCTTATCTATAATGCCCAAGTGAGGTATTGTATCGAAGGCTTTTGCGAGGTCCAGGTAGGCTGTGTGGACCACCTTCCCCTCGTCAATGGCCTTGGTGACTGTTTCAAAGAAATCAACCAGGTTTAAGAGGCAGGATCTGCCCTTAACAAAGCCAAACTGGGTTGGATCCAGTGTCTGTAGGTCAGCAATATCTTTATTTATGAGGTCCATGATGATCCTTTCCATAGCTTTGCAGACCAAGCTAGTCAGACTTATGGGGCGATAGTTTCCAGGATCCGTTGAGGCACCATCATTGTGGAGAGGGACCACTGTTGCTGTACGCCACTCTTTGGGTACATATCCTGTAGTAAAGCTGAGATTGAACAGCAGTTTTATGTTTTGGTTTAGCTCTTCTTGGAGTTCATGTAGGACGCAGCCCGGGACACCGTCTGGTCCCACTGATGCTGTGTTTTTTGCTTTGGAGAGGGCGGCTCTTACCTGAGCATCTGATATGTCAGGGGTGCAGCACTCTGCTGGGATAGATATTTGCCCGTTTGGTGGGAGGGGGGAGAAGTTTGTGCTGAACCTGTCAGCTAGGATGTTGGCAATGTCTGTGGGTTCGGTGTATTTTTTGTCATTTTGGACTAATTCTGAGCATATCTGGGAATTCCCACCCAGGTTCCTAACATAACTAAAGAAAGCCTTGTGATTATCCTTAGTGTCCTGTGCAATTTTTCTCTCGAAGCTGGTCTTAGACGATTTTATGAGTGCCCATAGTTTTTTGCTAATACTGATCAGAGATGCCTTCCCTTTTTGGGATTTTGCTCTATCATGTAGTAGCTTCCTCCTTCTATTGTATAGTTTGTTTATGGCTGGGGTCCACCAGACAGGACGGCTGCCTTTGGAGGATTGGATCTTGGTTTTATTTGGGATTGCATGATCCATGCATTCCTGAATGTGTTCATAGAATGCGTTAATAAAGGATTCTGCGGTCTGGCCCATATTTTCCACAGGCCCGGGGGCTTTGAAGGATTCCACCACAGTTTTGTGGCGTGTGAAATTTGCTTTAGAGAGGTTTTTCACTGTGGTTTTCTTGGCAGGGGGTGGGGTCGGGATGTGAATATCCAGTGAGAATAGTTTATGGTCTGATCTTACCAGTGAGGGATACACTTCTGGTCTGGAGCATAGAGCTCCCATGTTGGTGATGATCAGGTCCAGTATGTTTTCCCCTCTTGTGGGAGTGGTAACAAGTTGTTTCATAGCATTTGAGTTTATAAATTCTAGGAACCTTTGGGCTAGGGTGTTGGAGCTAGAGTAATGCTCCCAGTCTATGTTTGGGTAGTTGAATTCACCCAATATAATGGTGTTTGGAGAGACCTTCATATTTTCCAGTGTTCTCAGGAAGGCCAAGTGGGGTTCCTGGGATTGGGAGGGTGGTCTGTAGCAGGCTATAAACTGGAAGGCAGTTTTACCCACTGTTAGTTGCACATGGATAGTCTCTGATGCTTCGTGCTGTGCCACCAACCTGGAGGTGTGGGTATCTTTGATGAATATTGATACTCCCCCTCCTTTTGTGGTTCGGTCCAAGTTTTGGTACCGAAAAGCATGGTATGAGGTATAACCTGGTAGTGCTGGGGTGCTCTTGGGAGCCTTGAACCAGGTTTCTGTTACTGCACAGATATCAATGTTCTCCATGCTAAGGAGAGTTTTGAATGCATGCATCTTGAGGTTTAGACTTCTGGCGTTGAGTAGCATTACTCTTAGTTTCTTATCCCTTGTGATACCTATGATGGAGGTGGGTTTGTCTTTTGAGCCTTGCCTAAAAAAGGCACTATGGGGGTGGCAAGAGCTTTTGCCAATATCCGAAAGCCTAGGGTGACAGGTGCAAGCCGTCCCTAGTGAAGCATCATGGCTTGTCAAGCATGTCATCCCAGCAGGCTGACAGGCATTGGATCCCCTTTGATTGACACCAATACTTAAGCCAAGTGTTGAAATTGATTATCTTGTCTTCATGTTGTGGCATCATTCTTGTTGAGGGTAAGATGCCACTCAAGGTCAGGGTCATACCGGCCTGGGCTACATGCTCAGGGAGCTCCTCTATGTCTCTTTTCATGTAGTCCAGGGAGGTACATCTCAGGTCATTCACACCAGCATGGACAATGACTGAGTCATATTTGTACTTGCCTTGGAGTGACCTGAGTGCTTGTGTTATGTGGCGGATCCTAGCTACCGACAGGCAGCTCACCATGACCTTCTCCTTGTTCAACCTGGTGAGCGGGACGTCAGTGTGCCTGATGATAGAGTCACCTATTACAAGTGTATCAGGTGTGTTGTTTAGCCTTAAGGGCTGTGACTGTTCGGCACACTGGCTTTGTGAGCTATGTGTTGCACATGTTTTGTTTTGGGGTAGTGGTTGCTTGGGTGTTTACTTTGGTGGTCTCTGCTGCTTAGGCAGATTTTTATTTAAAACCTCCGAGTATGTTTTTGTGTGTTTATGTGTTTGGTTTGCTGTCGTGGTAGGTCTATGTGAGACTGGAATTGTAGTGAGTGTGGTTTCCTTCTCCTCATGACTGGTTACGCCAGTACTTAGTTGAGAGAGCTTAGCCTCCAGTTTGGCTATATGGTTGCATCTCTCACATGTGCTGGAATTTGTTGGGAGGAGGAGAGGGTTGTCTGTGTACATGAGGCTGTTGTAACATTGCCTCAAGATTCCCAGATTCACCAGCTGGACAGGAGAGGAGATTGACAACTGACCTTTGGACATGCTAGAATAGTATTGGGAATTCCTTTATAATTGAAAAAAATGGCCAGTGGGGAACAAAGTACTCAAGGGGAGTTTGTGAGGGTGTAGTGCTTTTAATTTTTTAGTGCTAACTTATATAATTGCTTTAGTGAGCAAGTGCCAGGCTTTAGAGTAGGAATAGGGTGTTTATTATGAGAACTAGATCAGTTCTAAGGGAAAAAGTGAAGAGCAGACTTTGTGGAGCCAAGAATGGTTTAAACCCAATTAAGCGGAGCTGCCCGATGCTGCTCTATGCGCAAAATCGTGCAAAGCTGCGCCAAAGTGGGTTTTATACAGGGGGACTTGAAAGAGCTAGAAATTGGCACAAAACGGCCAATAGACTACCAGATTCTTGTGCTACGAACACTCCTCCAGGGATAGATAGGCTGCTCTAAGCTCCCCACTTCTACTGGTGAACAAAGAAGCCTCCCTTTATCCAAGAAAGGAAATGGGCAACACAGGAATTTTCCAAAAGTCCAGAATACAGCAAAGCCTGCATTTGGACTATTCTAGGTCAGGAAAGACAGGAAACAAGGATAATTTTTTTTTTTTTTTTTTTCATAGACTGGAAGAACTACTCATGCCAGAACACAAATGCTCAGAGCTTCCTTGATTTTATCAATGCAATTGCCTGGGAACAGCTAGTCATTACACATACAAGAGGTGATATTATTTTGGACTTGGTATTAACCAACATGAGTAACAACTACAGCATCCATATAGTATCATTCTCCCTGGTAAGATACGACCACAAACCGGTCACATTCGAAATCACCATCTCCACCAACCGCCTTCTAGCTACAATCAGACATAAAACTTCTCCCAAGCTGATTACAGCCTCCTAAGGGATGGAATAAACAGCTTCACAGCTCCCTCCCCCTCTGTAGAAACTGGCACCAATATCCCAAACTACACAAAAGCACTATACGAGAATTTATATAGATGCATGGAATCAGGAATACCCAACAGGACTAAATTATCCTCCTCAAAGAAGAGTAAACCTGTCTGGTCAACATGTGCAATACATAAACTCTATAACAAAAGGAAAAAAATGCTGTCCAAGACCAAGAAGGAGCAAGTGCCCAATTGGAAGCAATGTCTCCTTAGCCTGAACAAGCAAATAAGAACACTAGTGAAATCCTTCAAGGTAAACTTTGAGTCCAAATTGGCCACATCTACTAGATACAATCATAAGGCCTTCTTCACATATGTCCGCAACCTCAAAGGATGCACCCAGTTCTGTTCAGAACTGGTGGTCAAGGACACCACATATTCAAATACCGTAGATATACCAAACTTGCTGGCTGACAGATTCAGTGAAAACTTTGCCCCTCTGCCCTCCCCCCATCAGTAAATCAGGACATCCCTAGTACCTGCCACCTTCACTTTATATCTAGGGAACAGGTCATCACTGCTCTCTCAAAGGCAAAAAATACAGCCTTCATGGGACCTGATAATATCCTAGGTTGCATCCTATGTGAAGTCAGGCAGGAACTCGCAGCACCATTAGGCACCCTATTCAACCAAAGCCTGAGTACTGACTTTGGCCCAGCTGAGTGGAGGACAGCTACTGTCATCCCTTTACACAAAGGTGGAGCATCCACCGATCCAGGAAATTATAGACCCATTAGCCTAACTATCCTGATCTGCAAGGCCATGGAACAGATTATCATGGACCTCATTAACAAGGACATTGGCAACTTCCAATCACTTGATCCCACACAGTTTGGCTTCATTAAGGGGAGGTTATGTCAGCTAAATTTGGTCAACTTCTTTGAGACAGTCACCAAAGCCATGGACGAGGGGAAGACAGTGCACACCACCTACCCTGACCTGACCAAAGCCTTTGACACTATCCCCCACTCAGGCATAAATATAAACTCTCTCAATTAGGCATCAATCCATATGTTACCAGATGGGTAGCAAACTGACTCACTGATAGAACCGATGCAGTCAAAATAGGGGAAGCCACCTCAAGCAGTAGACGCATAACAAGTGGTGTACCCCAGAGTTCATTCTTGGGGCCTCTGTTATTTGGTATATACTTTTCTGAGGTGCAGGCCAAAACCAGTGGGCTATGGCTGACCAAGTTTGCAGATGACTGCAAGCTGGGTGCTGCCATCAATTCCCCTAATGATGTGGACATCCTCCAAGAGGCTTTCACTCAAACAAATGACTGGTGCCAGAAACATAGCCTCAAGCTGAATACCAAAAAATGCATCATCATCCCGTTTGGTGAGAGTGACATCCCTACAAATTATCACATTAATAACAACATCCTAAGCATGAAATGAGTCGTGAGGGATTTGGGCACCCAGGTTGATAGCAACCTGACTTCTGACCACCATGCTGCTTCCATTGTACGGAAAGACTTCTACATGGTCCACCTCATAAGTAAGGATATCTCACCCAGGGACAAGGAGGTCATAACATCTCTGTATTCTTCCCTTACAAGGCCCAATATTGAGTACAACACCCCTTTCAGCATGTACCTTGCTAAGCACATGCAGTGGCTGAAAGATTCCAGAGGTTCCTCACCAGGAGAATCCAGAGCCTCAAACATCTACCATAAACAGATAGGCTAAAAGCCCTATCCAAAACATCACAACAACTCCACCGAAATATATTAATAACAAAACACAAGTCCAAGCACTTTACCAGTATTTTCTTTTATTAGCAATGCGATCTGGTACCTCGGCCTTTCGCCTTCAAGGGATCACAAAAAGTGTGTGCTTTAAGCACATTTATATACACCTTACAAAGCAATTAACACAAACAACTTAATCAATTCATTCAATTATTCAATAAGCATTTCATCCCTATTTTACATATTAAATTTAAGCATTTTTCTCCATCCACATAATATCTATTTTGTTTTCTATACATTTCTGTTAACAATCATCAATACACACTATTTTAAATACTAATATATATATATATATATATATATATATATATATATATATATATATATATATATATATATATAAATACATTAATTTAAATACAAAAATTTATTCCAATTCCAAATTAAGTCCAAAGGGCTTTAAAGTTTTAAATTTCAAAATCATTTTTGTCTCTAATTCCAATAGTTTTTGAGAGTAATCATTCCTTCCCATAGAAAAGGGTTTACCCAAAACACAAAACTTTAAACTACTAGAAAAACCTCCATGTTTTCCAAGGAAGTGTTGTGCCACAAGACTTACTTCACTACAATTTCTAATATCTCTTAAGTGTTCTAAAACACGCATTGCTAATAAAAGAAAATACTGGTAAAGTGCTTGGACTTGTGTTTTGTTAAAAGCCCTATCCCTCTACTCAGTTTCATACAGACTTCTCAGAGATGACCTCTGTCTGGCAGTCCTATCACAGACCCCACTTTGATGGGAATGCTGCATATCTGTAAGTCAAGCTCCACTCGAGTAACCTGCACGAGCAGCCTCAACCTGGTCTGTGACATCAACAAGAGTTGATGGCAGGCCAGGTTTGTGTCCCAGAGACTCCCCCATAAATGGAATAGAGTCCCTCTCCACATCACGCAGAGTACCTCTTTACCCCCTTTTTAAGTGCAACCTGGATAACTGGAGGGGAAACAGAAAATGTACTCCTAGGATTACACCCCAGTCCCTGCTGGACAGGGGCATCAGGTGCTGATTTGTCTAAACATGGGCTAAACTCTTGGCTAGGCTTATAAGGACCTCAGGGCCAATAGCCTAGTAACATCCTATGATCCTATGATAATCACCAATCTCAACAATTATCTGGTTTTATGTTATATAATAAATGAATTGTCACATCTTACGCAGCCTGAGGCTTCTTGCTGGCTAGAACCTAAAAACAGTTGTCTGACATACATATCTATACAATGTAGCATATATTTATATAACACAGCTTCTGATTTTTTAATAGCAGTTACAGACCTACATAAATGATAAAGCAATAGCAGTAATTTCAAGCTTCAAAATACAATATTATATTTTGGCCACTTGGAGGCAGTGCAGCTCCATCTATTTTACAATGTTATAATCCCGCATGCTAACTACTATGTTTCAGAAAAGCTTTAGTTCAAACATATCATTCACGCCTGATTTTTACATTTCCCTTAAGATATAAATCTATTAACTATATTATCCATTCTTCATATATATATATATATATATATATATATATATATATATATATATATATATATATATACATACAACTTTAGAACTACTGTAAAGGAGAAACTGAACCTGATGCCCACTTATTCATTTTTAAATAGTTGTTTACATGGTACAGAATATTCTACGTACATACATACATATTTATTTATTTCAATTTGTTAACCAAGGTAGAGCAGTGATCCCATTAGGCAATTTTCAGACTCAACTCAAGAGAGTATAAACTCCGTGAGAGAGCATCCCTTTAGCATTTAAAAGTTATAGTTAACAAGCAGAAAAAAACTGTACATTAAAAAGGTAATCTAACAAAATGCTGCTGCAGGATGAATCTAGGAATATATACCATGCATGTGTATGTACAGTAACTGAAAGAGCAATACAGCAAGAAATACAATTGCAGATCAAGAAAAATCATGTGATATAGATTGTCATTTACGGGACACAGTAATGATTACAAAAATAACTGATTATGCAACATAATTGTGTTTAATACAGATTGTACTCTACAGGATATAAGGATTATACAAAATAATTGCTTACATAAAACAATTGCTTGTATGTAACACAGATGTCAATGTATGTGATATAGATGCATGTACATCAATCCTTAGAGAGCAATAGATCTCAAAGGTCATTGATGGTACTGCTTTTTGTTGTGACATTAGTAGAGAGGGCTATTACAACAGGAAATGGCTGGTAATGTGGACCACATTTATAGTTATGCTTATCTTTGTTTGCCCTAAAATTTAAAGAATAAGTGTATATGTGGGAGGTGGGGGTGAAATACATGACTATTTTTACATGTTCATCATGGTCAAGTTGAATATGATGCCTCTTTTCCTGAGGACAAGCAGCAAGCGTACCTCTCAACCTCTTAGAGCAAAAAATCTGGGCAAACTCTGAAATGATAGTGGGACAAATAGGGACAGATTTTAAATATTGCTCTTGCAAACTTAGAACGTTGATAAAATAATAAGTTTTGCATTAGCATGAATATTCTGAAGGATGTGGAGTCGTAAATCAAATGTTCGTCATTATTTAATGACTTCAATCCTCAGCTATTTGCCAGAAAAGTACAGATTTTGGGAGGAACACACCAAAAATATGAGGCAAAAATCTGGACATCCTGCAAAAATCTGTACAGTTGAAAGGTATCAATAAACACTACCAGTCCACAAAAGTTACTTTTCTCACAGAAAAACATGATAAAAAGCACTTTAAAACACTAAACCACTCCACAAATGCAAAATAAACACAATTTGTCCACAGAAAAAAAATGTTTTCAGTTACTTTACACCACTTTTAAACTAACAGAAAAAGCAATCACTCCATTTAAAAGTTACAGTCTTGAGACAGTCCATTAAGATACAACAATCCTACCTTTAAAATAACTTCCCTGAAGAAGAAAGTAATGAAACATCAACCAAATTAAGAAAATGAAAGTTTTTTTCCCCCCAAAGCGAACTTATCTGCCCAGCAAAAGAAAGCACAAGATGACTGTCGATCGTAGAAAACCTCAGAAGACCATACTCGTCTGTGTAAAGCTCTGAAAAGCTTCGCACTAAATTTAACTTTTGGTCGAACTGATAGTTTAGGACCGAATCAAGCTTTGCTAGGACTATTCTCCAGGGGCTCCTGGACTCCTCTCCTTCCACCTCCCAAATGTTGTTAGCTATGGTTATCTACCCAGATAACTAAGGCTACTCCAGCAGTGGTAAATATGATGAACATAGTACTGCTTTGTGTGTTACACTTAACAGTAGATGTTGAAATGATCATTGCTGCAGTAGCCTCTCCCTCCCTCCATTTTCCCCTGTGTTTTGATGTGCTTCGTATGATGGGGTGTGAACATTTATGTTTTGTTTTTCCTAGCATTACCATTTTAGTTCTCAGCCAACCTCTCTCTGCTGGCAGGAAAGGTCTGAACAGCTACATGCCCAAGCTTGTGCCTGACAGTTTGGGCATGTGGAAGGTGCTCTGAATCTTTAGAAGCTGTCCAGCTGTTTTTTTTCTATGGCAGACTATAACCCATATAGCTAAGGCTACTGAAGTGGTGATTATTTGAATGTCTACTGTTATGGCAAGTTTAAATTACACTGCTATACTTTCATATGTCTAATATGTGTTCTTATGTGGTGGTGCATGATTGAGAAGTAGATGTAGAAAGCAGGAAAGTTAAGATGGGTTATTGCTACAATCACATTGGCACATTACTGCTTCTTTTAGAGTACTTATTAAAAGTCTCCTTGAGGATGCTGAAGGACCTTTTTTTTTTTTTTATGGATATAGGGAGAGATTCACAGAGTTCTGAGGTTTGGATGGAAAAACTACAGTCACTAAAATAAAATTTGTTTTATAGAGTCTGTAGAGCGGAGGTCTTGTGTCATTTTGTTAATAGAAGTTGTAGATGGATTGCTAGACTACTTATATTCTGGCAAAGTGATTGAATGCTTTCTCTTTGATGAGTCTGTACAGCAGTGGCCCTAGGAAGTGGTTGACTTGCTGTTTTATTGTGAGACAGTTAATGTTAGATAAGAATGGGGCAGTGGTTACTTGCATGTTTTATGGTGTGTGTGTGTGTGTGTGTGTGTGTGTGTGTGTGTGTGTGTGTGTGTGTGTGTGTGTGTGTGTGTGTGTTTGTGTGCACACTCCCACATGTCAAACTTAAACAATGAGGGCTAATCTGTATTTAATTTGGGTTATAAAACAACCTTTCCCAATGGCTGCTTTGCTTTCTAGGGTTACAAAATATGATATTTTTCATGCCCATTATAGGAATATGTATATATTTTTACTCTAGTCATTTCTATATGGTATTAGAAGTTCAACTCCTGGTCTAACACGATGCTGAGGAAACATACTTCTCAACCTCTAAGAGTAAAAATTCTGGACAAAGCCGTGACGTCCTTTCTTTGGGCTAGTAATTCAGGAGCTTCAGTCCTCACCACTGGGACCAGTGGGATGTTCACTTGGAATAAATATAGATACACAAGGTATTTCCAGATGTAGCTTTCTGCACCATGCACAATTTCCCTTAAGAGCACACAGGGAACACACTCCCATCCTGGGGCAGGGATTCCCTCTCTCTCACCAGGCTCCACATAAGGCTCCACACTGACCACAGATGTAGAGTTCATTCCTCAGCCGGGTGTTCCAAGCCAAGTCCTCCACCACCCTCTCTGTGAAACCAGTGCTCTATATCCCACCTTCAAGTAGCTGACACACACACTTTTTGAGATTTGATTTTCGCAAACACACACACACACACACACACGCACACAGTGGTTCTTTGTCAAGTTTCACAAACAGACTGCCCTGAGACTTCTGTCTCATCTAGTAATAAAACTTCACTTCAGTGCTGGATTAGAGAATGACATCACATACATCTGATCATCTGACTTCTACTTCCCAAACTACCCCCTTTATTAGAAACTGAGCCAGAATCTTGAACATATGTGTTATCACACACACACACATAAATGCACAAACACACATACACACACACACACATACACATACATGTGCACACACACACACACACACACACACACACACACACACACACACACACACACACACACAGCTTTGGTAAGATGTGTTATAGCATCTGGAAGCTGTAAAACAATTTTAAAAATGTCCACCCTTCCAGGATAGCAATTAGTTCACCCTTAAGGACAATACAGTAGGATTAATAGTCCTGGTTTTCACAGACATTTTTTCTCTGGCAGCAATGAGAACTGTAAGGTACAATATTTATGGCTTAAACCAGGTAATTTAATTTTAGACTATTTTTCAAAGCTAGTTGGACTGAGATTAACCTTTTCTCTTTCACTATCCTCTGTTACAATATATTTATTTCAACAGCTATAATGCAGTCTAACATAAAGGCGAAATTCGTTTTTGTCCAGCAGGACCCACTGTTGGTACCTTTTTAACAAGAGCAACTTTGCAAATATTTTTTCACCACAAGCACCTGTACAAATAAGTTTGATATACAAATGACATATAATTCTTTACAAAATCCCAGCTAGCTATACTGGCATATGTTGCACGTCCACTACCTACTTCTCCTCGCATAACTGGCAATGCCTCATATTATCACAAAAGCCATAAATAAAAGTGGGGCAAAGGCCCAAAAATAAGGACAATTTTTAAATATTGTTCTTATAAACTTAGGATGTTGATAGAATAATAGGTTTTGCTTTAGCGTGAATATTCTGAAGGATGCGAAATCTGAATCTCAAATGTCTGTCATTATTTTTGAACTTCAATCTTTAATGATTTACCACTAATTTGCCAGAAAATTTCAGTTTGATGAAAAGCAGATCAAAAATATGAGGCCAAAATCTGAACATTCTGGGAAAATCTGTACAGTTGAGAGGTATGAAGGTCTTATATGTTTCAGTGGAGAATGATAGATTAGTTGGAACTTAAGAGTCTGTGCACACTCTTCCAAGTTTGTGTGAGGTTCTGAATAACATGGCTTTGTTTTCTTGTAAAGTTTAGAATTACCTATTTTTCTGTAAAGCAAATATAAACTTTTTTTTGTCTTTTTCATCTACATCTAATATCATAGGCATTGATGGAACAACAGAATGGAATTCACTGATGTATATGAAAAATGTAAGGCAACTGGTACTGCTCTATTTATTTTGTGGTGGGGAAGAGTGGTAGAGAAAAACAAACTTTTCTTGAAAGAGTTTGTAAAAAAGTGGGTAAACCATTCACATGTTTTTTTTTTCGTTAATGACTTGCTAAAATTGCATGAATGCATAGAGAGGGAAAGACCTTGGTAAGATCAGCAAACACTGACCCATTTAGTACGCCTTTGTTGCTTTTCAGTAAACGATCATCAATGAACATCCGGAGGACATCTGTCCAGATCCCTTAAGCTGGCATGAGAGTAAAGTGTGAATAGTGCAATATATACCACAACTTCTATTGGTCATTTAGTAAAATAATTTACGGTGCTTTTTGTGCCACTCACCCGAATGAAAATAATAGTTTACAGAAAGTATAATGACCACAAGCATAGCATCTTTTCACCACTGCACCTTACTAACTTCGCATAACTTTATCATCACCCAGTATCTTATGTCTCGTGGTTTTACATCTCATAAATATCACCCTTTCCTGATTACTCACTTTTTAAAATGGACATTTTCAATCAAGATGCATTAATACAGGAATACAGTCCTGACTGCAGCCTAGATGACCTAAGTTTGTTTAGGGCAAATGAGCAGGAGGAACTGAGTAGTGAAGGTGGGACAGAGTAGCTGACTTTAGCTCACCTATCTGGGTGAGGGAGTTGTCAGTAGCCCACATTACTGACGACATCTGCAGGAGTGCATTTGTACTGCTCACAGCATAGTACATAGATACACTCACATTGCAGGCAGTGCAAAGTTTTCCATGGGCTGACATGTGCAGCGGTGTGCGTGCACTTCCTGCAATATATTATTGTGAAGCTAGCAATAGTGCTGCCAGGATGGGAATTTCATAGTGGGCTATGCAACCTCCTGACCATGGTTGTGGTTCTTTTCCATCACTCTTCCCAGTCTTTCTGAACTAACTCTCATCTCTAATGGAAGGGCAGGGCTGCTGAGTGCATCATGGGAAATGGATGTGCCGTAGGATTCTCACCCTGGGAAGGGGTGGGCCCAGCTCTAGTCCTGCTATCAGCCCCTTGGATAATGAACAAATAAGTCATGAGTCTTCCCTTGCTTGGGGATGGTCCTGATGTATTCTTTCAGTTTAAGGGCTGTGAACCCTATAGAACTGGTAAATATCATTCAAGAAGAAGAGGAGAGGAATGAATTGGCCAATTGTGTGCAGGTAAAGGAGACACTGGGTAAGCTGGGTGGACTAAAGGGAGGGAGAGGGGGATGGATGAAAATGTACCATTCTCATTTCATTAGTCGTTGTATTGCATATAGGAAATATTAATCAAATTCTTCTGTTTTCTCTATTTATCTCTTTTTCTTAGTTTGACAGTTCATTCCATGAACTTTTGCATATGTTTTTCTTTTTTCCCTGTGTGCTGTTTGTCCCCTTGACATCTGACTTTCAGGTGACCCCTGACTGAATTTGCTCCCACTTATTCTCCCTTACTGGGTATCCCTAGCAGATGCATCAGAGTCATCTGGAGGAGTCATCATTCAGTCAGACATAAAGGTACTCTGTGCCCTAGCGGCTGCTCTGACAATGAGCGCACATAGTCTAGACCTTAACTCATTTCATGGTTGGGACAAG
>NC_056727.1:423116165-423161165 GCF_019279795.1 Protopterus annectens | reverse complement strand
GCAGTCCCCAGCACACCAGGCAGTGAATGCTGGGTCAAAAGAGGAGTGAGTGGAAGGGCCATCAGCAGGGGAAGAATGTGACAGATGGAGAGGGGTACTGTATGCTGTGGCACTAACAAAGACACAGTGGCTGGCACATAGCTTCAGTAAATAAGAGACAAGAGGAAAGCAGGTACTCTGAAAATCAAACACTAGGTTGTGTTTATCCATGCATAGGCTGGCTACAGTGTGCATCAGATATAGAAAACCCAAGTATCAGTGAGGAAAGGGGGAGGGAACAGTTATCATCATTTGCACAGGTGGGTAAGGAGCACCAAAGCTGATATCTTTCACAGGGAAGTGTGCAAGTGCTGAGGAGTATGAAAGTAAAATGTGATTTCTTTTTCTGTACTGTCACTTCAAGGGGGCCGTTAACATAAAACACTTTGAAAAGTGCCATTGTCAGTGGAAATTTGAGATGTACTTGGAAGGGGGGGTGTTTGATGATGCTGTGAATGTGAGTTTACAGGAATAAAACTGCATCAGTAGTTGCAGCACCGCTTCTCAATCATCAAGGCAGGTCTAGGGCATGCATGGCAGCAGTTTCAGCATCCTATGTGCTCCCTCACCCACGAGGATGGACTCAATTTGGAGTTGCACTAGATGCAACAGAACTTTTGACAAGTGCTGATGTGCTGCATGGCTGAGAGGAATGTCTGTAATGATATGTGCCACTGCTAACAGCTATGACCACAGAGATGTCTGCTACTAGGTGTAAACACCTCCAAAACAAATGTCACTATGGAAGTGCCAGCACAGCAGGTGCAAGATTTTGATCATCCATGGCCACGTTAGCTACCATCTGTGGATGGAGTAGTGGAACACCTCTGTTGATGGCCCCTCACCCTTGGAAGGTGAGCCAGAGAAAACACTGCACATTCCAGTGAATGACTGCTTCTAACCATTCAATCACACATACAAGACATGCAGTCCCCTAGGTCATCACATATACCTTGCATGAACCTCTCCACCTCTGTCATGGTTATGAGGGTAAAAGCTGGTGCCTCCATGATGGTCCTCCACCACAGCTCTCAACAATCCAGATTTTCAGAGAATATGCAGATTTTTGAGTCATATTTTTGGTCTGTTTCTCATAAAACTGAAGTTTTCTGACAAATCACGGAGGGCTGAATTCAGAAAATAATAGCAGACATTTAATTTTCAGACTTAATTTCCTTCAGAAAATTCACGCCAGTGCAAAACCTGTTATTCTATCAACTTTCTAAGTTTGTAGGAGCAATATACAAAAAGTGTTCCTATTTTTGGGCCTTTGCCCACCCACCCCCCATTACTTGTGGCTTTGTCCAAATATCTTAATCTAAGAGGTTGAGAGGTATTCCCTGTACATATGCTGGGTTACAAAGACTGACACACCAACCTCAGGGGGAGGTTGGAATCCATGTCTCCAGCAAGCAACATATCCACCCCCTGGGTGTTTGGGGCATGGGGCAAATTCTAACATCTGTGTATGGGACCAGGATATTTCCAAGATAAACAGTGTTCCCATTAACTTGTTCTCCTTGAAGGTGCAGTAGCATGAGTTTCTGCAGCTATTTAGGCTGTGTCTATTGTCTGTGCTGGGAATGCAGTGGCCAAATTTCCAGTGTCCAGCACATAGCCTATAGTGACTGAGCCAGCTCTATTAGGGGTAGTAGATCCTATAGTGCTGGTACCAGCTAAAGAATCACCCATGAATATAACAAAGTACAAAATGCCCAGTGTAACTATGATCTAGCACCAGAAGTATAGTTGCAATTGAGTTTTACAAATATTAAAATGATAACAAGTAGTACTTTAATTGCATAGCTTGTACAGCTGACAGTGGAGGGTGAAACCTGATGTACCCATATACCATAAATCAGATAGCTTTCATAATTTTGACAGTTACTAAGGGGAGCAGAGGACTAACAAGTTTTCTTAAAAATAAATGTCTACATACCTGGGGCATCTGAAGTTGTTTGTCTCTGCAGCTGATCCAGCTCTGCCCCAACATCCAGAACCACACTGTGGTACTCTTTAAGGTGCCACTACTGCTTGTAGAGGCCAGGAAATCCTCCAACTGCATGAAAGGTGGTATACTCATGGGCCCCCTTATCCATTGCCCTACATTCCCACACCAGGAGAAGAACTCTGTGCTGGGAAGCACAGATGATGTGACTAGCCCTGTGGCACACCATGTCATAACTACAGGTGAGGCCACGAACCACATTGACGTCTGTCACAGCATCATCTCAGGTATGAGTCATGTAGGCCTTGTTTGGTGGATATAGGCCAGAGGGCCATCATCAATGGCGATGGATGGTCAGGAGTAGCAACTCATTTTCCACATTGGAGAACTTCGGCCTATATGTGGCTGTTATGTCAGTAGTGTATGTCTGCTTTCCATGCATTTTTTACATTCCTCTGCAGGTATGTAAACTGAAAATCAATTAACAGCCTTGTTCCTGTGCAGCACTGCCAAATCTATGCACCACCAGCCCCTCTGTGCCCCAAGGCACATGAATGTTTTTATGAGAGTTAAAATCTACCTTTGTAACTGACACATCTATACAGCATACTGCACATATAATTATGAGCTGATGGTGAGTCTCACATTATGATTTACAATGTCAGCTCAACAGGTCACTTACTCTTGCAAAACCCATCTTAATTTACCAGCACAGCATATTTACTGACCTCTCTGTTATTATGACCACAAGTTCAGAATCAGCAGGTAACCAGTACTTGAAAAGAAAGACTTGAAAAAACTACTACTTGCCTTTTAAAAGCAAAGCTTTATTTTTGCTGGAGCAATTCTTTGTGTATTCAACTTTCTCAGCCTTCAAATTTCGCTGGTGTAGTGTTTCTTCAATAGCCTGATGATGCCCTCTGTCTGCTAATGCACTCATATGGTGCAGATTTATCTATCTGGGAGAGATGATTATAGTAATTAGGGGTTAACTAATTATTTTCTGATTTTTCTCAATTTGTGTAAAAAGCAAGACTGCTAATTATCATGCTAATACCTCCTCGATGCTGTGCATATGCCTGAGTTGCTGCGGGTAGCACTGTGCATGCACAGTCCAAGGCATGCCTCCATGGGAGGGGAGATCTATAATTAAAATATAATTGACTATAAATGGCGTTGATGAAGTGCCTAATTTCATAGCAGCGTACATAGAGATACAGAACTGCCATATTTTACACTTTAATGCTCCATAGTTAACCATTCGATTCTGTACTTTTATGATCTTCCCCTGCATGCATCATGCCAATGAGATGCCCATTAATGCCCATCATTGACCAGCAGACAGAACCTGAGTGACCTGCTTTGAGCACTGATTTTGTGCCAATTTTCACTGTGATTCCTCAAGATGGGACATCATGGCTGGTGAAGGGGAGGGTAGTACTCATTTCAGAATACAGAGGTGCTGTGTGGAAGAGTCAAAAATATTTCCCTGCCTCTTTCGTAAGGACTACAGCTGGAGGCTCCTGTGGGAGGACTATTAAGTTCCTCAGTATAAGACGGAAGCCTGGAATAGTGTATCCCAGGTTGTACCCATGCACTGGCATCCCACATACTGGGGAACAGTGCCACCACCATTATCATGACATGAGGTGATTTAGTCCTGAAATCTTATTATCATGGGAGGATGAAGTTAAACACGAGTCAACACCTACATACTATAAGTAGAACTTAGCTACACATATAACATGTCACTGTAAGACACTGCCTGAAGACATTGCAGTGAATAGGCAGCTGACAGGAGGAAACTGGAGTACTGAAGAAAGCATCAGTCGTTTATAATTCCATAAGAATATATCAGTTTTTTTTTTATGTTAACAGTAGGAAGGATTAATTTTCAAACAGTATACGTTTATAAATCACTGCCATTTCTGTGATAGCTGGCATATGATAAAGGCAGTAATATCACTGCTGAATGTTGTTGTCGTGTTTTTGTGCATATGTCCTACCATATACAAGGTTAAGTGTGGCAGAATAGTAAGTCGTTGTTCCCACATTGTGAACCTGTCTGTGGGTTAAGTCCTCCCCACTGCCACCATTTGTACTATCAGAATATTTCAATTCTGTTTTCTCTCTAAAGCATTAGATGTGAAAACTATGTATGGACAACATTTTTGGTTGAGTGAACATCTGTGTTATGGACAATCTTTGTCAGTATATTTTTTCCTTTGCTTATAAGCTGACAGAGAAAGGTATGTCTGAGCACAATACCTTTCTTTGTTTATATACACCTTTGCCTCAGACATTATTGCATATTGGACTACAGACTCCAATACTTTGCCCAAGTAGCTCATCACATTAATCATTTGGTTTTATGAAATGCAGGTGTTAATAACAGTGAATTCGCATTTCCCTCTCACCCATGTATGCTAGCAATGCTGTTGACTTGAGAGGTGTGTTTGTTGTTGGTTCACATATATTAGGTGCAACTTAATAATAGGATAAGTACATAGCAGCTGTTTGGATTCATTGCTTTTCGATTACTCTCTCCTCACCCTGTTTGTAATTATCCTTTCATTTGCATACATTCTGTAGGTTTATTATTTTGCTTCTCTTAATTTATTTTACCATTATATGCAGCTACATCACAAGTTGCACCCGATCCCACTGGCAAGGCCTGTCAGCCCCCCACAGGTGGCATCAGCAGCAGCATCACCACCACCACTAGAAAAATTAAGTACATCTGGATCCCAGCCTGTCACAGTCACCTCCACACCGACTGCCTACCTGCACCACCCACTTCAGTGAGCCTTGCACTGGGTACAGGGACTGTTGTACCCACCAAAAACAGCAGTGTCAATAGAAGTGCCACCTTTGTCGCACAGCAGCAGCTGGAAGATATTGTAGGGGAGGTTATCAACAGGAGGTTAAATGCCTGAATTGGCCAGATGGAAAAGCTCTCTGGTGACTCATTGAGTTGAGTCCTTAACCAGCACTATCTCCATGATCTGAGATGGTACTCAGGGTTGTGTGTAATCTCTCACTGGGTCAAATCTGGTAGAGAATGCAGCTGCAGACACCACATTCTTTTCTACATCCTGGTGTTTTCCTTCCTTTTGTGTCACCGTTCACTCCTCTGGATTGATATCTTATTCCCTCAACATTATCTTTCCTGTGTTTGTCTGAAGTATCTTTTGCCATTGTGTTCTCTGTGCTACCATGCATCCTGTTAGTTGTGTATGTCTTCCCTGCTACCTAACCTAACTCTGTTACTTTCCTGTTACATCCCTTAGTTCCTTTCTTCCCCAACTTATCTTCACATTATGCATGCAAATGGATACCTTTTCAACAAAAAAACTTGACCCCACCTTCCCTACCACCATCCTGCTCATTCCTTAGCTGCTTACCTTCCATTATACCCTCTGATTGTTTCCCCTTTTTTATATCTTTCTCTCATTAACCTAGTAAAAAATGGAAAAACATCATACCCATGTACAATTTCCAATTCACTTACTTTTTGCAATCATAATGTGTATGCAGTTCACGATGAGCCCCATCAATATCTATATTCAGCTGCTGAGCACTGGCAATGTTCATTGTACTTCAGCAAGATAGGGTGCCATGTTCCATAGGGCAATCAGCTAGGTACAACCACTAATATACACAATGTATATTGACCTCAGCTTGCACCAGCCATGCACGTGAGCTGAGCACCATTGCATGGCAGTTGACACATCCAACATAGGGTACAGTTGTCAGGAATTGAGGAGTTCCCCTTGCAAAGTATTACAATTCCAATTATGCTTGTGGGTGATATGTCACATCACAAAGTTGGTGCCCTGAGGAATCATTGTAGACTCTCTTATTCTACCTGTGTGAAACTACTACCTGCTGTGTGTTTCCCCGATACCAACTGTCTCACTGCTTCTGTAGCTCAGCCTGTAAATGAAGTGCTTTGCTCACTACAAATGAGATTGGTAGAGGGCTCAAGTGCCTTCAGAATTGTGTACCTATTCTTTTATTCTGCAATAAATAACCATCTGCTGTCTGTTTCCCTGATGTGTTTGTCTCACTGCCTCAGTAGCTCAGTCTGAAAACAAAGTGCTTTGCACACTACAGTTGTAGAGGCTTGTAGGTTAAGTCCTCTCAAGTGTTGTGTGTTTTTCTGTCTCTTTTATGCTGTCATTCTGCAGGTGTGTAAAATCTAATGCTGTGTTGTCGTTTGTCTCATTGTTTTAATGAGGTACTTTGCACACTATCAGTGCATAGCGTTGTGAGTTCATGCCTGACAGAGGATATATATGCAGTATTTGTTACAGCAGGATGCTTATTTTCTGAATTAAAATTGTCAGACTCTGCTGATGTTGTACCTATATGTGATTTATGTATCGGTACTTTTTTCTCTTTTATGTTTCTTTTGTCTACAGTTAGTAAACATCTATATCTATATATCTAACGCTGTCTTCTTCATTTTTTCAACATCCTCATCACCTCAACATCTTTCTTTGCAATCTTGTCTATGTAATATGCTTTTTTCATACAGCCTTTAAACTCACTGTACCATCCTAGCTTTATTTTAGTTTCCTTTCGACCTTTCACAACCTATACTCTATGCATGACTGTATAGGGCTGCTACATGTTTTTTTTTCTTGCTGCAGCTGAGTGCATGAGAGCTGTTGCAGAAACATTACTGCTGCTCATAATTCCCTGTTGCTGCACCTTGCTGCAACCTCAACAAAGATATTTAGTGAGCTTCTCATTGTGCCCACTTTCATGATCCCATTCATGGTTAGACCATCAGGGCTCATCTCGCACAGACAATAAAGAGAAGAGACGTGATCATGATCGTGGCAGCAATGTTTCTGAATCTCAGGGTTTCAAGTATAACCAAATGTTATCATGATTTCCTTGTACAGTATATCATTGCTTTGCATATTAAACCCAGCACTGCAGCATTTGCCTTTTTGTTTCGTTAACGTTTATTATTTTTGTTGTGGCTGGTGGCTGTGTCCGTATATGAATTATTGCTATTTATTATCTACGTGGAGTATTAACACTTATCATTGTAGGTTATTCATCTGTGGTTCCCCATCTCCAGTTAGCTAGATTGCTTGGGCCTTCTACTAGTGAAAGCATTAAGGTGCATGATTTAATATTTAATTAAGAACAGCAGTCAGTGACAGTGCTTCAACTGGTAGCACACTTGCCTTTGTTTGCTAGAAGATCAGAAGGCCGTGGGTTCTATTTCCACAACAGATACATAGATTAGTTTTCCAATGCTGACATTTCAGTGCAGCATAACAGATATGTTGACCTTTGGATGAATGTTAAACTGATGTTCCATTTGCCTGAGTAGGTGGTAGTTCAAATGGATGGAAATGTTCTCATATCACTTATCGAACAAAGAGTAGGAAGAGTTCCAAGTGCCCCAGCAAAAATTCCTCTTCTTAGTATGAATACCATCCTGGGTCTTCCCTAAAAAGAGGACATTTCCCTAGTGGCACTAACCTGACCTAGAAAGAATCTGCACCACCTTAGTAATGGGTACTAAACCTAACACTATAACATCTGGAAAGGAAATAGTTTTCCTTTTTCGGTATTATTGTTTTAATTTTTTTTTGTATTGTGTATACTCAAACTTATTTTTTCTGTATTTTATATTTGACATTAGGGTAGTCTGGTCATGCACAATACACCTCTATATATATATATATATATATATATATATATATATATATATATATATATATATATATATATATATATATATATATATATATATATATATATGTGTGTGTGTGTGTGTGTATATTACCAGTATGACTGAATGACTTTGCTTTGAATTCACCCTTTTGACAAAGGACAGTGGTAAACTGAAGGCTTTCTCAATTAATTTAGTGGGTGAACTTTGCATAGCATGGCAGATTACATTAATTTTAAGGTGTTGCGATTTTGTATGTCTTATTTAGGATGGGGCTATGCATGGGTCGAGGATTGCAGGAAAGTCTGGGAAAGGTAATGAGATCTCAGATTTGGGTGAAGGGAAAAGTTAAGAATGAAAGAAAAATATTTGCATTTTCAATACATTTCTTTTTTAAGATGGATTCCTGATTGTTTTAGTCTGCTTCTGATGGCTTAATAGTATGGAAAGGCACAGGTAGAGAATCAGGAGATCTTAGCGAAATTAATTCTGCAGTGTTAATTTTTTCTATTTTTTTAATTGTTACAATAAGGTTGCACTTAGTTAGAAATAGTATATAATATTCGTGCTTTACATAGCTTCAGCAGCCAGGATCTTGATTTCCTAGTCTTTCACATATATATGTTTTCAGCAATAAATGGGATGACTATTCTCTGCTGAGCTGTGTTGTGCGAAAGTTATTTTGTTCATTAACATCCGGTATATATAAAGTTGTATGGGTATATAAGAGGCAAGCAACTCCTTCACAAACCAAGTTTTAAAACAATCAGTGAATCAGAAGTCAATGCATTTTTGTTCATATGCCAATTCAAAATAAGTGGCAGTTTGATGAACTGTTATACACTTAAGTGTGTGTGTGTGTGTGTGTGTGTGTGTGTGTGTGTGTGTGTGTGTGTGTGTGTGTGTGTGTATATGTGAATATCTGTATCTATATCTGTGTATGTAAAATATATCTATATCATATATATATATATATATATATATATATATATATATATATATATATATATAAATAGATATATATATGTGTATATCTACACACACACACACTCACACACACACAAACACAGATGCATATACACACACACATACACATGCGCGCACGCACACACACACACGCACACATATGCACACTTACACAAACAAAGGCACATACATATCTTTATTAGTATGACACACAATTGCTAGGATTCATGATGTCTTATACGTCACGATAAACTCATTTGCATGACGAGGAGCAATAAGTAACCTAGTTGCTATTTAGGATACACCAGACTGTGAATAAAGATCCAAATTACATGTGAATGAAGCAAATAATCAGGGAAGTTTGATTTAAAAACTTATAAAATTAGCAACTGCATGCCATACTCACATAAGCCCTGAATTTCAAGACATGCACTTTGAAAATGTTAGTAGTTGCTGCAACCATCATAAATGTGTATGTAGAACAGGCTCTAATACAAGGTACTGTTGCTGTTGCTGCTGCCAAAACTTAGCACACAAAGTGTTTAGACCACATGGACTTCATCATCTAGAAATAACAGAGCACTACAAGTTATGATGTAAACACTTCTTGGAAACATTTACACAGGGGATTAGGCTCCCACAACTATTTCAATATCTTTTAAGGCCAAAATTTGCCTTGCCACAGAATAAAGAGGCCACCCCTTCAAATATGTTCTGTCTTATTATCATACTCAGACTTTTCTTGTGGTGTGAACAGATAATACATAGTCCTCAAAGTTGTGAAATTAGATAGGTATTGGTGCAAACCTGGTGATCACTAAGTAAAGTGTGTGTGTGTATGTGTGTGTGTGTGTGTGTGTGTGTGTGTGTGTGTGTGTGTGTGTGTGTGTGTGTGTGTGTGTGTGTGTGTGTATGTGTGTGTGTGCATGTTGTGTGTGTGTGTGTGTGTGTGTGTGTGTGTGTGTATGACTATAGTGCTAAGAAGGACTGAAATATCTAATAAATCTGGTGTCTATGCTTCTCTTCAGTATAAATATTTACACAGGGAGAAGACTCCCACAAATATTTCACTCTCTTTTAAGGCTAGCATTTGCCTTGCCACACAATGAAAAAGGCCATAACTTCAAATGTGTTCTGTCTCAGAGATGTACTCAGACTTATTCTGTGGCTTGAGCAGGTAATACACATTTCCTAAAAATGTGGACTTAGATAAGTAGGAGTTCAAATTCAGTAATAACTAACTTGTATGACTGTTAGGTAGTACTGGCATATCCAACAGTTCTGGTGTGTACACTTCCCCTCAACAGGAATATTTACACAGTGAATGGGCTCCTTCAACTATTTCCCTCTCTTTTGATGTCACCATTTTCCTTGATTTGCACTGATGAGGTCATCCCTTCAAATGTTTTCTGTCTCGCAGTTCTACTCAGGCTTCTCCTGTGGCATGAGCAAATAACACACAGTTCTACAACTCATGGATTTAGATAAATAAGCATTCAAATCAGGCAATGTATGTGTGTCAAACAAAAGTGACAGATGGGACTGCATAACCCAACAGATGATAATATTGTTGTCTAACACTTGTGAGAACACTGACATGTTTAAAGGATGTTGGGCCCTCACCATACATGTTAAGGACTATATGAACATTTTAAAACAATGTTTTGGTCATATCTTGATGTGTGTGTTTTTCTGACACCTGTAATTTAAATTTTGTTGTGGTGGAAGTGGTTAATAAACAGGTCTATAGAGTTTGGACATCAGTAGGTACTGTTTGGTCATGTAATAGATGATCTGATTTGCATAGCAATATGTTTCTCAACAGATGTGATGTGGATAAATCAATAATGGGTGAACATTTCCATGGCTACATCATTTTCATAACTCAAAACATTTTACGTGTCTCATATTACTTAAAAACACTGATCTCATCCCTTAAAGCGTGTGCTGTCTGACATCTGCAATGATTTTGTCTTTTCTGGCATAAGCATTTAATATGCAGTTCTGTAATATTGTGGACACAAATAGGCAGGGGTTCAAATCAAGTAATTTAATTGTGGGAGACAATAGTGATAGACACAGCTGGCTTTCTTAACAGATTTTGACATGCAAACCCACAATACTCTGTATACTAACAGGGCTGAAGGTTTTTGAACCACAGATGGCAATTTAGGGGAGGCTTAACCAGTGCAACTGACTGCAGAGGTAATCCCTTCAGGTGTGTGCTTCATGAGATGTCAGATCAATTTCTTTCTGTGGTGTCATTGGTTGATACACAGTTCTCTGACATATGAACTCAGGTAGGCAAATGCTCAAGTCTACCAAGGTGTAACTACTGAGTATGCAACAGGTTGGTAACACACATTATTTGCTTATCAACAGAAACTGGTGATTAATTCTTTGTTTTGTAAACATTTGCTATTGGGGAGAGTCACATAGTCTTTGGAAATCCCTTTAATGGGAGCCATATGCATTCAAACATAAAACTGAGATTATCCCTTCAAGTATGTGTTGCCTAATAAGTGTGATACGAAGTCTTGTGTGGTGTGTTCAGTTGCTGCGCAGGTGGAGAAAAGCTCAACCTGTATTGCAGTTGTTCTACTCCAGTGGTTTATGTCTCCTATTAATGTGTTTATATTGCAGTATTTACAGGAAAGAATGGCATATTCAATAGGTTTTGGTGTGTGTCATGGTACACAGTGGTCACAAAGTGTAACAGGACCTATGTTGTGATAGTTTGCAATGGCTGTGGGATGGGTAGGTGATGTCCATCCAGTTATTGTTCTTTTTCCCTATGAGCGTGAACTTTATAATGATGTATTCCATTACACAAAGGGTAGCAGAAAGCTCAGGAAGTAATCCATGTCATGAAATAGATACTGTGGTGAAAACCTCTAGGAATTTGCCTCCATCAGCATGGTTGCATTTTGTGATTGTGGTATTATGAATCTGTTGCACAATGTTTAGTTAGGGCAATATTTTGATTTAGGACATGATATTATAGTGTCTCCAGAGGTGTACTTTATCAGACTACATTAACTTGTGTATGTGTGCTAGCAGCAGGCCTTACACATATAAGCCACAACCATACCTCTCAATCATACCAAATTACTTGGTTTTTATCAAGTTTTGGGGTCCAAAGGTGACATGATTCCTGAGTGGCAACCCTTCATTTCCAAATTTTCCTAGCTTTTTTTTTAAATGTTCTTTTTCACTGACTTCATCACGTGTGCGATGACGTCAGCTCAGTCAGCCTGTCAGAATTGAGCTCAAGGGCTCACATTTCCGGCTGGTTGCTTTACAGTTTATTTGAATGGATCTGATAAATGCTGGCTGCTTCACTGTTTATTTGAATGGCTCTGATCTGTGAGCGGAAACCGGCTAGAAAGTGCTTCAATGGTGGAAACTGCAAGTTTATTTGAATGGATCTGAGTTGATTTGAATGGATGGATCTGATCTGTGAGCTGGACTGCTTCATTTTGTTTGCTGCAAAGGTATTTTTTGTATCTGGAGTGCGAGTAAGTCAGTTAATGTTTTATCTTCCAACTGCTGCAAAGGTATTTTTTATATCTGGAGTGCGGGAAACTGGCTAGGAAGTGCTTCAATGGTGGAAACTGCAAATTTATTTGTGTGTGTGTGTGTGTGTGTGTGTGTGTGTGTGTGTGTGTGTGTGTGTGTGTGTGTATGTGCAATACACCTGTGGCTAGAGTTACTCAGGCTCAAACCCTGTATCTTGGGTACAGGTAAAAAGGTCCTAAAGTCCCTAGCCACCACCACTTGTGAATTTATGCCTCATATTTTTGTTCTGTTCCTCATAAAATCTGTGTTTTTCAGGATTTTTGTGGCAAATCACTGAAGGATTGAATTCACTAAACAATGACAGACATTTGAATTGCAGACTTGATATACTTCAGATAAAAACCTTTTATTCTAGCAATTTCCTAAGTTTATAAGATGAGTACTTGAAATGTGTCCCTATTTTTAGGCTGTATTCCCCCATTATTGGCTTTGTCCAGGTTTTTTGTGCTAAGACATTGAGAGTTATGGTGAGAAGTGAGAACTGAATTCTGTATCCCCCCATTATTGGCTTTGTCTAGGTTTTTTGTGCTAAGAGGCTGAGAGCTATGGTGAGAAGTGAGAACTGAATTCACTAAATGATAGCCATTTAAGTTTCAGTCTTGCCATCTTTCAGGGAACTGCTGATTTGGCATACTGGTATGTTACACTGATTGTAGTGCACAGAGTCCTGGGTTCAAGACTTAGCAGTGAAATGCATGATGTTAACACAGCATTTAATTCTAGCAACTTTCCAAAATTATTCAAGCAATGTTTAAAATGTGTCCCTGGTCTTTGGCCTTTTGCCCCCCCCCCCTCAAAAAAAACCTGAAATTGAAAATAAGTGTGAGAAGCTGTGCAAGATGATGTGGCTTACACTACTGTCATTCTATTTTCATATATATATATATATATATATATATATATATATATATATATATATATATATATATATATATATATATATATATATATATATAGTGTGTATGTGTGTGTGTGTGTGTGTGTTGTGTGTGTAGAAAATTAGAAATGTTTCTGATTTTGTCAGGGCGGTTTGTTTGTCATTACTTTCATGTTCATTTTTTCATTGCCTACTGGAAACATGTTCAAACAATACATTTAAAATGCGATTGTGTGTGTGCGTGTGTGTGTGTGTGTGTGTGTGTGTGTGTGTGTGTGTGTGTGTACGTGTGTGTGTGCGTGCGTGTGCATGTGTGTGTGTGTGTGTGTGTGTGCGTGTGTGTGTGTGCATGTGTGTGTGGAAGTAGACTTTTAAGATGGAAATGTTCGGAATTGGGCATTTTTGTCATTACTGTTTCATGCATTTTGTTTCATTGCCTACTGGAAAAATGTTCAAACAAATTTAAAAAGGGCTCTAAGTCTAACAAGTGTGTTGTATTATACAAGTAATATAATTTAATAAAGTCAGGAAGGTGTATCAAAGAACACATGTATGTTTCTTGTTTTGTGTGCAAGGGGCCTATGATTTGAAAACAGCCCAAAGGTAATCTTTATCCATGACTGGCCAGATGCATTTTCTTTGGATGTGGTATTGGTTTCAATGCTGTTTTAATGAATGTGAGTTTCAAGGGCAGAGAAGTTTTAATGCCAAGTCTATTTTCATTGTGAGACAGTATTGCTTTGTTTAGCAGATATCTATTAGTGTTTGTGCATTGTGCTATAAAATGTAAAAATAAAGTATGATATTTTTGTTTTTAGATCTTGGGATAAAAAAATTGTATCAGTTCTAGTCTGACTCTTATATCTAAAATCACTGTGAGAGAATTCTAGTGAGTTATCATTTTTGAGATAAAATAAATCATATAGCTGTAAGTTATCTATACATTTTTTAAAAATTTACCCTACAGAGGTAATATGAAAAGGTTTTTTATTAGACATTTCTGAATCATTAAGTAAACAGTTAAAGTTTCCTCCTAGGATCAAAATACCCTTAGTATTTTAGTGATAAGCTCTAAGTTTTTTTTTTTATTGTTTTTACTCCAATTCCGGAAACCAATAAGCATTAACTAATGTCCAAATTCTGTTACTAAATTTTGTTATTATAACTGTTAAAATACCCTCCTTATCTTCATAATTGTAAATAATTTGAGGAGAGATAATGTTTTTCTTCCACAGTGTTAAGACTTCTCTAGTTTTTTTTAGTGTGTGAACAATTGGATACTTTCAAGTATTCATTTGGATTCCAAATAAAGCTATCATTTGTTTTGAAGTGAGCTTCTTGTAAAAAAAACTACTTGTGCTTTATTTAATTTCAAGTATTTTAGTAAATTGAAACTTTTCCTTGGGTTATTTAAGTCATTAACATTTAGAGAAAGAAAGGTCAAGTCCATCTTATTTACTCAACAGTTAAGAATGTTAGAATGATATAGAAGCAATCATTTACCTTATTTAAATCTTGTGCAGCCTTCTTGAAAAGGTTATATTTTGATGACAGACTGCTAATTCCCATTAAAAATATAATTTATAATTAGGTTGAGGACTGAAAAAGAAAAATAAAAGTGGTTAAACTTCAGTAAATCCTTTAACTGACATGGAATGAAAACCATTCCTAATCTGACAGAACAAAGGTATCCAGTCAGATTAACCATCATTCCAAAGATTTGAATAAAATTGCCCAACTTGAGGCTCCATAATATGTATTCTATGGAAATTCTATAAATTAATTAGTAAGAGAGAACAATATATTAATCATCATCATCTTCTTTCGGCTGTTCCCGTTAGGGGTCGCCACATCAGATTACCTGTTTCCATTTCTTCCTGTCCTCTGCATCTTGCTCTGTCACACCAACCACCTGCATGTCCTCTCTTACCACATCCATAAACCTTATCTTAGGCCTTCCTCTTTTCCTGTTACCTGGTAGCTTCATCCTTAGCATCTTTTTCCCAATATACTCAGCATCCCTCCTCAGCACATGTCCAAACCAACATAATCGTGCTTCTCTGGCTTTGTCTCCAAACCTTCCAACCTGGGCTGACCCTCTAATATACTTATTCCTAAATCTGTCCACCCTTGTCACACCCAGTGCAAATCTTAACATTTTTAATTCTGCCACATCCAGCTCAAACTCCTGCCTTTTTGTCAATGCCACTGTCTCCAATCCATATAACATAGCTGGTCTCACTGCCCTCTTGTAGACCTTCCTTTTCACTGTTACAGGTACTCGTCTGTCACAAATCATTCCTGACACTCTTCTCCACCCACTCCATCCCACCTGTACTCTCTTCTTCACCTCTCTTCCACACTCACTGTTACTCTGAACTATTGACCCCAAGTATTTAAACTCATCCACCTTCGCCACCTCTACTCCTTGCATCCTCACCATTCCTCTATCCTCCCTCTCATTCACACACATATATTCTGTCTTACTCCTGCTGACCTTCATTCCTCTTTTCTCTAGAGCATATCTCCATCTCTCCAGGGTCTCCTCCACCTGTTCCCTACTCTCACTACAGATCACAATGTCATCTGCAAACATCATAGTCCACGGGGACAATATATTAATATAGCATATAATTTTTGATTATAATCAGTGCAATTTAGACTTCACAAATGAATAACACTGTTTGATTGAAAAAAGAACACATGCTCATTACTGTATGCATCTTTACAGACTCAAATAATTAATAACTTTACAGTTGATTTGTATGAGAAGATTTGTCAAAAGAGAGGTATGCAAATAAACAATTGATTATGCAAGTACTTCTATTAGAATTAATAAACAAATAAACAATGTTAGCATCAGTTAGAATAAATCAGTAAAACAGTAGATCAGCACTTAAAGAAAATTTATAGTGACAGTAATAAGTTTGAACATATTGATGAATTAAGAGTCACTTAAATATATTGCATTCTTCACAAAGCAAATATTAGTTACATGACTGGCAATGAATAGGGAACATTTTATCAAGGCAACTTTAACTCAAATAGATCATTTCCTTTACTGTGAAGTGCTTTGTAAATGGTGCTTCCCTGTAGAATAATTTCCCATATCACTCTACTGTTTCCAATAACTAGACAACACTACAATTATGGGCAAGGGAACAGGGTATTAGTATACACAATTGAGTGGTAATGATTAAGGGAAATCAAAACTGTTCAATTAGTGGTTTCTATCTGCTCGGATGTTTAGAGAACTTCCGATGACCATGCAGTGATGTCAACATTAATTTACAAATCACCGTTTAAGTTTCCAAATAAACCAAGTACAATACAGATATACAATTTTAAGACATTTAACATTGCTTCCAGTTTGTTACAGTTTTAATAATCATTTATTACATAAGTTATGTATTATCTAATATACTGTTCTCTGCTAGATTAACAGAGTAGGCAAATCAACGCAGACCAACGCGCAGGTCTCACAAAATATCAAAAAAAGGAAGCATGCCACACTACTCAGACTGTATTCAAACAAGTTTCACCCATATGGAATGAAGCTTAGTGAATTAAGCAATTGCAGGCATATTTGAATGACAGGAAACTGCTTTTACTCAGAAAAGCATTCTGTATGTGTCAGCCAGTCTGCAAAGATAACTCAAATAGATTGTTTCTCCCTCCACTAAGTGCATTTTAAATTATGCTTCCCTACAAAGTAACTTTCCAATTCACTCTACTGTTCCCCAATAACTGAACAACATTACAATTATGGGCATTAATGTGTATATTTACAAGTGGTGGTGACTGTAGGAACTCAAACTGTTTGTTGATAGATTCTATTCTATAGATTCTATGCCCTCGGATGTTCCCAATAACTGAACAATACGACAATTATGGGCAAGGAAACAGGGAGGTAGTGTGTGTGATTACAAGTGGTGGTAATATGGGAAACCAAAATTGTTTATTTGAATTATCTATCCTTTTGGATGTTTGAAGAGTTTTTGATGATCATGCGATGAGGTAATTGTTAATTAGCATAACACCGCCCAAGTTTCTATGGAGACCAAGTACTATACAAATGTTTAACTCGGATGCTGTCTAGCATTACCTCCAGCCCACCGCAATTTCAAAAATAAATCATCTATCAAATAGGTCATGTATTGTCCAAAAAACTGTTCTCTGTTGAATCAACAAAGCAGGCAAACCAATATAGACTACATGCTAGTCCCACAAAGCACCAAAAAAAAAAAGAAACTCACTACACCACTCGGTCTGCAGTCAAAGCAAGCCTTAACCATATCAAGTGAAGCCTAGCAGATTAACAATTGCAGGTATATTTAAGGGGAAAGAAACTGCTTCTCTTTTCAAAAATTAATGTTCGAGACTATTATTCCGTGAAAGGTATCAGTAAACTGTCAGCTTAGAATGCTAAAATGCTAAGCTGACAAAAAAATATTTACTAGGGGAGAGAAGTCTGTACCAAGTTTAAGTCACATATTATAATAAAATTTGTTGAACGGACCTAAGTAAACATATGTTTTGTCAGATATACACAGAACTAAGTTCTGACAGTAAACATTTCAGATTCATAAACAAACAAAAAACGTTTTAACTTTGTTGAAAGAAATTAAAGTCTAGGAGAGGAGATAAGCATGTGTGCAAATCCTAACTGACTATACATATTAAACATTCTTGGCTATTATATCTGATTAAGAGAGAAATAACATTAATTTTATGTTATATATATCACTAATAAGATAAATGAGGGAATATTCACAGACAAATAAAGTAGTGATACATACTTGTTTAGATGTTCATAGACACTTTATGATTTTAGTTTGGTCTTTGAAAGAACTAGAAAATCCAGCAGTCTTAAAACCAGTCTTTAACTTCTCCTCTTTTGCATCCATCCAATTATTTTTCCCAGATGTCCTTTTAAGAGTTGTTGATGGTGACCAGTCCATACCTTCTGGGATTGTAATGATGTTGTTGTTTTGGATGAAAGAGACAGCTTCTTCAACATTATTGAAAGATCTCATTTCATTCTGATGAAAGATTTTGATTTTAGCTGGGTAGACAAGTTGTGCTTTGATTTTATTTTGCTTTAACAGTCTTACCAGTGGCCAAGAGTTTTTCCTCATTTCCAAGACTCTTGTGGAGTAATTATTATCAAACCTTATTTGGTTTCCTTTGAATGATAAGGGATTTTTTCTCCAGGCTGTTTTTAGTATAAGTTCTTTGTCTAAGAAGGATAGGAGCTTAACAACTATGGATCTTGGGGAAGCATTATGAGAAGAAGGAATAGGTTTCCCAATGGTTCTATGTGCTCTTTCAATCCCATAGGACTTAAGTCTAAAAAGTCAGGTAGCCAGGAATTTAGAAAAGAAGTGAGATCTTCTCCTTCTGTTTTTTCAGGGAGACCAAATATTCTTATATTTGTTCTCCTTTCTCTGTTTTCAACATCATCTATTTCATCTGCCAGTTATTTTGTTGCAGAATGAATTCACAGTGGGATTCATCTTCCTTAAGTCTTCCATCTATATCACTCAGTGAAGTTTCAATGTCCATAATTTTAGATTGTTGTTACTGAAGGATCTCATAGGTTCATAGGTCCATAGGTAGGTACTAGGCTACTGGCCATAGGGCCTATATAAGCCTAGCCAAACAGTACCCTGGCTTTCATCACCCAAGAAAAATGTTTCCTGTGCCCCTGTCAAGCAGAGCCACAGAAGTGATCCCCGGGGTGAATTTCCTATCTCCCATCCAATCATCAAGATTTTTCTTGAAGAGTGCTAATGAGGAGCTTTTTTTGATATAGATAGGTAGTTTGTTCCAGAGTATGGGAAGTCTCTGGGACAGGAATCTATCCCTCCAGCATGTTCTGTTTATTGTGGTGACAAGGTTTAGGTCCCTACAGCATATAGCTCAGAGGGATTAGGATTTCTTTAAGTGGAGCATGTCTAACAGCTCTGAGTTTGACATAGCTTTGTATGTTAGGCAGAGATCGCCTATGAGTAGGCAATATGTGATGGAGTAAAGCTGCAGTCTTTTGAGATGGTCTGCATAGGGCATCTGTTTGAGGCCAGTAATCCTCTTTGTCAGGTATTTCTGCGGCCTTTACAGTTGTAGATGTCTTGTGAGGTGCATACCAAAAGGGGTGTTGTACTCTACAATGGGTCTAATCAGTGACGAGTAGAGGGGAACAATGACCTCTTTTTTTCTGGGTGAGAAATCTTTTGTGATGAGGTGCGCCATGTAGAAGGATTTCCTGACTACTGTGGTGATGTGATTACCAATGGAGAGACTACTGTCCACCTGTGTCCCAAGGTCTCTTATCAAACTTTCGGTGTTAAGTAGACTACCACCTATGTGGTAGTTCATGGATACAGAGTTTTTACCAAAAGGGATGACAATGCACTTTTTGGTATTGAGCTTGAGGCCATGGCTTTGACACCAGGCATCTGTCTGCATGAGGCCCTTTTGTAAGATATCCACATCGTTTGGTGTTTTGATTATGGCTCCTTGTTTGCAGTCATCTGTGGACTTCATTAGCCAAAGACCTTCTGTGTTAGCTTATACTTCAGAGAAGTTGATACCAAACAGGAGAGGACCCAGGACTGAACCCTGTGGTACTCCACTTGTCACTGGTCTGAAGTTGGATTTGGAGTCTGCTACTTTCACAGTATCAGTTCTTTCAGTGAGCCAGTTGGCAATCCATCTTGTGACATAGGGATTTATACCTAGTTTAGTGAGTTTATCTATAATTCCAGAGAGGGGGATGGTGTTGAAAACCTTGGTGAGATGTAGATAGGCTGCGTGAACCATCTTACCCTCATCTACAGCTTTGGTGACCACTTCAAAGAAGTCTATCAGGTTTAGGTGACATGATCTGCCTTTTACAAACCTGAACTGGGTGGGGTCCAGAGTTTGGAGATTACCAATGTCATTGTTTATACGTTCCATGATGATACATTCCATAGCCTTGCAGACCAGGCTCATCAGGCTAATGGGGGAGTAGTTCCAGGGGTCCATGGTGGCTCACCCTTTGTGTAGTGGGATAACCGCCACTGTGCGCCATTCAGTGAGCACATAACCTGAGGTGAGGCTATAATTGAACATGGTACTTAGGTAGGGTGCCAGTTCATTCTGCAGTTCATGTAGAACGCAGCCTGGGATGTTGTCAGGTCCCATAGACGCTGTGTTCTTGGCTTTGGATAGTGTGTTTTTTACCTGTGCAGCCGTGATCACAGGAACTTTGCATTCTTCCGGTATAGAGATGGGACCTTTAGGGGATAAGAGGGGGGGTTAAAGTTAGCACTGAACCTATCTCCCAGGATGTTGGCAATATCAGTTGGTTCTGTATATTTAGTGCCATTGTGCTGTAACACAGAGCAGATCTGAGTGTTGCCATTGAGATTCTTGACATAGCTATAGAATGCTTTGTGGTTGTCTTTAGAGTCAGTGGTGATTTTGTTTTCGTAACTAGCTTTGGAGGATTTTATGAGGGATCTCAGCTTCTTAATGAGGCTGACCAGGGAGTTCTTCCAATCATGGGATTTAACTCTATTTTGCAACAGTTTCTTTCTTCTGCTGTAGAGTTTGTTTATGGTAGGGGACCACCAGATTGGCTTTCTTTTTATGGAGGATAGCATCTTGGTTCTGTTAGGGATTGCACAATCCATGCACTCATGTAAGTGCTTATAAAGTGCATTCATGTAGGATTCAGCAGTCATACCTCTATTGTCCATCAGCATGGGTGTCGTGAAGTTTGCCACTTCTGATTTAAGAAGTCTGAAGTTGGCTTTGGTGAGATTTTTTAATGGTGGGTTCCCTAATGGGGGGTGGGGGCAGGATGTAGATGTCTAGGGTGATTAGCTTGTGGTCAGATCTGGCCAACAAGGAATTGGCCTCTGGTGTGGATCACCAGTTACCCATGTTGGTAATGACCAGGTCTAGGATACTGCTGCCCCTGGTGGGGGTGAGGATAAGTTGATCCAAGGCACTGGAATTTATAAATTTCAGAAAACATTGAGCACAAGAGTTGGTATGTGAGTGGTTTTCCCAGTTAATGGTGGGGTAGTTGAAATCGCCCATTATTAGGGTGTTAGGTTGTACCCTACCAGTGTATCAAGAAATGAGGAGTGGGAATCCTGGGGCATGGTGGGGCATCTGTAGAAAGCTACAATTTGGATTGCAGTCTTGCCCAGAGTTAGTTGCACTTGGATAATCTCGGATGCATTATGCTGAACAGCTAGCTTGGAAGTGTGGATATCCTTAATGAATATGGACATGGCTAAGCCTTTAGTGTTTCGGTCCAGGTTAGGTGGCTGAAAGGTGTGGTATGAATTATAGCCTGATAATGCAGGGGTACTCTCTGGAGCCTTGAACCAGGTCTCTGTCACTGCACAGATGTTGATGTTCTCAATTTTAAGGATTGCCTCGAGTGAGTGCAGTTTGAGGTTTATACTTCTAGCATTGAGTAGCAGTACCCTCAGATTGTGCTTGCTTGTACCTGTTACATTGGTGAATTTTTTATTTGAACTTTGCCTAAAAAAGGCACTATAGGGGTGGCTAAAGCCTTAGCCAGTATCTGGAATCCCAGGGCGACAGGAGCAGGCCATCTCTGGCAAAGCATCATGCTTTGTCGATCATGTCATCCCAGGCAGACAGATACTGGATCCCCTTAGAATGACACCAGAAGCTTAGCCAATTCTTGAAGTCAATCATTTGTCCTTGTACTGTGGTATCATTCTGGGTGATGGCAGGATGCTACTCAGGGCTAGAGTCATACCTGCCTGGGCTACAAGATCGTACAGCTCCTCTATGTCCCTTTTCATGTAGTCCAGGGAGGTACATCTCAGGTCATTCACACTAACATGGACAATGACAGAGTCATATTTGGACTTGTTGTGACCTGAATGCATGCATTATGTGGTGGATTCTGGCACCCGACAGGCAGCTGACAGTAACTTTCTCCTTGTTTAGCCTGGTGAGGGGAACATCAGTGTGCCTGACTATAGAGTCACCTATGACTAGAGTGTTGGGTATGTTGTTATGCCTTATGGGCTGTGGTCGAGTGGTACACTGAGTTTGTGAGCTATGTGTCATTTAGGTTGTGTTGGGGGTGGAGGTTGCTTGTGTTTCTGCTTTGGAGGTCCCTGTTGCTTGGGAAGGTTTTTACTGAGAGCCTCCACAAATGTAGGTGTGTGTTTTGTGTTTCTATGTGTGTGTTTTAGTGGTGTAGGTTTTGAGGGACTATGTGGTGAGTGTGGTGTGGTGCAAGTGTTTTCCTTTTCCACTTGACTGTCTAGTCCAGTCTTGGGTGAAGAGAGCTTTGCTTCCAGTATGGCTATATAAGTGCATCTCTCATGGGTTGTAGTGTTGGGTGGTAGGAGGAGATGGTTGTCTGTGTACATGAGGCAATTGTTGCATTGCCCCAAGATGCCCAGATTCATCAGGTAGACAGGAGAAAACACCGGGAGATGACCCTTAGACATACCTGGATAGGTGCTTATTTTTTAAGCACTAAAAACTGTTTTCCTCCTGACAAGTGAGGAAAGTTGAGTGCTGTAGTAATTTGTAGCTTATTAAGTGATTACAATGACTTCTGAACAAGTGCAGAGCTCAACAAAACAGACTTGAGTGATGAAACTAAAAAACTGACTAGTTCTAAGAAACAAAATTAAGCTAGAAGGCTTCCTTCCAACATAGAAAGGCTTGGTCACTCAGAAGCTTACAAATAGTCCTTGATACAGCAAATATGTATCTGGACTAGACTACTTACTGGAAAGGCAGAAAACAAGCTTAGAATTTTTTTAAGTGAAAAGAGAGAAAGGAGGAGCCAAAACTAAGTGGATTGGCCTTCTCAAATGTTCTCCCTGTATTAGGTAGAATGAGATAATAGGAGCGGGCAACTGCAAAGCCACCAACTATAATAACACCATACGAATAGGGAGGGAGGGTGGGAAATAAAATACAGAAATGTTTCTCAAAGCAGAAAAGCAGCAGTGAACCTTTAAATGAAAGTTTTAAACAGATAAAGGAGCTTCTAGAGAAAGCATTTAACTGCAAACAAGTTATATGACACACTGCTTGGCAGGAGATCAGAACAAACAACCCAAACAGATGCTTAATAAAAGTGGATAATTTCCAGTTAATATCTCACACACAATGAAAATAGCTAGAAAAGTATTCAGTAGACAAAGTGCTATAAATAACTCAAAAATTAGCAAAAAGCAGGATACTTAATGTTATATATTATAGATCCGAGTTTGCTCAGTGCCCTTCCTTCAATTAGCTGAGTGTGAAATTGCAGAAACACTCACAAACTTAACTTCTTAGGTAACAGAAAGTTGAAACCTGAGAAAACTTTTAAAAAAAGCTTGAAAGAACCAATGAGGTGCTTACTCTAAGCTGTAGTCCAGGTGACCCCAGTCAGAAAATGACCATGAGCAATCCTCTCTCACTGAAATGTCTAATGGCTTTGGCTAAACCAAGATATCCTTGAACATGTGCTCAGACACACAGCCTCCACAAACACTAGGCCCAAACACAAGCCTGAATATGGACAATGGTACAAATACCCACACTACTTAGGCAGACACAAACTGCAGAAATGTTTTTCACAGCAGAAACGCATCAGTGAGTCTTTAAATGAAAGTTTTAAACAGATAAAGAGCCTCTAGAGAAAGCTTTTAACTGCAAACAAGTTATATGACACACTCTTTTACAGGAGATCAAAACAAACAACCCACACAGATGCTTAATAAACGTGGACAATTTCCAATTAAGACCTCACACACAGTGAAACTAGCTAGAAAAGTATGCAGTAGACAAAGTGCTATAAATAACTCAATGAAATAAGCAAAAAAAAACAGTTTGTTGTTGACAGTTTATCTTTAAGTTTTTAAGGTTGTCAGTAAATCTGTCCATCTTTAAGGATAATTCCTGGAGAGTGGTAGATAAAGACTGGATTTCTTTTTTTACTGAGGAGTCAGAATGTGAGGATTTTGAGTTGTTCATCTCTGCTCAGATAAATAATCATCAATTTTGACAGGAAATTCTTTAAGAAAACACTCCAAAGTTGAAGATTTAGTAGATTACAGGTTCTAAAACAAGTTGTGAAACTTTAAAGAGCAAAATAATAGAATTGTAAATAATAGTTTTCCTGTTTCCTAGTAACTGATGTGGAGCTCAAGAAAAAAGCTGTTATCAGTTGGCCATCTAGGATCCACCCCCCACTCATTTTAATCTTTAAACAGATTTTAAGAAATTATCGCGGTGGTGGTGCTGTGATAGCATTATCGCCTCACAGTAAGACGCTGTCCGGTTCGATTCTCAGCTAGAGCATTTTCTGTGTGGACTCATGTGTGAATGGGTGTACCTTCGTTGAAGGTTGTGCATCAGGGCTGGTAACTTGGCATGTAAAAATTAACTACCAATCATTAGCGGACCAGAGTTCTGCTGTGGCGACCCCTAACCGGGAAAAGCCGAAAGACGCAAAAACAGATTTTAAGAAATTGTCTTTCACTAAAAGAATTCCAGCCTATAGTACTAAATTAAAACAGTTTAAACCTTGGTTAGACTCAGAAATAAAATAGTTCCTAGATATAAACCTAACTAGTAAGGAAAATGTAGTACTCCTCTTGGGTTCCTTGAAAGCATATTTATATGGAAAAACTATTACATGGTTTAATTATAAAACAAAGGAAGGGAGTCTGAATTATCTAACACACAAAAATAAATTGCATTAATTAACAATGATAACACAATAATTTTCTCAAATAAGAAAAAGTAAATTGAATCTTTAAATAAAAAATAAATAAATAAATAAACTGAATCTTTAAATAAAAAAATATAATGACATCCTAACTCACAAAACTAATTTGTCCCTAGAAAAGTTAAAACTAAATTCTTTCTCTGTGTTTCCAAAATATATGCACAACCTACCAATGAGAGTAAAAAGACATTCCATTGAAAATAATATTGTGAGTGTGATTCATGAAGGGAGGAATAATAAAAAAGTTTCTGATGTAAGTGATATTTTAGATGCTTTTAAATATCACTTTCAAGAACAGTACAAAAATAAAGATTTTCTACTTAGAATTTTAGATCATGGCTTGGACTTTTCCAAATTAAAAAAAAAAAACTACCAGAAAAATTAATTAATGATATTCAGAAACAAATTTCCCTAAAGGAAGTAAATGAAAAAATTAAAGAAAGCAATAATAACACAGCACCAGGCATAGACGGTATTATTAATGAAATATATAAACCTCTACCATCCTCTGCTATATCAGTCTTACACAAGGCTCTGAATGAATCATACTTACAAGGTATAATTCCATCTTCATGGAGGTATTCATTAATTACCCCTATACTAAAAGAAAATAAAGATTCTTATCTCTGTGGTTCATATAGGCCAATTTCTCTGATTAATAATGATTATAACATTTTAATGTCTATTTTAGTTAACAGATTTAAAAAAATCACTAACACATCTTATCACTGAAGATCAAATGGGCTTTATTTATAATAGACATACTCAAGACAACATTCAAAAAATCCTAACCACCATAGATATCTTAAATAGAGATAATTAAGAAGCTCTTATAATCACTCTCGGTACTGAAAAACCTTTAACTCATTAAATTGGAATTTTCTTTTTAAAATTCTTGAATCATATAATTTCCCTATCCAATTCAATACTTTTATACAAATATTTATAATAATAATTTAGCCTATGTAAAATTCGGACCATTTATGTCAGAATCTATTGAAATTACTAAAGATACCAAACAAGGATGCTCAATGTCCCCAATTTTATTTGCATTAGCAATAGAATCTTTTTCATTGGCAATCCATTTTAATCCCAAAATTAAAGGCATTAATATGTATAATCAATTTCACTCTAAGATAATGCTATTTGCAGACGATAGCTTACTTACTTTAATAAACTCAGAAAAATCCTTACAAGAATTAGACTTACTAGTTAAAAAATGTTACTATATTTCAGGATTAAAAATTAGCAGTTCTAAATCTAACTACATACTACTAAATAAAAAAACTCAACGATAACACTAAATCGACTATAAGTGAAATAATTTGGAAACATGTCTCATCTTTAAAATGTTTAGGGATTGTACTATGTGAAAATATTGATTTAACTTTAAATACAAACTATAACAATATTGTAAACGTATTAAAAACTCTTACAGGGAAATTGAATAAATTACATTTAAAATTTGAAAATAGGCTACAATTAATTAAAATGATTCTGTTACCAAAAATAAATTACATTGCTTTATCTATTCCTATATTACCCAGTAAAAGTATTTTAGGAGAAATAAATAAAAATTCTCTTAACATTTTTATGGCATCCAAAAAAATAGAATAGCTTTATCAAATCATATTAGACCCTGGGAGCTTGCAGGAATACATTTTCCAGATTTAGAATCCTATATTAAAGCTTCTGACCTTAAAACAATCTTAAATTAGATTGGTCCACATTTTTCTTCAGTTTGGAAATCCCTACACACTACTATTATCCTAAATGAAAATAAATTAATAAAAAACTTACAACTAAATGAACTGAGCAACAAACTTTGGTATGCACTTTGTGTCAACTTACAATATAATATTATAAAACCCACAAATCTAAATTATATAAACTATATTTACAATACTTTTAGAAGTTTTGTCAACAACAATATTGATATTAAACTATGGATACAGTTACTATTCCCCTTTAAAATTACAAAAAAACTTTTTAATAATATCAGCACAGATACTCTTAGTAATTGGGAAATGAAAAACTCTACATGCTGGTATCATTGCACCATAAACGTAGTTACCCTGGATGCACAAAATTTTATTAAAACATTTAATTTATCAAAATCAGATTGGTTAGCTCTCAACAGCTTACTTTCATTTACTCAAGCTCTATGCAGAGCAATAGAGAATTCTTCCTTTAAATCAGGGGTGTCCAACGTTTTGGCTTGCTGGGGCCACATTGAGTGAACAGAAATGGCCTTGGGGCCGCCTATAAAATATATCATATAGTTAACTCTTTTGTTGCTCCGGAAGGCCACAGTCGACCTCCTGGCTGTACTGTAGGTGCATTTGAACAATGAATAAATGTAATAAATGCCTAATATTTGCCTTAAAATTCTAATTATCATTCTAATTCTAATTCTCTAATCTAACAGTTAACTCTAACATCTTAGTTAATATATCTATCTATATCTATATATAAATATATATATATATATATATATATATATATATATATATATATATATATATATATATATATATATTTACAATAAACAGATATTCACTACAGCACTAGCATTTCTCACTGGGAAAACCATTCCAGCAGTCCAACTACGTAAAATGTCAACATCAGCAGTCCTACAATACTATAATCCACAAAAATAACCCAACAAATTTGCAATAAAGTAAAGAATTCACATTACTGACTTAATAAAACAATTCTGAATAAGCTACAAGAGGGTCTCACCCAAACAAATAACTGGTGCCAGAAATATGGCCTCAAGCTAAATGCCAAAAAATGCATCATCATCCCCTTTGAGGAGAGTGATGTCCCCACAAATTATCACATTAATAACAATGTTGTAAGCACACAATAAGTCATATGGTACTTGGGCACCCAGGTTGATAGAAACCTGACTTTTGACCACCATGTTGTCTCCGTTGTAAGGAAAGCTTTTTACATGGCCCACTTCATTAGTAAGGGTATCTCATCTAGGGACAAGGTCATAACATCCCTGTATTCCTCCTTTACAAGAGCCATTATTGAGTGCAATGCCCCTTTTGGCATGTGCCTCAGCAAAACACCCTGCCAAAAGAAAGACTACAACCATTTCTGACAAAAAAGGTCAAAGGACTAAGTTCACTTACTTATCCAAACAGACTAAAAAGCTTTTTACTTTCCTCTGTCTCTCACTGGCCCCTATAAATTTCATCATTGGCTTGCTTTCCAGGCTATGAAAGATCCTGCCTTAAGAGATGTCCTCTACCTCAGAAATACTGGTTATACTTAAAATGCTCACTAGAAAGACCACAGCCTTCACTGCAACATAAACAAGCCACTTTTTATGGACAGGTTCTTGACACAAAAACCTTCAACTTCTGTAAAAAGCTCCTCTCATTATCAAACAATATAGTTCAGCAACACGATGGCTGGATGGATAGCCATAAATGTAGTCCTTGGGTAAGTAGCATAGCCTTCATCAAACCAGATGGAAAATCCACATACTAACCTTTCCCAGCTGGATGGCTAAGATCTAATATTGGTTACTCAAGTCTAGTTGCCCAAGAAGAGGGGCATGTTTAACTAAGAATTCCATTTGCAAAATTATATTCAGTATACATATTAAATCTCTCTCTCTCTTAAACACACACACACACACACACACACACACACACACACACACACACACACACACACACACACACACAAGCCCCTACTGTTAAAATAGGCAACCTCAGTAATCACATGACACCAACTCACTGAATGAAATTGTCTGGAAGTCAAAATATCTGAAAGAAAATCATAATAGAGATGGATTCATCCATGTAATTTCCAACCACCAAAAGGACCATCAATAAATCAACAAACAACTGCTCGGCAAAAAGTAAATCAATAAGAAAACCATAAACTATAATGCTACATACTGGTGTAAACATATAACTTGTGTCAATCCCCAGGTTAATCCATACCAAAATATTGTTCAGAGCTTCAGCTATGTACAAACAGCTTTCTCCTAAAAACTTAACTCATTGATATTTGCCTTGCTGTAATTATAACTGTAAAAAAAATGTTTTAAGTTTATTCTGTACCTCAATGATTCTCACTGTTATGAGATGTAATCTCTGCCATATTGTATGAGTACTACATCCATAATTTGCTGTCTCCCTCTCTCTCTCTCTCTCTCATGTATTGTATTATATTGTTTTTTGTTATTTTTGGAGCTTTTCTCCCCGGGCTTCTGCTGAAAATGGACCTGTGTCCAGTCGGACTTTCCCAGTAAACAAATGTAAAATAAAATAAAATAAATAAAAATAAACTTCCCTCCAATCTAAAGCCATTTGACATTCAGACATTTTAATTTGTGCAGAAGTTACTCACAGACTGACAGTTTACTGAGCTGTAATGTTGACCTTTGCTTTTGAAAGAAACAAATTCCTGACTTTGTCAATAGTTCAAAGTCTCGAGAGGATTATTTATTTATTATATATTTATTTATTTTTGGAAAACATCTTTAAAACTGTTAAACTGATTACACACCCAGAAACACAGAAAAGTTATTGTGATTATGTAAACCACAGACTGCTGCAAGAAATCAAAAGTCACATTAGCACTCTATGCTTATGTCCGAACAGATGAATCATACCTGTCAATTCTAAAATAAGTAAAGTAGCTTAATAAGAAGGTTATTTGCAAGGTTACATGGCAGTTTGTATTGGAAATAAGCAGAGATATTAAAAAGGCTCTGTTTTTCATAATTATGCCGAAAAGTCTTCCAAGGTAAATACAGCTTCTGATTTAATATGGAACCATACCTCTCAACCTTAGAGCAAGAAATCTGGACAAAGCAAAAAATAAAAGTGGGACACAGGCCCAAAAATAGTTATGCATCACAGACACCATTGAAGCAACTGTAGCTGCAAACATTACACATCACTTATAATCTTTCTGTCCCATTATTGTCAGTCAAACATTATACGGCTCATTAAGTCCTGCCTTCTTCTGCATCAAAGAAAACCATGCTTTGAAATGACAAATGCATTAAAATAATAAATAAAACACATATTGCATCAACATCCAGCAACTTCCTACCTGCAAGCAACCACAGAGCTTTCACTGAAACTTGGGCTGCTTGTTTCCCCAGAATGACAGCTCTCCCTAATTAAGTCTAATGGTATACAATCTACCAGTATCTGGACTACCTGAAAGAAATTAAATTATGGTCTGTAAATTGAAAGCACACTTTGTTTAATTAAACTATATTTCTAAGCCCACTTACTATATTTTTTTCAGTAACATCCCAATATCCATTTCCAGGTCACTTTACAAGACATTGGCAGTGGTAGACTTGACATCCTTCAGAACCCCACAGGCCCACGCTAATACACTGTCCATTAAATGTAAATATCCATCCACTGTAAATGGCAAGAAACTATGTCTTAAAAAATCAACTTCTGGCATGCGTAGCCAAGTATTAGGTTTTGAAACAAAGAAACATATTCTCCACAGTCCGTAAGTCTCTGTCTTTAATAATCATCTACTGTTGCAGCACTCCCAGCACACAAGCACACACATACACACTAAAATCCCAAACGTTTAAAAAATTATATTGTGCCCACCTGATTTGCCAGTATTGATGATCCGCCAAAGCTATGCTTACTGTTGTTCAATCTACCACTGCTTAGAACCCACCAATGAAAAAACAGTACTAGGTGTTTTTTTGTTTGTCTGAAAAAACAATACAATTTTATATACTACAGACCCACATAGTCAGTCCACTACTGACCCATTAACCCTAGGCTGCTGTCTCATTCTTACTCCCTGGAACTGCATTACCTTGGATGACTACTTTTATTTCCTAAGCAAAATACACAAATTGGAAGATGAGACAAAAATCCAGACATTCTTTGAAAATCCATACAGTTAAGAGGTATGAGTTCATGTTCAATACAACACTCTCCCTGTCAGGAAAGCCACAATTTAATGAAAGTGTACTCTTAATGTATGATGTATTTGTGAGCTAACTTGTTTGTGTTCAGTAGGTAGACTGATCATTGTTAGCCTCTTTGTGCATGCATCTCTCTCTGTCATGCACACATATACACAAATACACACACACACACACTCTTCTTCCACTTTCACGCACAAAATTCTGCTTTCATGCATGCACTCACTCACTCAGTACTTATCTATTAACACAGGTAATTGCTGTCTCTTTCAAAGGCAACAGTGGCAAATCCATACATGAGTCCCTCTTCAGCGAGAACACACACACACACACACACACACACACACACACACACACACACACACACACACACACACACACACTGATTATTCGGTGCAAAATAATGGCGTAAACACATGGACCCTTTTTTGGCTCAAAAACAAAACTAGAAGGGTGCTTTGGCACATGCACACACCAACATTAGCATTACAGGTCACGGGAGCGAAAAACACAAAACAAAAAAAAAGTGTTTTGGGGCATGTGTGCATCAATGTTGCAGTTAGAGGTTGAGGGCCGCATAGAAGAGCTCTGAGGGCTGCAGGTTGGACACGTCTACTTTAAATCATTGCCCAAATTTAGGGTCTATATTATATTCCCGAATGCTTAGGTTGTTGAATACAACATAATCAACACCTATTCAGTGAACGCACAAGTCAGCGAAAACTCACAATGCAGAAAAACACATCACCAAATACTTTTACTTGGCCAACACCATTCCACCCACTAATGAAAACAAAACACACTTCCCACTACACCGCTCGCTACATACTACCCACCCAAACAAAATAAATAAACCACATACATATACTAACCTAAACCTTACTTCTAAACCTAAACTAACCCTTACATACATTACTTTCTATACACTTACCTTAACCTGCACTGTAACCCTAAGATCTATTGCACATTTACCTTACGGAGCTACACCGCAGAAGGGCTGACTATGCCAAATCGGGATTTCAAATGTTGCAGTTTCCAGCATTCGATGTACTTGTGGTTTGCTCATTAGGTGTTGATCAAGCCGCATTCGACAACCTAAGCATTCGTGAATATAATATAGACTACAAATTTATATTTCTTATACATGAAATACTACATGGAGAATTTAATTGCAAGAATTTAATTTCAAAAGTTTATAAAATCATTATTTACTTTAAAACTATTCATAATCAGAAATTTTGGAATTTTATTACTAAAGATTATACATTGTCCCTAACCTCTGAGAATAAAACTAATCTTTACAAGTTTGGAAGATTTTTTCCTGGAAATTCTTGCATAAAGCTTTCTATACTCCAAGTAAAATTGCTAAATTTAATCTTTCTAGGAGATAACATGTTGGAGATGCTCTCCAAAATGCAAAGCCGATTGGTCTCATATTTTTTATGAATGCTCTCTCATTAAGAAAATTTGGAAATAAATTGGTAATTTCCTTCAAGCTATCTTTACTGATTCCTTTATATTATCAAAATATTTAATTTTTCTGAATGTAAATGAATCTATTACAATGAATAACAAAAATAAATAGCTTCTCTGGACAATTTTGGCAGGAGCCAAAAAATGCATTACAAGAAGATGGAAATCGTTTTACGTTCCAACCTTCGAAGACTTCATGATTTTATTGGACACAGTAGCATTAACAGAAATAAAAGCTAAAGAACTAAGAATCTTTCCCAGAAAATGGACTAATAATCCTTGGGAGAAAGTTCTCTCTCTTATTAAGACAATGAATCCAGATGGACTTTCATCTACTTAATCAAATTGGAAGCAAGCATTATTGGATATTGTATAACCTTCGTTATATGTTTATATTATTTTGCTATTCCCTTTTCTTTTGCTCTTGAGGCTTTTGTAAATTTTGTACATAGTTTATCATAATTTGTCATTTAAATTGAAAAAAAGTGTCTCTATTGTTGTTGGGAAATTTAATAAAAAAGTATGAGCAGAAAAAAATAAAATGTAAAAATAAAATCCAAATAATCATTGTAGAAGTAAAGCAGTATGCACATATTAGTGTTTATGGTAAATGGGGCAAAAAAGACAGGTAATAGGACATTGGAATGGCTGCAGGAGGACTCTGGTGCTATATTTTGGTTCTCTGTTCTTCAGTTTGCATTTGAAAGTTGGTATACCACAATTCCATTGGAGTGGGTGGGATTACGCATTTATGTATACAAATTTTACATTCATCAGTATACAGATTTGTGCCTATTTTTCATGGGCCTTGTCCAGATTTTTGATGTTTCCATGTTGAGAGGTATGGTTGCAACTGCTTTACACTCCCATCAAAATATATAATAAAGCGAAATGGGGCATGTAACATTTAAAATTACATAATGCTGAAATCAGGTGTATTTTTATTTTGATTAAATCTTCCAGGTGCTAAAAATCAGGAGTGGTCTTCCTTTCACTCATACCTAATCATGTCAATATGCATATACTGACATTGTTACACACACATCACACATCCCTGATGTTAAATGACTGCCTCCCAGTGACCTGTATCTTCCTGTATTTCCATTTTAGCATATCCTGCATTTCTCATGACATGTCCCACATCTCCTGAATAATTACATCTCATATGTTGTATTTCTACGTCTGTATCAATGCCTTATAACATAATCTTCAAGTAATATGCTGTTCAAAGTAATAGTTCTATTTCTGAGACAGACCTTTTTGGATTGATCAACATAAATGATTTGAGATTGAATAACCATACTAATTACTACCCTTCTCAACATGTATGCATCTGCAACAACACTTATTTATTTATTGACATTTGATTACCGGGAAAGTCCGACTGATTAGAAGCCTATTTTCAGTGAAGACCAGGTGAGAAAAGCTACAAATTATTACAAAACATTCTTAGAACTATAATTTTACAACTTTCAAAGAAAAAAAGCATTTGCAGTTTAAATAATTATAACAAACTAGAGATATTATAAAGTTAATCTAATACAAACAAGAATTGGGATATGAACTGAGGGAAAACAGGCCTATGGTATATTTAGAGAAAATGTAAGGGAGGATAATTTGATAGAAATAAGGAAGTAAGTAAAGAAGGGAGAGTAATGAGGTATAAGGAATGAAATGAAAAGGCACTTATTCACATTTAGAGACATACCCCCGAGTTCTGCAAGCTTTGCATGACAATGGCCAAGTATAAGGCCACTGGCATTGCAAACAGCTTAAAAAATAAAAAAAAAATCAACTTTTATTTTTTTTAGCCGATCTCGGCTGTTTAAGCATGGGGCAGCGGCACAAAAATGGGATTGGGGAAAATAAGAAAACAAATCTAAAATAAGCATTGTAACTAAAATCCCTATTCTGCCGTTAAAGTCAATGGCAGACAGAAGATAACATGGCCAGTGAGTAGTGGTTGCTAAGGGGGGATGCTCAGTGTGAGACATGTAACTATGTAAGCAGGCAATCCTATGCTAATGAGGAGAATGACAGTGAATCTCAGCTTTCCTCAGCATACTAGTCAAGTCCCAATAGTGTAAGAGCAGGAATAACTTGGTGCAAACCTAGGAGATAGCTGACATTATGGGGTGTGTGTGTGTCAGGTATACTGTAAGCGGATTGGAGCCATGTGGCTCAGGTTTGCTCCTAGCTTAGCACAGCTAGGCAAGGGTGTGTGTCTGAGTCTGCCTAGCACTCTTTACATTGCCTAAGCAGATGTGAATGCTGTGCACCAGGTTTTAAAGAAAAAAAAAGAAGGTAAACCAGGAAATAGCAGCTCTTTGCACATTTCAGCACTGTTTTTGTGCGGCATACCCCTGGGCTTAAACAGGAAGGCAATGGGAAGGGAAAACTGTAGTAGGAAGTTAAGAAAGGATAACTAGCATAGCTGACAGGTAAAATGTATCAGAATCAGCCAATTACATAGGCAGCAGCACAGCCTAGCCCAGAGCACTACCATAAACTATGCAAACACCTTTCCCTCTTTTTTTACAATACTCTACACCACTGGTCTATACAAGCCGGGAAGTTTTAACAGACAAAACAACAAAATGATAGGGACTCCAATAGCTATCATACAACAACTTGTGGAAGAGGCTGAGGGTGGTGAGGATGTGAATGCTGTCGACCAACCCACAGTGAGGAGATGGAAAAGAGTGTACAGACCCAGAGTAACCTACCAGGGGCTACATGAGCTGGATATAGCGGAGCACTATAGGGTGGACAGAGACCTCCTACAGTAAATTGTTGAGCTGTGCCGGCCACGCCTGAAACACAGAATGAACAGAGGGGAACCCATCCCAGTGGATGCCAAGGTATGTGTAGGACTAAGAATACTAGCTACAGATACCTTCCAAAGGCCAACTGGGGATATGGAGGGGATCTCACAGGCATCAGCATCCAGGGTATTCCACCAGTTCCTGGATGCCATGTTAGCACATGCCAGTGAGCACGTATATTTCTCCAACACCCGTGAGGCTTTGGCCAGCAATATGCAACTGTTCCACCAAATAACAGAATACCCTGAGGTAGTGGGTGCTATAGACTGCACGCATATATGCATCACAGCACCACCTGGTGAGAGGGGTAGGGTCTACCTCAACTGCAAGGGCTTCCACTCCATCAACTGCCAGGTAGTGTGGGATGCCCAGGGCATGATAATGAATGTGTGTGCTGGCTGCCCTGGAAGCTATCACAATTTCCACATCTGGCATCTGACACAGCTGTACCACAGATTTGCCAATGGGGACATCCCATATGGTCACCTAGTGGGGGATGCTGGATACACACTGGAGCTGTGACTGATGACACCCATGAGAAATGCACACGCACCTGAACAAGAACTCCATAATGAGGTACACACACAGACCAGAATTATAATAGAGCATGTGTTTGGGATGCTCAAGTCACGGTTCCAGTGCCTGGACCCATCCAGTGGAGGCTTGCAGTACTCACGAGCTACATGTACCAAATTTGTCATTCTATGTGCCATGCTACACAATATGATACTGCAGAAACAGCTGCAGCAGGAACAGCACGGGGCAGGCCCACACAGCCCTCCCACCATTGCCAAGGTCTGCACAGGCACAGAGTGACTCGGAGGAGGAATAACCTGAGCCTGCCCCAGTAGGCAGAAGGAGTCATGCCCAGTATGCCCTGGCCTTGGCAAAGAGGCAACGCATAATACATACACTGACACAGGAGGGACCCAGGGAATGACACCTTTCTCTGACTCTCACATACAGTAAAAGGGATGCCAAACATGAAACTACCTGTGCTTAACCATGTGTAGGAAGTGTACTATGTTCATCTGACATAGGCAGCCATGCAGCACCACCCTCAATACTAGGACACCCACAAGGTAAGTCACTCAATGTACCAACTGCCAAATGGAGTAGAATGTGTTGTTACTGATATCTATGGTATGGATTTAAGCATGCAAGGGAATCAGGTGGATGAATGGCATGCCAGCAGATAAGTAGACACCTATAGTGGCACCATGAGATCTGTAACAAATTAGCCAGTACTACACAGGGAAACAAAACCCACTGCAGGAAATGTGCTGGGCTACATGTGTGTCCATATGACTCACACATACCAGTCAGGGAGGTTCACATACCCAGCAGCAGTCTCAGCCAGCAGGGCAGGTGTAGACAAACACAAATAAAGGCTGTGCTATGGCCTCTGAATGATGCCTATGGGTAACCCTCCCCCAGGCCTACAAGGCCTACAACAGGTCAGGCAGTGGGATGTTAGTTATGAAAGGTAGGAAGTCAGAAACTAATATGTAGGTCAATCAAAGCTAAGACCTGTAGTACACTAATATGCTTCCAGTCAGCATGATAGGTTAGAATACAGAATGAAATTGAGTACTTGACATACCAGTACAGTCATAGCAAATGTGTACAAGTGTCAGGTGTTTCCCCCCATCCTACGTAGAAATGTAGTAACAGTCAGTTGTGCTCCCCCCAATCCTGTGTAGAAATGTAGTAACAGTCAGGTGTGCTCCCCCAATCCTGTGTAAAAATGTAGTAACAGTCAGGTGTGCCCTCCCAATCCTGGGTAGAAATGTATTAACAGTCAGGTGTGCCCCAATCCTGTGTAGAGATGTAGTAACAGCCAGATGTGCCCCCCCAATCCTGTGTAGAAATGTAGAAACAGTCAGGTGCCCCCCCAATCCTGTGTAGAAATGTAGTAACATGTATGAGAAGGAACAATACCAGTGGAGCGCAGATGCCCAGAGGTAGCCAAGCTAGCAGGATAGGTTATAGCATTTACACAATATGCAAGTATGTGTGTGTTAGGTTGGTGTGTGTTACATATTGTGTGAGAGTGGTCAGTATGTATGCATGTTGAGTAAGACCTGGTGGCCATTGCCGACTACTGCTGATGACAGGGACAAGTCCTCACAACTGCAGTGCCAAAGACAATTCCCACCAGTATAACAGATGCTAGTATTAAGCCTATGTACATGTATGGTGGTAATATGTGTCACCATCTGAAAGACTGACATGGCATGGCTGTTGGGCTAGATATACAAGCAGTACACAGGGGAAAGTACCCCAGACATACAGTATATATTGTGCCACTGTGAAATGGAGACACCCTTGGAATTGTACATACAGGTATGCATCAGATTATCTGGCCCTGTTGTAGGAGATACGAGTGATGTCTGCCCGTTAACTTGCAGATCACAAAGGAGGTAAGACTGATGTATTGGGAAACAGCTGATGCATATGCACATGCCAGCATAACTGTAATGCCCCATGCATATGTGTGTGTCAGATGCAAGTAGTGTCCATAGCACACATGCACCCAGCTCACGCAAACACCACCCACAGGTACCTCTCTGGTCATATCCCTGCTGTGGGGAATCGGTACAATATGATCCCACCTGTATATGGCAATAGTGAAATAATGCAGCATGCAGTGCAGGTGTTCCATGCAGGTGTCTCCCTAGCTGTACATAGTGCCCTGCCAGCATCCACATGACCTGATCAAGACAGATAGAAGGTATTGGCATGAACACCTATCACATGTACCCTGTCACCCCAGGGTGACTGTAGGACTGAAAGAATGCAATGGCCTGCCACATCTGGCCCACAGCAACACCTAATGGCCCAAAGGCCTTTGCCAAAGGCCTGTGTCTCACTTGTACTACCAATGCAGGTTATGTCATGGACACCCAATTAACAACATAACACACTCCACATAAGCCATATGCAAGGCTATGTGGACATACCACTTTAACATGTCCACCATGTCCCACTGCATGAACTGTGGACCAACACTAACACACACCTATGATGGGGTGATACCCTTAAGGAAAATATCAGAGAATGTACGCATAATGTATGGAAGTGATTAAAATAACAGAAGGTGTGGTGGGAGCAAGGGCGGCATGGAATGTACAAGGTCTAACACCAAGCTGTGTGCACACACTATCCCTGGCTGCAAACACATAAATGGGTAGCCACACACCTGGCTGTACACCACAATAGGGGTAATGTCCTGACCCATGCCCCCTGCATCTGGGTAACCTGTGCAAATCAGTACAGATGTGAGGCATTGCCATAGCAAGATAAGGCCATACTGTCATGTTGATAGGTGTACAAGTATGGGATCCTCCACCAGCACTGTACCAAGGTGCAGAACCGGATACACAGACCCAGCAGCAAGTGTCTGCAGCTCCCACCTCCAGAATGGCACAACTTACCATTAATACTTAGGTGTCTGCCCACAAAACCAGACACAGCTGCAGTCTCCCCTGTCCCTCACAACATCACTGTGAGTAAGAATGTCCAACTGACAGTATATGAGGACAGTAACATCACAGTGTATAACAGTACACATGTCTGAATATCCCTGCTAACAGCAGTAGCATGCAGCTGAAGCAGCACAGACACAATCACCTACAGTACACAACATCCCCAGCACATTTTGTTCCCATATCAGCAAATTATCAATGGATAACCTGCAGAAGCAGTTTGCTACCTGTAGGTGTACAATACAAAAGTCTGCACTGGAGTACAAACTACCTGGAATCGATCCACACATTCAATACAGAAGGGCATACTGGTCATGCTCACAAATGTAAACAAATGAAGCCCATGTCTGCAAACAAGAGTGGACCAGACATATCTGGCAGTTGCAAATGTTATTGCAGATACTCCTCAGTATGCACCACTCATGCTTTGCACACACAGTGAATAGGAATACAGACATATATCCAAGGACAACACACTATAATAAGCCAGATGTAGACATACATATATGTGTGGATGAGAGTAACTGTGACAAGGAGCCAACCATTAAGAGGCCTCTCCCACCCAGCACACAGCCAAATAGCTATAACCACATGAGGTTCAGATGTCACTCACTGTAGATACTAGCCACCGCTATCTGTCAGCATTATAGACTATGTGGTGCAAGTGCTAGCTGTGCAACATGACTGTACAAGGAAGTAGTCATCTCTCAGCTGTATACACACACCTGTGGAATATAACCCTGCATGTACCTGCATGTGTTGTGTCAACCTCTAGATGAATGGGTTATGGCCCATGCACACACACACTGCCCTCCCTATAGCCCTACTATGACAAGGCTGCTGAGGTCATCCACTTTGAAATACACCCTTGGGAAAGTTGTAGCCCAGTAATTTCCATGGTGCATCCTCTAACTGTATACTGCTGTAGTGTGATAAACTAGTAAGGTAGGAGGTCTAATCCCAGACATGGCAACTGTGTGTGTGTTTGAGTCTGTCTCTGTCTGTGTAGAGAGCAATACTTTTTAGGCTAGTCACACTTACTACAATTCAAATGCCCCACTTTGGCAAGACTGCTGATGTCATCCACCTTGAAATACACCTTTGGGAAAGCTGTAGCCCTGTAATCTCTGTGGCGCATCCTATAACTGCTTTCTGTTGTAGTGTGATAAACTACTTAAATAGGAGTTCTAATCCCAGACATGGCAACTGTGTGTGTGTGTGTGTGTGTGTGTGTTTGTGTGAGTCTGACTGTGTAGAGAGCAATGTCTTTTTAGGCTAGTCCCACTCCCTACAATTTAAATGCCCCACTTTGGCAAGGCTGCTGACGTCAACCACCTTGAAATACACCTTTGGGAATGTTGTAGGCCAGTAATTTCTGTGGCACATCCTATAACTGCGTACTGTTGTAGTGTGGTAAACTAGTTAGGTAGGAGCTCTAATCCCAGACATGGCAACTGTGTGTGTCTATCTCTGTCTGTGTAGAGAACAATGCTTTGTATGCTAGTCACACTCCCTACAATTCAAATGCCCTGCGTTGGCAAGGCTGCTGATGTTATCCACCTTGAAATACACCTTTGGGAAAGTTGTAGGCTAGTAATCTCCATGGTGCGTCCTATAACTGCGTACTGTTGTAGTGTGATAAACTAGTTATTTAGGAGTTCTAATCCCAGACATGGCAACTTTGTGTGTTTGTATGAGTCTGTCTCTGTTTGTGTAGAGATCAATGCTTTTTAGGCTAGTCACACTTCCTACAATTCAAATGCCAACTTTGGCAATCCTGCTGATGTCATTCACTGTGAAATACACCTTTGGGAAAAGAGTACTCCAGTTGTCCCCGTGGTGCAGCTTATAACTGCTCTATTCTGTAGTGTGGTATAGAATCCTGGTAGGGGTTCTATTCCCACACATGGCAGTTGTTATGTTTCTATGTCTGTGTAGGGATCAATGCATTTTAGCCTAGTCACGCTCACTACAATTCAAATGCCCTACTTTGGCAATCCTACTGATGTCAGTCACTGTGAAATACACCTTTGGGGTAGGAGTACTCCAGTAATCTCCATGGCATGTCCTACAACTGTGCAGAGCTGTAGTGTAATAGACAAGTTAGGTAGGCGTTCTAATCTCTGACATGACAGGTGTGTGTGTCTGTGTTTGTAATTCATATCCTGAGTGGAGGTGATGGTGAGTGTGTAACAACTGGACTCAATGTGGAGCGGGTTTTGCTATTTTCTTATATGGTGGCCCTAGTATATATCCCAATGTCCACCATACAGGGATAACAGATGGGAAATATCAGAGGCTGGGGTGCAAATCCATACCCCTACATGTGACATCATGGGCAGGCAAACAATGTAAGCAACCCTAGTATTATGCAGAGAACACTCTCAACCCAATCTCTCATGCACACATACACACTTGCCTAGGCAACAGCCGCTATGTTGGTAGTACCCTGCATATTACCCACTGATAGTAAGCATGGTGTGATTGCAGTGGGCTACAGTGGGCATTGCATGCCATCCATTAGTCCAATAGGCATGTACATGCCGACAGTGCACCTTCCCCATGTTCCCCACTGGACACCTGCAACACCTGTGGTGCCATCCAATGTGACCCACAAAAGACATACCATGCATAAAAACATGTCCTGTATGGACAGATGCCACTGACACCAGGGAATACTGGTATTGTGCTATCACTGTAAGTGCAGGGCAAACCTGCTGTCCATTAACAGTTGCCACCACATGAGGCCAGGACTGGCAAATCTGATGATAACTATCTGTGTACACAACATGGGCCAGACACGCCAGGTACAGTTCCACATGTCACTGTACATGCATGTGGGAGGTGGGCACATCTCAGACACCATTCATGTCATGGACTAAGGGACACATACATGTCAAGCAATGCACAGCATTGGGCACACACAATAGTCACTCAGGTGATCGGATGGTGAATACAATACCCACCTGTGTGGGCAAATCCCAGAAACTACACCACTGAGCCACAATGCAGATCATTGTCATGTAGCCTGATGCCAAGGCATACCCATCACCTGGAATTGTTGAGCCATCTGGACAGTCAACCACTACACACCTGTGAAACAATGCACCCACGTATGTCAGTACTGTCTCCGTGTGTGTGTGTGTGTGTGTGTGTGTGTGTGTGTGTGTGTGTGTGTGTGTGTGTGTATGTTTTGTATGATGCGTATGATCACATTCACACTCACTAAATCCCCCATTGGCATACTGAAGCATGCTGTCTGATGTCAGACACCTCCACATACCCTTTGTCCATATAACATCTGTACGACCCCTGTGGTGCATGTGATACCTGCACAGTAATTTGTTGTGGCAATCTCACTAGTGATGAGTTTTATTCCTAGCCCTGCCAAGTGTGCCAATGTGAGCAATGCTGGAACCTGTTCATGCAGACAGGCACATGTACTACACCTACTGTATAGCTACCATATCCCTGCTGCAGATGTCACTCACCATCACATATACATTTTGAGGGCTGCTCAACATGTAACCTATGTGGCGCATCCAGTAACTGCATAGAAATCTGTTAGCACTACATATTCATCAGGGGTATGATATCCTGTGCTGATAGCTGTGTGACACAAACATACTTAGGTATTACTCTCCCACCCCTCACTGACATTTCTTTGCCTATCTCTGTCTCTTTCACTCCCTCTCTGGTGGATGTGGAGACCTAAATCTGCTTTGCTTAGGCAGCAGCATGTGTATTTTAAGTGATGCTCATGATCAGCTGATGGCCTTTGCATGATTTGCAGCCTTCCACTAGCTGATTGCATGTGGAACAGCTGTGGTAACATTCCCATAGCCAATTGCATGGAAACACACTCCAATATCTAGGAACATCATGTTAGTGTTGGGTCTATTCATTCACTGTGAGCAGGAACTCAATCTGTTGTTTGACAAACAGCATCTCAGAGGGATTGGGGATTTACCTCTAGAAACATACACTGTGGAAACAGGCCAACACACAGGAGAGGGATGTGCCTGACCTGACTACAGACTGTAAGTGTTGCTATACTGCTTGGAGTAATGTTGGTTTAACATGTATGTATGTGGATATGGCTATCCTACATATTTTAATACCTGCCATGTCAGTACTATGTTTATGAGGAAACCATCTGTAGGGTTATCTGCAGACTGGGCAGTGTCTGGTGCCTTTTGTTTCATGTGTTACCCACAGAGCACCTATCTGTGAACTGCAGGAGGTAGTGTGATGATTGCAGTCTGTAGATGGTGACAGCCGTGAGAGCTACTGACTTCATAACCCTCATAGGACATATGTTGCAACAAACCCTGTCAAAACAGTAGATGTATGTGGTTATCACGCAACATGTCAATATTGGCCCTGTGTATGTGCCTCCAGCCACAACTCTGTCAACCTCTGTACATATGTCTTGCAGTAAGAGGTGCATATGTGCTGTACACCATAAATAGTGACATCATATCTGATAACAAACCAGTGGGATATCAGACTGCTACACATGTTATGTATAGTACGGGGTATATTTGATGACATAACCCGGACATTCTGTGGTTGTGTGCTCAGTACTGAGGTCTGTGTACTTACGGAGAATGTCGACAGTGTGTGTATTGTTAATATGCACTTTGGCCTGTGTACAGACTGTGGTAGATGTCATTGTTCTTGGTCCCATTCTGTCTGATGTTATATGCTGCTCCACTGTTTGCTACCCTATCGGTTTACATGTTTGTAGGGCCATACACACACATGTCCCATACCACAGACAGGCATCGGACCACACTGTCTAGCAGCCCAGTATATGTAGGTTAGTGCGTGAGTGGCACATATGAGGATGGTGTTGAACAGATAGCCCATATACTGTAATATTACACTAGCTTACCATATGTGGCTGTGTTCACAATGGTTGTGGTTATACACTTTTGCACAGATGTATTGTACTCTGTGCTGTGACATGCCTGTAGAGCCTGCTATATATGTAGGTACATGCGCATTCCCCATAGGAAATGTAGGCCAGTGTTGAGCCTGTCTGCCTGTAGCCTGAACAGTGCTTTGTTACATGCCTAGCAGCTAAGTGTACTTAGCCAGTGAAATGTCATGTCCTGATACTTGCCAGATGTACTGCTGCCAGGCCTCCCTTAACAACTATGTTTTTCAGACAGAGCAGTGGGATGCTGTACAGATGTATGTCAATATCTAGAGGGTAGTATGTGGCCAAGGCACCTCTGTACCAGTGGTTATTATGTATCAGGACAGACAGGGGTGTGTGAATACATATGGGGGCAATTGTATACCAGTCATTACATGTTATACCCCTCTACATGGCTGTTAACAGCCACATTGTCAGGCTTGGTCCACATGTCTTGCACTGAGGGGTTCTGTGTATACCTCTGGACTGTCCGGAGTGTGTCAAAATGTCCAAATATATTGGCCAATATCTCTGTAATCCACAGGAGCATTATGTGCTAGCAGCGGTACTGTACTATGATGTCCTTAGGATGTCTGTCAGTAGCCAATGGCGCACATGTTAAAAGCTGATGTGACCTCCACACACACCTGTGAAGACAGTCCCTATTACAGTAACAATAATAATGTGTGTGTTGAGTGCTATCAGTCCATGGCTACATCCATTTCTGTTTCTATCCTGAAATCCATGACTAAGGGTATGTTGCAGACTATCCTGTAACACCATTGACTTGCTTAGTGTATGACAACAGCTTTCCACATATAAGCCTGTGTTCCAGCCTCTGTCCTCCACCTACATACCAAGTTTTGCACATATGACATGCTGTCAGCAGTTGTTTTGTAGTGGGCAGTGAGTATGTCATGCTGCCATTCCTGCCATCAGTCCACTGCTGTTGTATCCACCACACATATGGTGGGGCTGGGGCCATATATGTGTGGGCTTCACCCACACAATACATGTGTGCCCTTATGCACTCCAGAGGCCAATGTATGTAACAGTGGTATATAGCCCTGTTTTTTTGAGTCTGGGGGATGCACCATAACTAACCTAGGCTGTTACAACATGTGGGGGTATCAGGGGTGAGCTGCCTTAAGGTATCTGGATGTACATTATCATACAATTCAACTATATTTAAATTAAATAAATTGGGTAAATGCAGGCCTACTGGCTCCTGCCATACAGACTGTTCTGTTTGTCAATGTGCTTGTGATGGTGTTATTAATGCCTTGTTATGTAACGGTTACATCCCATTGTGTCGACCGAGGTCCTTACCCACTAGGAATTTTGTACAGAGTGTAGATAGAGGCTCCTGAACTATACATCTGCATTACTTACTGTTAATTGTTTGGTATCCTGTGGCCCAGTCTGTCTTTACTATTGTACTATTTGAAGGCCTCGGTCTGGACAGC